>NW_006921637.1:10181590-10185609 GCF_000298275.1 Orycteropus afer afer | reverse complement strand
GTGGATAGGAAGATTGAACATTGTAAAAATGTCAATTCTACCGAAATCAATCTATACATTCAATGCAATCCCAATCCAGATCCCATCAACATTTTTTAAGGATATGGAAAAACCAATCACTAACTTTATATGGAAAGGAAAGAGACCCTGGGTAAGCAAAGCACTATTGAGGAAGAAGAACAAAGTAGGAGGTCTCACATTGCTGGATCTCAAAACCTATTATACAGCCTCAGTAGTCAAAACTGCCTGGTATTAGTATAAGGACAGACACATAGACCGATGGAATAGAATTGAGAACCCAGAAATAGATCCATTGACCTATGGTCAGCTGATTTTTGACAAAGGGCTGAAATCCATTAAATGGTGAAGAGAATGTTTAATAAATGGTGCTGGCAAAACTGGATATCCATTTGTAGAAAAATGAAACAAGATCTATACCTCACACCATACACAAAAACTAACTCTAGATGAATCAAAGACTTTAATGTAAAACCTGAAACTATAGAGCTTCTCAAGGAAAAACTAGGGGAAAATTTAGGGGCCTTAACATATGGCATGAGAGCTCTGGTAGCATAGTGCCTAAGGCACTTGACTGCTAACCAGAAGGCTGGCGGTTCAAACCACCAGCCACTCCTTGGAAGGAAGATGGGGCAATCTACTTCCATAATGATACTGCCTTGGAAACCCAAGAAGGGGTCACTATGAGTCAGGTCCGACTTGATGGCACATACAGCAACAAAAATATATGGCATATATTGACTATCTAGCATAACCCAAATGCAGAAACAGCAGAAGAGAAACTAGATGAATGGGACCTTCTAAAAATAAAATTTGTATGTGTTTCCAAAGACTTCTCAAAAAGAGTCAAAGAGGACCTACAGATTGGGAAAAAATATTAGGGAATGACGTGTGTGACAAAGTACTTATCTCTAGCATTTATAGAAAACTCTAACACTTCAACAACAAAAAGACAAATAATCCAGTTAAGAAATGGTCAGAAGACATGAATAGACACTTCACCAAAGAGAATGTTAAAGTGGCCAACAAACATATGAACAAATGTTCATGATCATTAGCCATTAGAGAGATGCAAATCAAAACAATGAGATACCATCTTACTCCAGCACTCGTAGCAAAGTTCAATAAGACAGAAAATAACAAATGCTGGTGAGGATGCGGAAAGATTGAGACTCTCATACACTGTGAGTGGGACTGTCAAATGATGCAATCCCTTTGGAAAGCAGTATGGTGATTCCTTCAAAAGTTGGAATTAGAAATATCATTTGACCCAGCCATTCCATTACTAGGTATATATCCTAAAGAAGTGAGAGCCAGGACAAGAAGAGATATATACACACACATGTTCATCGCAGCACTATTTACAATAGCAAAAATATGGAAACAACCTAGGTGCCCATCAACAGAAGAATGGATAAGCAAACTATGATACATACAAACAGTAGAATACTATGCAACTCTAAAGAATAATGTAGAATTGGCAAAATACCCACAACATGGATGAACTTTGAGGACAAGTTCACATGCTACCAGTTTCACATGCTGAGTGAAATAAGTCAATCACAGAAGGACAAATATTGCATTAGTCAATTATTGTAAAAAGTCAAGAAAAGTTTATATATGGAAGGAAATTTTCTTTGTTGGTTACCAGGGGTGGGACGGGAGGAGAACACTGTTAGATAGGTAGAGACAAATATTGATTTGGGTGAAGAGAAGGGCAATGTACCAAATGTGAGTGATCAACATGGTGGCATCGAGGAAGAGGAAGATGGAGAGAGGTGCGTGGGAGGTGCAGACAACAAAGATGAACCCTTTTGCACATTCAGTACTGCATTGTCAGTGAAGGCAAACATTGATATACAGGTGGATACATGGGTAGACAGGCTGAACATATTTGGTAAGTCTGTGCAGGGGGGACTGTGCCCAAGATCATGTATAAGGTTGGCAGACAATGTTTCTACAAGTGTATTTGTATATTCTGTAGGAATTCCCAGGTATATAGTAATATATAAATGACAAGGGAGAAGGTTGTAGTCACTTCTTGACCACAGCCAGCTACCCAGAAGGAGTGAGTAGTTGGACCTGTGGGCTTGGGACCATAGTTGCAGGGGACATCAAGCTTAATTGGCATAACATACTACACAAAAACATTGTTCCAAATCCTACTTTGGCGAGTAGCGATTGGGATCTTAAAAGCTTGCAGGTGGCCATCTAGATGCAACAGTGGGTCTCTCCTCATTCAGAGAAAAGAAGAATGAAGAAAACCAAAGACACATGGAAACAATTAGTACAAGTGACTAGTACACTGTGTGATTCTCAGCCTATAGGACTATGAGATCAGAAGAAGTAGATGGTACCCGGCTACCACTGTCAACCATTCAGAGGGGGATCTATGTAGGAGATCCTGGATAGAGTGGGAGAACAATGTGGAATAGTAGTCAAAATCATAAAAAAAAAAAAAAAGGACGAATTTTGCTGGTCTGATAGAGCCTGATGGAACCACTGAGTCTATGGCCCCTACCTGCCCTTCAGGTCTGCCCTTCAGCCACTCCTGTGGCTTCCAGCCAAACAAAAGATAGGCATATGAGCTGAATATTTACATTAGGTAGATGTGCTCCTTGGGGAGATCAATCATGGGAGAATAGAAGTGCTGTGTATGCACAGGGAGACAGGTTAGAGGGTAGGAGTGCACAGGAGGGAAGGACACAGGGAAGAGGTAACTATGGGGAGGAGGTGGAGGGGAGCTGTTGCATTGTGGGAAACTGCAGTCAACATCATGAGACAAAGTGTATGTGAGCTGCTATATGGATTATGAATTTGCTCTGTAAACTTTTACCCAAATCACAATAAAAATTAAAATTTTTTTTTTTTTTTTTAAAGAAACATATTTTAGTCTGTCATGCGTACACAGTTAGGGATCAATCATGAATTGCTGATGAAAGCCCTGAACAAGGTTGACAGAAGTTGAAGGGAGAGTGATGTGCTCTTTGGGACATGGAAGCTTTATGTTGGGAGTCTTCCTAGATCTCTCTGCATCTCTTTCTTCCTTATGACAACCCTGATTTGTATCCTTTTTCTATATTGAATCTGTAGTAATATGTATAATACTCTTTGTGAACTCTGTGAGTCATTCCAATGAATTATTAAACCCAAAGAAGTAGGGGGAGCCAGCAGGTAAAAGTGAGGGAAACCAGGGGAGATCTCTGAGCTTGCAACTGGTATCCTGAAAGGATAGTGGGAAACCTAGATCTTTGCTCAGTAGGTTAGAACATTGGGGTGTTGTGTGAACTCCTAAAACTTGTGGCCAGCATCTATTTATTTGACAGTTTGAAGGACTTTTAACTTGTGACATCTGTGCTAACTCTGGGGGCTGGGGTCAGTGAGAGAAAGTGCTATATGGGCTGATAGAGTTCTAAATAATGGAGAAGTGGGAAAGTGGGGATTTATTTACTCCTTATATTCTGAGCTTTGGATATATGCTGATTCTTATCCACAAAACACCTCTGCTCCACACTCTATATTATTTGTATGAAAGTCATTTAGCAAAGGTCCTAGACATAAACTGAACGATAAGAACTTTAACCACAGTTACCATTTCATTATCCTAATAATGGATAGGTCTGTGTAGTAAGAGGGTCATACTTTCACTCTGGCTAGGAGGAAGGTAATTACCTCAGTTTACCAGTAGTCATGCCTATATAAGAAACATTCCCAAATCTGGCCATGGCTCTCTACTGCATCTTCTCTCTCACTGTTTCTTTGTTCAAGTTATGCCAGGGACTTTATGACAGAGGATTTTCACTGAACTGGCACACAACTTCTGTACAGTGGTCAGTTTACAAGGCTTACCCCTTTGATCAAGGTGGGCAGAGACAAGGAGTTCATGTAACTTCTCATAAAGTGGTATGTTGTTGTTGTTGTTATGTGCCGTCGAGTCAAACCCGACTCATAGCGACCCCTCCTTGGGTTTCCGAGGCAGTATCACTATGGAAGTAGGATTG
>NW_006921637.1:10175589-10181490 GCF_000298275.1 Orycteropus afer afer | reverse complement strand
GAAGAAAAAATTTAAGCCTCGAGTTGCAATATTGAGAGATTCTATGGGCAAAATATTGAATGATGCAGGAAACATCAAGAGAAGATGGCAGGAGTTGCTTGGTATAGTGAAGATAATAACAATACCTCACCCTGCTATGAGAACTGACTGTGGTTACATGTGTGGAGACCCATGCACAGTACTTGCCCCACAGTAGGCACTCAGTATTGTCACTGAGCAGCTTTTATTAGTTTAAAGATCTCTTCTAGCTGTTCTGGCTGTTAACTAGGTATATGACTGGGAGTAACTCACTGAATTTTTCATTACCTGCGGGCTGCACAATAATAATGGTTATTTTGCAGGATTGTTGTGAAAACTACATGGCATAATATTTGCAAATGGGCTTAGAAAATCCTAAGTTAAAGTAGGTGGGCTGCAGTCTATAACTGTACTATGTGCTGTCTCGCCCTAAGGCTCCTGACTGAGGGGTGAGGGGCTGACATTGGCCAGGGCTCTAGTACTGGGTCAGCCCAGAGGAAGGCAGCCTCCTTCTAGTTTATCAGCTCAGAGAGGGTATCCTTTTCTGATTTATCCTCCCAGAGGGGTCAGCTCAGGTGAAACACCTTGTAAAAAATTTGCATAACAGTACCATATGTGCTAGCAGCAGCCCTGTCAACAAGAGAAGAATGTTTTCATTAGTATAGTGGACAGAGCCTTCTGGAGAGAGTGCAAAGCATGCTGACTCCACCTTGACCATTTCATGTTAATTTCATTGATGCCATTACCAGAGATTCTGGGGAGCAATTTTGCTATTTCTCAAATTCTAAATTTTCTCTAGAATGGAAAGACTTTCTTTGAGGCCAAGGGCTATAATTTCACCTGCACTGCCAGCACTGCCCTGCATGTGCCCTCTGGAATGGACATTTGTTAACACATGCTGGGAAATAGAGAGTAAGTGTGAAGGCTGGATGCTTATTATTTATCTGTGGTCTCTTGCCCCCTAACTCACACTTCTATGCTTTGCTTTTACTGCTGGAGCTGGGAGTCTGAAAACTGCAAATCCCTGTACCCCTTTCCAACTCACTTCCTATTACATTCTGCCAATAGGAGGCTCTGGTGTGGGAGAGCAGAAGGTAGCAAGAAGCGCAAAGCTTCCAGATTCTGGTTTACACAAGTGTGGCAGTTGCTGTAGCAACCTCAGGGATGAGGTGCTTTAGGACTCTGGTAGCCATAACAGGTAGCCCCTTTTGAGGTTTCAGTGCTGGATGAAGTAGCTCCAGAACCAAATGACATGATCTCTTCAATGGCACAACGGAAGAGCTGGCTCAGGGATTTAGCCTAGAAGCATGAATGTTTTCCAATCCCTAGCTGTTACCCCCTCGCTTTTGCTCCTGCTTCTCCTTTGCTCTTTTCTATATCTTTGTAAACAATTACCTATATTAAATTTTCCCTGTTTGATGTACCCAGAATGGTTTTGATTTTCCTGCTCTTGGTGCGTGGATTCTGTCAATTTGTTGAGGCTTAGAGGCAGAAAGGACCCCCTAAGATCTTGGGGTTTTGGGCCGTCAGCATCTCAAACCCTCTTTCTTGTCACTGGGGACAATATGGTTAAATTAATTTTCCTAAAACTCTAGTTCACCTTGTCCACATCTGTGTGGTAATGGAAAATAATTTTTGCCTTTGCCCTTGGTTTCTATGAAGCAACCCTTGTAGTAATTGAGGTACCTTTATCTGAAACCTCTAGACCACACTTGAGGATTTGTGTTAACAATGGAGGTTGGCTAAAATACAAAAGATTCACCAGGTAGGCTGAGAACAACTAACCTTAAGCAACATATTTTAGGAGTTCCGGTAAGATGGTGAAAGAGGCAGACACACTATACAGACCATCTTCAACAAAGAAAAGGGGACCCAATTAACACAGATTCCAAAGATAATCCTGGAGCCCTGAGCTTTGAAAGAAAGGATGCAGAAGTGGACTAAACTCCAGTTAGTGCATGAAAACTCCAAAAAAGGAGACATACAGACTGTGGTCTGTCAGCGATCCTGATGGTTCAGACAGCTTGGATATTGCCAGGTGATGTTAGGATCTAAGAATTAACCTGAAAATCAGCCTTGCTAGCCAGGGGCTACATGGAGGACTGCACTGGTGGCTGGTGAATGAGAGTGGAAGCAGCACAGAGGGAGATGGGTTGAGCCATGGACTTTTGGCTGACCAGAGGGTGCAGCCAGTTTGAATGTTTACAAGTGGTTCGACCATCTTGGATATTTAAAGCAATAGTGTTCTCTCAGATTCCAGGCACCTAAGAGTAGTTTTCACTTGCTGTGAACCACAAGGACATTCCAGATGCAAGGACATTCCAGATGCAAGGGCATTCCAGATACAAGGGCATTCCAGACATAAATGACTGAAAAGGTGTGATACTCCCCTTGTTACTCTTATACCCCACACCCTGTTGGTGAACAGAGGTGTGGCCATCCCTCACTCCCACCCACCTTCTTGGACATCCCTGTCCAAATGCTCGGTCAGAGTCTGGGTGCCTTGTCCCACCCTGCCCAGATTTTTTTTTCCCTTTTTGTTCAGTTTGCTTGTTTTTGTCTGTTTTAAAATTATTATTATTATTCCACTTTTGTTATTCTTTATTTTTCCCTTCCCAGATTCTAGTTTTCAGCTTTTTCTCTCTTCCCTGTTCCTGGTTCCCATTTTTTCCTTTCTTGTGGTTAACCCCATTCCTTGTTTTTCTTTTTGCATTTTCCCCATTTTTTCTTCATTATTCTCCTACTCTACCTCTTTTCTCTTATTGCTCCCTCCCCAGATACTATGGGGTTTTTCTCCTCTTTTTCTATTCATATTGCTTTTGACTTTTTAAGGAATTTCTTGAAATATTTTCTCTCATTTATTACCTTTCCTCTTATTATTTTTCCCCCTTTATCTCTTTTTGGTGATTGTCCCTGTGAGTTTATGTGGTGTGTGTTTTTTGTCCTCTTACTTTTACTTTTTTTTATGATTTTTCAATTGTTGTTTTTGTCTGAGTGGGAGACAGCAACTTTGCTCATATGACCCAACGTCACCCACACCTCCAGAAGCTCCATCTACTGAGCAAGAGTCACCAATTACTTCTGCACCAACTGGCCAACAATACATGACCACCAATAAAAACCTCACCTTTAACTCACCCTTAACTGCTCTTCACAAAGAGTTAAGAGAAATATGTGCAGCCACTCTCATTCTTTATCACACTCACCAGGAGACAGATGATAAGTGCATAAGTGCTACCAACTAGTAAACAGAGGAGCACAGTACCCTGCTTATTCAGATAAGTTCAAAGAAAATAAAAATCTTGGGTGACTCTCTCCCATGTACAATCACCAATTAAATATAATACAACAAAATCACAATGTCTCGGAGACAACAGACCATCACAGTACACACAAAGAAGCAACATAAAGCAGGAGAAACAAAGGAGTAGGACCCAGAACCAGAACACATCTCTGAGGAAGAAACAGCATTGGAACTCCCTGATAAGGAATTCAAAATAATTCCACTTAGGTAACTTTGACAGGTGGAGAGACAGATCAAGGAAAACACTGACAAAATTAAGGAAAACACAGACAAAACCCTAGAACAATTTCAAAAGACAGTACAAGAACAAAATGACAAAATAAATGAAAAGTTAGAAATGATACAAAATCTACAGATAGAAATCCAGAAGATTAATATTAAATTCTCAGAAAGAGATAACACATTGAAAGGGTAAAGGAGTAGAAGTGAATCAATGGAAGACAGAATTAGTGATATTGAAGACAAATACCTGAATATTTCTTTGGAAAGGGATCAATCAGAAAAAAGATGAAAACAAAATGAAGAAAGCCTAAGTTTCATGTGGGATACCATCAAAGGGAATAACCTACATATAATCAGAATTCCAGAACAGGAAGAGAAAAAGAAAACTACTGAGAAATTGTCCAAGATTTGTTGGAAGAGAACTTGCTTGATATGATGAAAGATGAGAATATATTCATTCAGGAAGTTCAACAAACCACAAACTGGATAGATCCCAAAGGAAATCACCAAGACATATCATCATGAAATTCATCAAAACCAAAGACAAAGGAAGAATCCTGAAAGCAGCACAGGAAAAATGAAAAGTTACCTACAATGAACAAGCAATAAGAATAAGCTCTGATTTCCCAGCAGAATCCATGCAAGTAAGAGGCAATGGGATGGTATATATTAAACCTTGAAAAAGAAAAATTTCCAACCAAGAATTATATATCCAGCAAAATCGCCACTCAAATATGATGGTGAAATGAGAAGATTTCCAGATAAGCAGAAACTAAGGAATTTTTTAAAACTAGACCAACGTTACAAGAGATACTAAAGTGAGTCCTTTGAACAGAGAACCAATAATAGCAAACAACAACTGATCATTAATACACAAGATGACATAACCCAGAAACCACACCTATGGACATATTCAAAGTAAAATAAGCTTACAAAATTGTTAACAGGGAACCAGAGACACCAAATGCAAGTGAGGACAACTACACACCAAAAAGAAGGAAAAAATAGTGTAGTTACAGAACTTCTAAATGGTGAGGAAGTTGAGACAGTTGCAAGTTAGAATGGACTGTTCTAAACTTGGGGAGAAAATTATAAATCACAGGGTAACCTCAAAGAAAAATGATAAATCTTCACATCACAATAAAAAAGAGGACAAGCACAAATATTTAGCAAATACTAAAACAATAGTGTGGTAGTTAAAGTTGTATGTTAACTTGGTTGGGCCTGGGTGAGTAACTACTTTGGGTGTGTGGTTTGCTTTCTGTATGTAAGCAGCAGCTTTGGGAATGGTCTCTAGCTTATGGCACACTTGAACCCTGCATGTAGCCATGTCATTGTTCAGCAGACTGCCATGCTCTGCTGACCTTGGGACTTTCAATGGGCTTAAATTAATGGCATGCCATGTGGTTTGGTAATATTGGGACTGTGCATTTTTACTTGTCAACTTTGGGCTTGTCAGCCTCTGCAGCCACCAGTTGTCTGAGTGAAGAAAAGCTTCAGTGAGCCAGGAGCTGGACAAGAATGGATTATAAAGGATCAATTGAACAAGAAGATATAACCATAATAAATATCCATGGACTCAATGAAAGGGCCCCAAAATACATAAATCAGACTTTAAAAGAGTTGAAAATGCAAATAGATGACTCCCCAGTAATAGTGGGAGACTTTAATACACCACTTTTAATCACAGATAGAACAACTGGAAAGAAAGTAAACAAAGATGCAGAAGAGCTAAACAATACAATCCACCAACTAGACCTTATAGACATCTGCAGAGCACTTCATCCAAGAACAGCACAATATACATTCTTTTCCAGTGCACATGGAACATTCTCCATGACAGACCACATGTTAGGCCATAAAGCAAACCTTAGAAAATTTAAAAACATTGAAATCCTGCAAAGCATCTTCTCAGATCACAATGCTATCAAATTAGAAATCAACAGAAAAAGAGCAAACATATGGAAACTGAACAACACCCTCCTTGAAAATGACTGGATAATAGAAGAAATAAAAAATGAAATAAAAAAATTCCTTGAATCAAATGAGAATGAAAATACAACATACCAAAATCTTTGGGACACAGCAATGATCAGAGGCCAATTTATACCACTAAATGCACACATCAAAAAAGAAGAAAGAGCCCAAATCAACATTTTAAACCAATATCTCCAACAATTAGGAAAAGAACAACAAGAAAAGCCTACAGTCACCAGAAGAAAGGAAATAATAAAGATTCAAGGACAGGGTTACAGGTGAAGAGAGACAACTCAGGGATGCCCAAAGTAGCAGGCGGGAAGAGCAGAAGAAAGGGGATTAAAAGCCAGGAAGCCAGAGAGAAGAGCATTCAGCCGAAG
>NW_006921637.1:10163774-10168994 GCF_000298275.1 Orycteropus afer afer | reverse complement strand
CCAACCTTCCTTCCGAGGAGTGGCTGGTGGGTTTGAACCGCCAGCCGTCTGGTTAGCAGGCAAGTGTCTTAGCCACTGTGCTACCAGAGCTCCAAAGTATAGGTACTGTGAAAAAGCAACATTGTCCTAGTAATTCAAATGAGCTATAAGCCTAGATAAAATTATTATTATCTTGGGAGGCAGATTCTCACCCATAGGTTTTCTGACTTGCTTGATGTAATGTTTTTAGGAAATTCAATATTGAAGAGAAGGGGCGAATTATCTTAAGGGGAAATGGAAAGGATATTACTGAGTCAGCTGGAGGAAAAATATTCCAATTAATGTTAAAAAAATAGCGTTATTATTTTAATATAAAAAATAAAATAAGGCATTGTGAAAAATCAAACAAGCTTAAAAAATACAAGATGAAAGAAACAATCACTGAAGTTTCACCATCCTCACTGTTAATATTTTAGTGAACATTCTTCTAGATGATGTATGTGTATATATTATGTATACAGTTTTACAGAAATGGATTTAGGTTACATCTCATTTTCCAACATACCTTTTTCTATATATTAGCATAGCATAATATGATTTCAAGTCAACAAATATTTCTTTACATCATACTTTCTGATGGCTACACAGTGTATCATGTTTGCGTGGAATTTACTTATTCAGTCACATTACATTAGAATGTTCACAGTTGTCACCATTTAGAACATGCCAATGTTATTAAATTCTTACATTTAAGGGGAAGAAGGTTCGGCAATCTACTTCTGTAGCGATACCACCTTTGAAACCAAGGAGTTGTCGGTATGAGTCGGATCCAACTCGATAGCAATGCATTGCATTGTTGCATTGGCGCTATAACATGTTCTGAAATATCAGCAGCTTAAAACTTTAAAAACTTACTTCACTTGTAGGAAAACTTCAAGTTCTTTTTCAATTTATTGGTAGTTCCCTTGAGGCCATCAGGCGTGGGTGGAGGGGCTACTCTTCCCTATGTGGTCATTTGGGCAGGAACTCAGGCTTACAGAGGGTACACCATGTTGCCCTGGCCATTGCTATTCATCCAGCAGATAGTGGAAAAGAAAAAACAGAAGGTTTCATAGGAAGTTTTTATGGATCAGAACTAGAAGTGGCAGATGCACATCTGTCCACATTCCATGAAATGTCAGCTGTGTATACAGGAAGAAAAGGAACAATAGCCAGATTCTGCCAAAGTTCTCTCTTAAGGTCACTAAATAACCATTTCACTTTTCATCTCACTCATAGAACTCACTCACTCTGTCCCAATCGGGTACAATTCTATGTCCCAACCAGTCATTGCAGCTGGCTCCATGTCCAGTATCTCTGTGTGATGTGCAGCCTTCTCCATCTCATCTCAGTGAGGCTCCTGATGGTTTGGTGACTTAGAACTAAAAAAGAACACTTATCCATCTCTTCTCTAGTGTTTTGGTTACCTAGTGCTGCTCTGACAGGAATATATACCACAAATGGGATGGTTTGAACAAACAGGAGTTCATTCTCTTACGGTTTGGGAGGCTAAAATTCTGAGTTCAAAGTGCCAGGCTCTAGGGGCTGTGTGAAAGCCCTCAAGCTTGGGCTTCAGCTCTGCCTCTTGCTCCTGGCCCACTGAAGCTAGAGGCTTCTCTTTACTCAGGTAGCTAGCTACTTGCTGTGGAGCCTAACAAGCCCAAGGTCGACAAATAAAATGGCACAGTCCCGATGTTACCAAACCACATGGCAGGCCATTAATAGTCCATTGTAAGTCCCAAGGTCGGCAGAGCATGGCAGGCTGCTGAACAATGACACAGCTATATGTAGTGTCCAAGCATGCCATAAGCTAGAGACCATTCCCCAAGGCTTCTCCTTATATACAGGAAACAGACCACATCCCTAAGGCAGCTACATAGTTGCTCACAGTAGATTCCACCATGAAGTTGATTACCAGTCTCATCATGGGGAATAATACATCCAGCTGCCCAGCCACTCAACCAGGCCCAGCCAAGGTGACACACAGACTTAAACACCACATCTAGTACCTCAATTTTTGATGGATGAGCAGAGATAGTATAACAACATTAAAACAGGGCCAAAAAAGAAGCACAGTAGTAACAGATTCAAAGCACTTATGAAATCCTATTGGACATGTGTCATGAAGACCTGAACCAGGGAGGGAGAGAAGCTTCTTGATTAGTTCTTGATTTTGCTCTCTGAAAGGAAGCCTTTTGGCAATTTATCTCCATTATTCCTGGCTTTGTCTTGGGAAGTTTTTCTTTGTCCTTTATTCTCCATGGCAACATTTGATCTTGAATACACAAGTGGTTGGGCAGGATGCCCTCCCTAGGAGGTGTATATGATTATACCAAATATTTTGCCATAAAATAACTTGAGTGTCCATTTTTCTAGCTTCTGATATCAGTTTCCTTGCTATCCACTGCCTGATTGGTAAGCCAGTGCCAATTATTTTAGATAGTACCCAACTTTAAAGTTCCAATTTCTGTTAGTTAATGGCCGCTTTTGGAACATAAGAACCTCAAATTCTTTATCCTTTCAAAGTTTGCTACTTGCTCAGATAAACTACATTTTGAGGTGGGGGTGGGGTGGGGAGTGGGAGGAGGGTGTACTCTATTCAGATATTCAGGGATTCAGGTGGGACAGGTTGTATTAAGTATATGGTTTCCAAAGTCTCCCTAAGCATCAACATCTAATCAGCAGACAAAGGAAGGAAAGTGGGAAATTGTAAGGGAAGTTTTTATAGGCCAGGCCTGGAAGTGGTAGACATCACTCTGTCCACAATTCCATTTTTTGGGACTCAGTCACATGGCTGCACATAAGTGCAAGAAAAGCTGGGAAATGTAGTCCAAATGTGTACCCAGGATACATAGGAAATGGGCTGGTGTACAGCTGTCATTTTTTTGCCTCAGTGACAGTGTAACAGAGGCTGCCTGAGGTAGATATTATTGTTATTTTTATTAACTAGGAGGTTAAGGGAGCTCTGGTAGCTTAGTACCTAAGGCATTTGACTACTAACCAGAAGGCTGGTGGTTCAAATCCACCAGCCACTCCTCGGAAGGAAGGTTGAGCAATCTACTTCCGTAGTGATACTGCCTTGGAAACCCAAAGCCACAGCACGTAATAACAACATAACAACAGGAGGTTAAACAGCTGGCTCAAGGTCACATTGCTAGTTAGTGGAGGAGACAGAATTTGAATTCAGGCTACACCACTTCTGGGCCTCCTAAACTTTATTCACTATACTGATAAATAGAATATAGCTGTGAAATGAAGAACTCAATTTGGCCTTTGCCTTTGGTTCCTGAAAGATAGCCCTTGGAATTTCCCAAGCAGTATATGTGTCTTTGTCTTCTAAAACAGCCAGGCAACACTTACATGCATGCACATGAATGGGGTACTGGTCAGCTCCCTTAGGAAGGGAGAGGGGCATGATGCAATCAATTATTGCATTCATGATTCAATCAATCAATCTTGACTGTGCATTGAAGCCAATAAAAGGCTTTGAACATAGAAGTCCAGGAGTTTCCTGGGTTGACAAGAACATCTGCTCTTGTGGGGGTTGTGTGTCCTTTGGAGATAGTGGAGGCCTCATGCTGGGATGCCCCCAGAATTCATTTGTGGTCTCTTTGTGTCCTTTTGTGGGTCTCTTTGTGTCCTTTTGTGGTTATGTTAAAATTGTCATACTGCGTATAACCCTTTCTCTAAGTTCTTTGAGTTATTCTAGTGAATTATCAAATCCTCAGGGGGCAGTGAGCGCCAGCAGGAGCTGACATCTGCCTATTTGGCAGTCTAAAGGAATGGTCCTTTTAACTTGTGGTCTCTGACTTAGCTTATGGTGGCTAGGAACAGAGAAAGGCTACACTGGCAGAAGACCAGTGTCCTTTTATTTTGTAAGGTCTGACCAGCCTCTGGGTGATGAATGTCAGAGAGAGAAAGTGCTACATGAGTGGCTTGGTGTCAGAGATAATGGAGAAGTGGGAAAGTGGGATATATGTAATTTTCACATTTTGGGATTCAGTCTTATGTTGATTTTTATTTATGTAACAGTTAAAATCATAAAAGTGAAATATAAAACTGATGTAAAATGATAAAATATATAAAGATTAAAAAGTGAGAATTAGAAGTGTAAGTTTTAAAAAAAGAACCCAACATAAAATAAGAAGAAATAAGGCATTTGACTACTAACCAGAAGGCTGGCAGTTCAAACCCACCAACCACTCTTCGGAAGGAAGACTGGACAATCTACTTCCGTAGAGATGCAGCCTTGGAAACCCAAGGAGGGGTTGCTATGAATTGGGATCAACTTGACGGACTGGGTTTTTTTTTTTTTTTGGAATTGAGAAGCAAACACTACAACTTTGAGAGAATGATAAATACCTTTCAAATGATATAAAGACAAATTATGATAAGTAAAATACAATGAGTAAAATATAAAAGAAAGAAATTAGGATAAAAAGCAAAAAGAATGGTTTATAAAATGTATGTAAACTGAAAAAAGGTAAAATGTAAAAATAGTAAAATACAGACAGTCCCTGGGTTATGAAATTAAGACTTCCATACAACCTGTAGTTACAAATCAACTCCTGTAAAGCCTATTATGTTAAAAATTCGAGGTACTTACAATGCTTCAAAATAACAGATGGAAACTACTTTGCATTTTTTATCAAAGCATTATTATTATTACTGTATTATTATGTTAAAGATGTTTTAGTGTATCTGGAAGTGTTCCTTTAATTTTTTTTTTAAGCACAGAATGAGGTACATTATATACTGTAACCTAAGACAAACACTTAATTCACTGATGTTAGATACTGTACCTGTTTGAACTTAGGTAGACATTCAAAGTAGGAAGGGAAGTCATTCGTAATCTGGGGACTGCCTGTACTATAAAAGAATACAAATAAACTAAATAAGTGAAAGTAAGAATTACATAAGTAAAAATAAAAACATTAGGAAAGATATAGCAAACTTAGAACTCAATATTCAATGAGACACAATACATCTAAGTCTCAGAAAACTGAAAATAAATAAAAATTCCAAACACCTTAGAAGACTGTGGGATTTAAAAAATAAATTTACCACATAGGTAAAATAAGTAGCAACATACACTCTGCTGTCACAGTGATTCAATCTGAATTAGCTACTGATTTGTTGTTGTTGTTGTTGTTATGTGCCCTTGAGTCAGCCCTGACTCATAGCAACCCCTCTTTGGGTTTC
>NW_006921637.1:10160896-10163564 GCF_000298275.1 Orycteropus afer afer | reverse complement strand
CCCGACTCATAGCGACCCCTCCTTGGGTTTCCGAGGCAGTATCACTACGGAAGTAGGATTGCCCAACCTTCCTTCCGAGGAGTGGCTGCTGGGTTTGAACCGCCAGCTGTCTGGTTAGCAGGCAAGTGTCTTAGCCACTATGCTACCAGAGCTCCCAGAGCTACTGATAGAGCTACTGATAGGGGTCCCCAATAGATACTCTTGAGGCTGCAAACTTTGGGAGCAGAGAAAATTCCCTCCTCTGCCTCACATAAACTCTAATATGCCTGAGTAGCCCAGTATGTGGCCTTGTGCAGCCTCCTTCTTGATTCCCACGTCACTTGAACTCAGACATCTGAAATCTTCAGCAGCTTCTGTTGCCTGCTAGCCTTATAATCCTTGTACTTTATAAGAATTCTGACTTCAGCCACCCTGACCCAACGACTTGGTGATATGTATCCCCACCTTTGCTTGTACCACCTCCTGCTCTCTTGCCTACAAAGCCAGCTCTTTCCTCCTTAGTTGTCTAGGTAATGTCTTCCCTTCAACCAAGAGTCAAAGTCCATCCCCTCTAGAAAGCCATTTTTTAAAATAATATGTTATTGTGTTTTCAAAGAAAATTTCCACAGCAATTTAGGTTCCCATTCAACAATTTCTACACATATTGTTCAGTGACATTGGTTACATTCTTCACAATGCTTGTCCTGTTTCCATTAATCCAATTTCTCTGACCCCTTACCTTCTCATCTTTGTGTTAAAGCACTTGTTGACAGTTTGGTCTCATTTAGATGATTTTCAAAAGGAGCACAGTACTCATGTTGATATTCTTTATTTTATGAGCCAATCTGTTATTTAGCTACAAGGTTAGTTTCAGTTCATGGTTTAGGAGTATCTCAGGGCAATAATCTTGGGGAGTACTCCAGTCTTAACCAGTACAGTAAGTCTGGATTTTTTTTTTTTTTTTTAAGAATTTGAGATTCTGTTTCACGTTTTTCTCCCATTCTATCAGGGTCCATCTATTGTTATCTGTCCTTTTGATCTTGTATGTTTGGTTGTTCTAAGGGGTGCATACTTCCTTGGTGTTATTGTTTACCTGATAGGTCTGTCTATTGTTTGGCTGAAAGTTGAGCCATGAGGGTAAGTTCAATTCCAGGCTTGAAGGGTGTCTAAGGTCCATAGTCTCAGGGGTTCTACCAGTCTCTATCAAAACAGGAAGCCTGGTATTCTTTATGATTTTGAATTTTGTTCCACATCTTTCTCCTACTCTAACCTGGAGGACCTCTCTTATTGGGATCCCTTTCATTGGGGTCAGTAGTAGTAGTGGGCACCATCTAATTCATCTGGTTCCATGGTTGTGGAGGCTAGTGTTCATGTGGTCCATTAGTCCTTTGGACTAATTGTTTCCTTGCATCTTTGATTTTCTTCATTCTTTTTTGCTTGGTAGTCTATTTATGCCATAAATTAGAGCCCCAAGGATCACCCCTATTTTATCTTTGATGAACTTTTTGGTTTTGGGTTTTACATTTAAGTCTTTGATCCAACTTGAGTTCATTTTTATATATGGGGTGAGGTATGGGTCTTGTTTAATTTTTCTGTAAGTGGATATCCAATTTTGTCAGCACCATTTGTTAAAGGGGCTGTCTCTCCCACATTTAATGGGTTTTGGTCCTTTGTCAAAGATCAGCTGTCTATAGGTGGATGGGTCTATTTTTTGGTTCTTGATTCTGTTCCATTTGTCTATTGTTGTACCAATACCAGGATGTTTTGACAACTGAGGCTGTATAGTAGGTTTTGAGATTGTAGATTGTGAAACCTCCTACTCTATTTTTCTTCTTTAGCAGTGTTTTGCTTATCTAAGGTCTCTTTCCTTTCCATATGAAGTTACTTATTGGTTTTTCCTTATCATCGAAGAATGCTGATGGAACCTGGGTCAGGATAGTATTGAATGTATAGATTGGTTTGGGTAGTATTGACAGCTGCAGGGACCCAGGTAAGGGTGGTATAAGAGGTTTCCAACAGGGAGACAAACTTGTCTGTTGGTTTGTCCTACTGTGGTAACATGTTGATGTGAGTTTTGAGGCTGAGCCACTGGTGTTTCAAACACAGCGGGATGCACATGGTGCACAGGTATCAGCCCAGCTTACAGACTGACACAGACTAGGAAGAAGGAAGAGGCCATCCACTTCTCAAAGAATTGGCCAGAGAAAAACCTATGAATAGCAAAGAAACACTGTCTGATACATTACCGCACAACTTTATGAATAGTCCGGTTAAGTTAGAAGGCTCTCAAAATAGGACTGAGAAAGAGCTGCATCATCAGAGTAAACCCAGCCTTACTCATATGAATAAGGCAAAGCTTTCGAGACTTCCATTTGCTGATGTGGCACCATTCAAATTGAAGAGAAACAGCTGCAGACATCCATTAATCATCAGAACATGGAATGTACGAAGTATGAATCTAGGAAAATTGGAAGTTGTCAAAAATGAAATGGAATGCATAAAAATTAATATCCTTGGCATTAGTGAGCTAAAATGGACTGTTTTTGGCCATTTTGAATCAGACAACCATATGATCTACTATGCCGGGAATGACGGTTTGAAAAGAAATGGTGTGGCATTCATCATCACAAAGGATGTTTCAAGATCTGTCCTGAAGTACAATGCTGTCAGTGATAGGATAATATCCATA
>NW_006921637.1:10143353-10159536 GCF_000298275.1 Orycteropus afer afer | reverse complement strand
CTGTTGTCAGATGGATCTTGGCTCAAGGCAAAGAATACCAGAGAGATGTTTACTTGTGTTTTATTGACTATGCAAAGGCATTTGATTGTGTGGATCATGATAAATTACGGATAACATTGAGAAGATTGGGAATTCCCAAACACTTAATTGTACTCATGGGGAACTTGTACCTTGACCAGGAGGCTGTCGTTCGAACAGAACAAGGGGACACTACGTGGTTTAAAATAAAAAAGGGAGTGCATCAGGGTTGTATCCTTTCCCCACACTTATTCAATCTATATGCTGAGCAAATAATCTGAGAAGCTGGACTATATGAAGAAAACTATGACATCATGATTGGAGGAAGAATCTTTAACAAACTGAGGTATGCAGATGATACAACTTTGCTTGCTGAAAGTGAGGATGACTTGAGGCACTTACTGAGGAAGGTTGAAAAATACAGTCTGCAGTATGGATTATGTCTCAATACAAAGAAGACAAAAATCCTCACAACTGGACCAATGAACAGCATCACAAGAAATGCAGAGAAGATTGAGGTTGTAAAAAAATTCATGTTGCTTGGTTCTACAATTGATGCCAATGGAAGCAGCACTCAGGATATTAGATGACATGTAGCACTGGGAGGGTCAACCGTGAAGGAAATGTTTCAAGTGCTGAGGAGCAAGCATGTCTCCTTGAGGACTAAGGTGCATATAACACAAGCCATGATATTTCCAATCATCTCGTATGCATGTGAGAGCTGTACAATGAATAAGGAAGACTGAAGAAGAGTTGATGCTTTTGAGTTGTGGTGCTTGCGAAGAATGCTGAAAGTACCATGGACTGCTCAAAGAACTAACAGATCTGTCTTGGAGGAAATGCACTTGAAATACTCCTTGGAAGTGAGAATGGCCAGACTTTGTCTCACCTACTTTGGTCATGTTGTCAGAAGGGACCATTCCCTGGAGAAGGATATCATGCTTGATAAGGTGGAGGGTCGAAGAAACGGGGAGGCCTTCAATGAGATGGATTGACATGGTGGCTGTGATGATGGCCTCGAGTATAGCAGGGATCCTGGAGCTAGCGCGGGATTGGGTGTTTCATTCTGCTGTGCATGGGATCGCTATGAATCGGAATCGATGGCACCTAACAACAAGAGCAACAACAATCCATGAACATGTCATGTTCTTCTTTATGTAGGTCTCTTGTAGTAGTGTTTCTTAGTTTTCTTTGTATAGGTCTTTTCTGTCGCTGGTAAGATTTATCCTACATATTTTATCTTTTTGGTAGCTATTGGTTTCCTTATTTCCTTTTCATATGTCTCTTTATGGATGTAGAGGACTCCAACTGATTTTTTGTGTGTTGATCTTGTATCCTTCTACTTTAGTGGACCTAGTAGTCGGGAGCTCTGGTAGCGTAGTGGCTAAGACACTTGCCTGCTAACCAGACGGCTGGCGGTTCAAACCCACCAGCCACTCCTTGGAAGGAAGGTTGGGCAATCCTACTTCTGTAGTGATACTGCCTCGGAAACCCAAGGAGGGGTCGCTATGAGTCGGGTTTGACTCGACGGCACATAACAACAACAACAACAACAGTAGTGCCAGTAATTTTCTTGCTGAGTCTCTTGGATTTTCTATATATAGGATCATGTCATCTGCAGATACAGTTTTACTTCTTCTTTGCCAATTTTGATGCCTTTTAGTTCTCTTTCTTGCCCTATTGTCATGGCTGGGATTTCCAAATCAATGTTAAATAGAAGTGGTTATGGAAGGCATCCTTTTCTGGTTCCTGTTTACAAGGGGAATGCTTTGAGTCTTTCTCCATTGACAGTAATGTTGGCTGTTGGTTTTACATGAGAATTTTCCATTCTATTCCTATTTTGCTGAGAGTTTTGAACAAGAATGAGTGTTGGATTTTATTATATGTCTTTTTTTGCATCAATTGATATGATCATATGGTTCTTTTCTTTTGTTTTATTTATGTGATGGATTATATTGATTGTTTTTCTGATGCTGAACCATCCTTGCATACCTGATACGATTCCCACTTGGTCATGGTGTATTATTTTTTTTGGTATTTTGTTGGATTCTATTGGCTAGGATTTTGTTGAAGATTTTTGCATCTTTATTCATGAGATGTATTGGTCTGTAGTTTTCCTTTTTAGTGGTGTCTTTACCTGGTTTTGGTATTAGGGTTATGCTTGCTTCGTAGAATGAATTTGGGAGCTTTCCATCATTTTCTATGTTCTGGAATAGTTTGAGTAGTATAGTGTGAGCTCTTCTCTGAACATTTGGTAGAATTCTCCAGTGAAGCCCTCTGGGTCAGGACTTTTATTTATGGGGAGTTTTTTTTTTTTTTTTTAATGGCCTGATTAATTTCTTCTTTTGTTGTGGGTCTGTTCAAGTATTCTGTCTCAGACTGGGTTACTGTAGGTAGGTCTTGAGTTTCTAGAAATTTGTCCATCTCTTCTAGGTTCTTGAATCTGTTGGAATACAGTTCTTCATAGTATTCTGTTATTATCTTTTTATTTCAGTTGGTTCTGTTATGCCACCCTTTTCATATATTATTCATGTGATTTACATCTTCTTTTTCTTTTCCTCTGTTAAATTTGCCAGTAGTTTGTTGATTTTGTTAATATTTTTGAAGTACCAGCTTATTGTTTTGTTGATTTTCTCTATTTTTTTGTTTTCTGCTCTGAACAGATTCTGCACTACCTCCATGATCCTTGCTATACTTGAGCCCATTGTTGCAGCCACTATGTCAGTCTATCTCATTGAAGGCCTTCCCCGCTTTTGCTGACCCTCCACCTTACCAAGCATGATATCCTTCTCCAGGGAATGGTCCCTTCTGACAACATGATCAAAGTAGGTGAGACGAAGTCTGGCCATTCTCACGTCTAAGGAGCATTTCGGCTGTACTTCCTCCAGGACAGATCTGTTAGTTCTTTTAGCAGTCCATGGTACTTTCAGCATTCTTTGCCAGCACCACCACTCAAAAGCATCAACTCTTCTTTGGTCTTCCTTGTTCATTGTCCAGCTCTCTCATGAGGTGATTGAAAATATCATGGCTCGTGTCAGATGCTCCTTAATCCTCAAGGAGACATCCTTGCTCCTCAGCACTTGAAACAGTTCCTTCATGGCTGAACTGCCCAATGCTACACGTCATCTAATGTCCTGACTGCTGCTTCCATTGGTATCGATTGCAGAACTAAGCAATGTGAATTCTTTGACAACCTCAATCTTTTCTCCATTTATCATGATGCTACTTATTGGTCCAGTTGTGAGAATTTTTGTTTTCTTTATATTGAGATGTAATCCATCCTGCAGACTGTATTCTTCAATCTTCATCAGTAAGTGCCTCAAGTCATCCTCACTTTCAGCAAGCAAAGTTGTGTTGTCAGTGTGTCTCAGCTTGTTAATGATTCTCCCTCCAATCCTGATGCTACATTTTTCTTCATATAGTCCAGCTTCTCAGATTATTTGCTCAGCATATAGATTAAATAAGTATGGGGAAAGAATACAACCCTGATGCACTCCCTTTTTGATTTTAAACCACATAGTGTACCCTTGTTCTGTTTGAATGACAGCCTCCTGGTCAATGTACACATTCCTCATGAGTACAATCAAGTGTTTGGGAATTCCCAATCTTCTCAATGTTATCCATAATTTGTCATGATCCACACAATCAGATGCCTTTGCATAGTCAATAAAACACAAGTAAACATCTTTTTGGTATTCTTTTCCTTGAGCCAAGATCCATCTGACAACAGCTATGATATCCCTTGTTCCATGTCCTCTTCTGAATCCAGCTTGCACCTCTGGAAGTTCTCTGTCAGTATACTGCTGCAAACGTTTTTGAGTTATCTGCAGTAAGATCTTACTTGTGTGCGATATTAATGTTATTGTTCAATAATTTCCATATTTTGTGGGATCACCTTTCTTTGGAATGAGTACAAATATGGATCTCTTCCAGTCAGTTGGCCAGGCAGCTGTCTTCCAAATCTCTTGGCATAACCAAGTGAGTGCCTCCAGTGGGGCATCTTTTTGTTGAAATATCTCAATGGCTATTCTGTCAATTCCCAGGGCCTTGTTCTTTGCCAACTCCTCCATTGCAGCTTCGACTTCCTGTTTCAATACCATTTGTTCTAGATCATATGCCACATCCTGAAATGGATGAAGATCTACCAATTCTTTTTGGTGCAGTGACTCTGTATATTCCTTCCATCTTCTTTTGATGTTTCCTGCATCATTCAATATTTTACCCATAGAATCTTTCAATATTGCAACTCGAGGCTTAGTTTTTTTTCCTCTATTCTTTCAGCTTGAGTAAGGCTGAGCATGTTCTTCCCTTTTGGTTTTCTAGATCCAGATCTTTGCACATATCATTGTAATAATTGACTTTGTCTTGTCAAATGTCTCTGAAATCTTCCCCAAAGAGAAGAACATGTATGGCATTTCTCAAGCTGAAAGAACTGAAGTAAAAATTCAAGGCTCGAATTGCAATACTGAAAGATTATAAGGGCAAAATATTGAATGATGCGGGAAACATCAAAAGAAGATGAAAGAAATACACAGAGTTACTGTACCAAAAAGAACTGGTCAGTGTTCAGCTATTTCAAGAAGTGGCATACGATCAAGAACCAATGGTACTGGAGAAAGAAATCTAAACTACACTGAAGGAATTGGTGAAAAACAAGGTTAGGAGTTGAGGGAATACCCACTGAGATGTCTCAACACACAGATGCTGCACTGGAAGCACTTACTCATTCATGACAAGTAATTTGGAAGATAGCTACCTGGCCAACTGACTGGAAGAGATCTATATTTGTACCTATTCTAAAGAAAGGTGATCCAGAAGAGTGTGGAAATTATAGAACAATATCATTAACATCACACAAGTAAAATTTTGCTGACAGTAGTGAAAAATGGTTGCAGCAGTATATTGACAGGGAACATCCAGAAATGCAAGCTGGATTCAGAAGAGGATATAAAATGAGGGATATCATTGCTGATGTCAGATGGATCTTGGCTGGAAGCAAAGAATATGAAAAATATGTTTATTTGGTTTTTATTGACTATTCAAGAGCATTTGACTCTGTGAATCATAACAAATTGTGGATAACATTGAGAAGAATGGGAATTCCAGAACACTTAATTGTACTCATGAGGAACCTGTGCATAGACAAAGAGGATGTTTTTCGAAAAGAACAAGGGGATACTGCATGGCTAAAAATCAGGAAGGGTATGCATCAGGTTTGTAACCTTTCTCTATACTCATTCAATCTGTGTGCTTAGCAAATAATCCAAGAAGCTGGACTATATGAAGGAGCGTGTGGTGTCAGGATTAGAGGAAGACTCATTAACAACCTGTGATATGCAGATGACACAATCATGCTTGCTGAAGGTGAAGATGACTTGAAGCACTTACTGATAAAGATTAAAGACTACAGTCTCCAGTATGGATTACACCTCAACATACAGAAAACAAAAATCTTCACAACTGGACCAAAAAGCAACATCATGATAATTGGAGAGAAGATTGAAGTTTTCAAAGACTTCATATCACTTGGATCCACAATTAACACCCATCGAAGGAGCAGTCAAGAAATTAGATGTCATACTGCACTGTACAAATCTGCTGCCAAAGACCTCTTTAAAGTGTTGAAGAGCAAAGATGTCACTTGGAAGATTAAGGTGCACCTAACCCAAGCCATGGTATTTTCAGTTGCCTCATATATGCCTGTGAAAGCTTGGACAGTGTGTAAGTAAGACAGAAGAAGAGTTGATGCTTTTGATTTGTGGTGTTGGAGAAAAATACTGAAAGTCCCATGGACTGCAAGAAAGAACAAATGTGTCCTGGAAGTGCAGCAGGAATGTTCCTTGGAAACGGGAGTGGCCACACTTTGTCTCACCTGCTTTGGTCATGTTGTCAGAAGGAATCATTCCCTGGAGAAGGATATCATGCTTGGTAAAGTGGAGGGTCAGCAAAAAAGGGAACGACCCTCAACAAGATGGATTGACACAGTGATTGCACAGTGGGCTCAAGTATAGCAAGGATTGTTAGGATGATGCGTGACTGGGCAGTGTTTCATTGTGTTGTACACAAGGTCGCTATGAGTCAGAATGGACTCAATGTAACCTAACAACAATAACACTGGCTATTTGAATAATCCTCTTTGGTGAAGTGTCTGTTCACACTCTTTGTCCAGTCTTTGCGATTTAGTCTTTTTGTTAAGTTGTAGAAGTTTTCTGTATATTTTAGATATTAGATCCTTATTGTTTATATTTTTTCCAAAGATCTTTTCCCAAAATGAAGGTTGTTTCTTTACTCTTTGGATAAAATCTTTTGATGAATATAAGTATTTAACTTTTATGAGTTGCCAGTTACCTATTTTATTTTCTGTTGCTCATGTATTTATTGTGCTAGATCATCTATCATTGAAGAAAATTCGGTCCCCAGACTTTGTTTGTATGTTTTCTCACAAGAACTTTATGGTTTGAACATTTAGGTCTTGGATCCATTTTGAAGTTTTTTTTTTTTAATTTCCAGTTATTTATTTATTTATTTATATTTGGGTGAAGATTTACAGAGCAAATTCACTTTCCGTACAGCAGTTCACATAATTTTGTCTCATGTCATTGACCACAGTTTACCATAATGCAACAGCTCCCCTCCCACTTCCTCCCCATAGTTACCTCTTCCCAGTGAGCATCCCTCCATGCTCTCCTGCGCCCTGAGCTGTCTCCCTTTGCATAAGCAGCCCTTCCTTCTCCCATAATTGTTCTCTCCAGGGCATGTGTCTACTTGAGGTAAATGTTTAACTCACATGCCTGTACATTGTTTGGCTGGAAACCACAGGTGTGGGTTCAATTCCAGACCTGAAGGGCAGCTAGGGGCCATAGTCTCAGTGGTTCCACCAGGCTCTATTGGACCAGCAACATTTTGAAGTAATTTTTGTACATGATGTCACATATGGTCCTTGTTTCATTTTTCAGCATGTGGAAATCTAGTTTTGCCAGCACCATGTACTAAAGAGACTGTTAAATCCCTGTTGAATGGATTTGGCACTTTTGTTGAAAATCAATTGATCATAAATATTTGGATTTATTTCTGGATTGTGAGATTTAATGTTAAATTGGTCTGTGTGTTCAACATTAAACCAGTGACAGGTTGTTTCAATTACTGTAACTTTGTAGTATGTCTTAAAGTCAGGAAGTGTGAGGTCTCCTACTTTGTTCATTTTCAAAATTACTTTGTTGGTTCAGGATCTCTTGTCTTTCCAGATAAAGTTGAGAATTAGTTTTTCCATTTTTGTAAAGAATGCTGTTGGAATTTTGATCAGATTGCACTGTATCTGTGAATCTCTTTGGTCATATCGACATCTTGACTATATTAAATCTTCCAGTGCATGAGCAAGGAGTGTCTTTCTATCTATTTATGTCTTCTTGAGTCTCTTTCAGCAGTGTTTTATAATTTTCATTGTATAAGTCTTTCACATACTTAGGTAAACATATTGCTAGATATTTTGTTCTCTTAGCTGCTATTGTAAATGGAGTTTTTTTTTTTTTTTTAATCTTTTAGATTTCTCCTTGCTGATGTATAGAAATCCAACTGATTTTTGTGTGTTGACCTTGTATGCTGAAACTTTGCTCAATTTCTCTACTAGTTCTAGAAACTTTTAAATACATTCTTTGGCATTTTCTATGTATAGAATCATGTCATCTGCAAAAAGGGATTGTTTTAATTTTTACTTTCCAATTTGGATACCTTTTATTTTGTTTTCTTGCCTTCTTCCTCTGGCTGGGACTTCCAGTACAATATTGAATAGGAGAGGTATGAGTGGGCATCTGTGAAAGATAAGATTATATGTCAATTTGGCTGGGCTAAGATTCCGAGCAGTTTAGCAGTTATGATGTAATTATCCCCTATGATGACATCTGTGTTATCACCTCTATGATGAGATCTGCTATGAGCAGCCAAATATTTGAAAGGGAGTTTCTTTTGGTCTGTGGCCTGCTTCCAATATATATGGAAAAGATCTTGGATCAAGGGACTCATTTCACAACAAATGAAGTGGCAATGGGCCCCATCATCCTGAAACAGCTGGCTTGATAGAATGATGGAATGTCCTTCTAAAGATACAATTATGGTACCACCTAGGTGACAATACCTTGCATGTTTGGAGCAGTGTTCACCAGAAGGCTATATATGCTCCAAACTAGCATGGTGTTGTTTCCCCAATAGCTAAGATTCAAGAGTCCATGAACT
The DNA here is from genome assembly GCF_000298275.1 of Orycteropus afer afer. NCBI lineage: Eukaryota > Metazoa > Chordata > Mammalia > Tubulidentata > Orycteropodidae > Orycteropus > Orycteropus afer. The sequence goes on along the minus strand of NW_006921637.1, from coordinate 10,151,289 downwards.
AAGGGGTGGAAATGTGGGTAACACCACTCACTATTACCCTTGTTGTTTGTTGTTGTTATCTGCTGTCGAGTCGGCCCAGACTCATAGTGACCCTTCCTTGGGTTTCCAAGGCAGTATCACTACAGAAGTAGGATTGCCCAACGTGACCTCTAAAAATTTTTTGTTTCCTGTCCCTGGATCCCTATGCTCTGTGAGTCTGGAGGGGTATTAGTCCCTAAGGAAGAAGTGCTCTCTCACTAGGAGACAGAATATTGATTCCCTTGAACTGGAAGGTAAGAATTCCACCTGGCAATTTTGGGCTTCTCATGCCTCTGGATCAACAGGCAAAGAAGGGAGTTACTCTATTATCTGGTGTGATTGATCCTGATTACCAACGGGAAATTGGATTGATATTATGTAATGATGGTAACAAGGCTCCGGGAATTGATGGCATACCGATTGAGATATTTCAACAAACAGATGCCCCATTGGAGGCGCTCACTCAGTTATGCCAAGAGATTTGGAGGACAGCTACCTGGCCAACTGACTGGAAGAGATCCATATTTGTGCCCATTCCAAAGAAAGGTGATCCCACAGAATGTAGAAATCATAGAACAATATCACTAATATCACATGCAAGTAAGATATTACTGAAGATAATTCAGAAACGTTTGCAGCAGTATATTGACAGAGAACTTCCAGAGGTTCAAGCCGGATTCAGAAGAGGACGTGGAACAAGGGATATCATAGCTGTTGTCAGATGGATCTTGGCTCAAGGCAAAGAATACCAGAAAGAGGTTTACTTGTGTTTTATTGACTATGCAAAGGCATTTGATTGTGTGGATCATGACAAATTATGGATAACATTGAGAAGAATGGGAATCCCTGAGCACTTGATTGTACTCATGAGGAATCTGTACCTTGACCAGGAGGCTGTCGTTCGAACAGAACAAGGGGACACTACATGGTTTAAAATCAAGAAGGGAGTGCGTCAGGGTTGTATTCTTTCTCCACACTTATTCAATCTATATGCTGAGCAAATAATCCGAGAAGCTGGACTATATGAAGAAAAACGTGGTATCAGGATTGGAGGAAGAATCATTAACAACCTGAGATATGCAGACGATACAACTTTGCTTGCTGAAAGTGAGGATGACTTAAGGCACCTACTGATGAAGGTTGAAGAATACAGTCTGCAGTATGGATTACATCTCAACATAAAGAAAACAAAAATCCTCACAACTGGACCAATGAGCAGCATCACAATCAATGGAGAGAAGATTGAGGTTGTCAAGGAATTCACATTGCTTGGTTCTACAATCGATGCTAACGGAAGCAGCAGTCAGGACATTAGACGACGTATAGCATTGGGAAAGTCAACTGCGAAGGAACTGTTTCAAGTGCTGAGGAGCAAGGATATCTCCTTGAGGACTAAGGTGCGCCTGACACAAGCCATGATATTTCCAATCACCTTGTATGCATGTGAGAGCTGGACAATGAATAGGGAAGACCGAAGAAGAGTTGATGCTTTTGAGTTGTGGTGCTGGCGAAGAATGCTGAAAGTACCATGGACTGCTAAAAGAACTAACAGATCTGTCCTGGAGGAAGTGCAGCCAGAATGCTCCTTGGAAGCAAGAATGGCCAGACTTCGTCTCACCTATTTTGGTCATGTTGTCAGAAGGGACCATTCCCTGGAGAAGGATGTCATGCTTGGTAGGGTGGAGGGTCGACGAAAGAGGGGGAGGCCTTCAACGAGATGGATTGATACAGTGGCTGCGATGATGGGCTTGAGTATAGCAGGGATTGTGGGGCTGGTGCGGGATCGGGCAGTGTTTCGTTCTGCTGTGCATGGGGTCGCTATGAGTCGGAAACGACTCGACGGCACTTAACAACAACAACAACAACAAATGATGGTAAAGAAGAGTATATATGGAATATTGGAGAATCCTTAGGATGTCTCTTAGTAGTACTGTGCCCTGTGATGAAAGTCAATGGAAAACTACAGCAACCCAATTCAGATATGGCTACTAATGGTTCAGTCCATTCGGAAATTAAGGTTTAGGTCACCCCACCAGGCTTAGACCATGACCAGCTGAGGTACTTGCTGAGGGCAAAGGGAGTACAGAATGGGTGGTAGAAGGTAGTTCTAAATACCAGCTACAACCACATGACCATTTGCAGAAATGAGAAGTGTGATTGGTATGAGTATTTTTCCCTGTAAGTGTACATCAAATATTTTTGTTTTCTTCAGTTATAAAATAAGATATAAACAGTGCTAACACATTTTTTGATTGCACAAGCATTAGTTGTATCATGTTAGGCATAAGTATGACTTTTTAATTCTTTACATGGAGATTAAATATGATTTAAGGAGATGTATACAGTTGCCAGGTTGTCAAGGGGTAGATTGTGATAGTCAAGGTTGTGTGTCAACTTGGCTGGACCATAATTCTAAGTGGTTTAGTAGTTATGACGTAGTCATCCCCTATGATGAGATCTGATATGATGTAATTACTTCTATGAGATCTGCTATGAGCAGACAGTCAATTGAAAGGGAGTTTCCTTCAGGGTGTGGCCTGCTTCCAATATATATGGAAAAACTCTGGCAAAACTCTCTGGCTTTTTGCTCGTTTTGGATCCTGTATCTGGCTCATTATCATCTAGAATATTGCAATGGCCTGCAATATTGCCTGCCGATTCTGGGATTGTGGCCTTCACAGCCTGTGAGCCAAGAGCCTGCCACTTCACCTGTTGGTTTCATCAGCCTCTGAAGCCAGCAGACTGCTGTATTGCCTACCCATCTTGGGTTCATCAACCCCTGCTGCAATGTAGATCAGGAGAAGCCTCTAGCTTGATGTCATATTTATGGACCTGGGAATTGCCCACCTGTACAACCACTTGAGCTGTTTCCTTGAGATCAATTTCTCTGTCTAAGCTTCTCTAGAGAGTCCAGCCTTAGACAACATCCTTGTCTTGTTCATGTTTTCAAGGGGAAATTTCTCAATCTTTCTCCATTAAGACTACATTGGTTTTGGTTTTTCATAAATGCCGTTAATTATGTTGAGGTACTTTCCTTTTGTTTCTATCTTGACAATAATTTTTAACAAGAAAGAGTGTGCATTTCAAGTGTTTTTTGTGCATCAATTGAAATGATCAGTTGATCATTTCAATTCTTTCCCTTAGTTCTATTTATGTGATATATCACATTGACTAATATGCTAATGTTGATCCAAACTTGTATTCTTAGAATAGGTCCCACTTGATCATGATGTATAATTCTTTTAATATGCTGTTGAATTCTGTTTGCTAGTATTTTGTTAAAAATTTTGGTATCTCTAGTCATAAGTGATATTCGTAAGTGGTCTGTAGTTTTCTTTTTATGGTTTTGGTCCCAGGGTAGTGCTTAGCTTCACAGGAAGAGTTAGGGAGTATTTCTTCTTCTGATATTTTTTGGAAGTGTTTGAATAGGATTGGTGTCAGTTATTCCTAATTGTTCAACAGTGTTCCCCAGTGAACCTGTCTGGTCCTAGAATTTTCTTTGTTGGGAGGCTTTTTTTTTTTTTTTTAAATCACAGATCAAATCTCTTCCTTTATTTTGGGTCTGTTGAGATTTTCTACTTCATTTTTAGACAGTTTAGGTAGGTTATGTATGTCTAGGAATTTGTCCATTTCATTAAAGTTATGAATTTGGTTAGAGTAGAGTTGTTCATAGTATTCTGTTATAATGACTCTGTGCTTGTTAATACTCAGTGTCAGAAACTGAAATATAGTCAAGAAGAATTTCATGTGATACCAGTTTTAAGTTGATTTTTGATCCCAGGAAAATAGTTGATCTTATCAGATAAGTATCCTATTTATAAATTTTCCTTTCATACTCACACATTCACTCTTGAAATTTGCTCAGCTAGTATGTTTCTTGAGATGACTTGGAGTTGCTAGAAGTGTGTGCCATTGATTGACATGTGTGCATATTATTGCTGCTGTATAGGGGTAGTGCAGAGGTTACTGTGTATCATTTGCACTCCATGCCTCTCAGAAGCTCTCAGGTTGAGGACTTACTCTGTCTTTCTCCTGTCTTCCTTTTTTAAGGGCTCTTCCTCACTCCCTCACCTACTGTGTCTTTTCCCCATGAGCTGTTCTGTGCTTGTAGTGTTCCACAGGTATATGGTATTCTTCTCCTCTTCTCCCCTTCTTTAGCTGAATCATTTCTCCTTTGGCATAATAAATAACTCTTCTACATTAGTCTCATCCCTGTTGAAACATTTTTTGGTTTGATGATACCATCCGACATGTTTTTATTTTTGTTGACTGATAGGAAGTCAGCCCCTTACTCATGGAGACTCCATGCACAAGAGATAGTGCCCAGTCCTGCACCATCCCCATGACTGTAGATCAGATTGTGTGATCCTTAGGATTTTCATTGGCTGATATTTGGAAGTAGATAGCCAGGCCTTTCTTCCTACTTTATCTTAGTCTTAGTCTGCTCAGCATCATAGCAACATACAAACCTGAAGTGACAGGCAGATGGTGGCTGCACAGAGGTGCACTAACTGGAAATTGAACCCAGGTCACCTTCATGGAAGGTGAGAATTCTACCCCTGAACTACTACAGCCCTAGGTACAGTTAAATCTAAATATGAGAAGAAAGTTCTTTCTCTCTTCATTAAGTCCATTATGTAAAATGTTGAAGTGAAAAAAGCAAGAAATGAGCCTTGCCTTCAGAACTGGGACTTTCTCTCTAGATAGGCATCAACTCAGGATTCTAGTCTCTTTCGCTTGGAGCTACCGTTCACCAGTTAACTCCAGAACTACCCAACTGACCTCTACAGGAAACTGAGAGAGGCTTTCTATAATGCATTTGGCAAAGTCCAGATATTTGCATCCATCATCTTTCTCCTGATTTATCATGCCTGACATATAATAGAGTTCTCAATCCATGCTATTGGCTTTTACTCTCTTTTATTTTCAGTTTAAATAAAATGGACTTATTTTGACATGTTTTATTTTTAATAAGCTCTATGGGCTCTTAGTGGCCATTCCATTTTTAAGTGCTTACATATAACTCTGTTATTGTTATTGGCCTCTATATGCATCAATGCTGTCGATACGTAATTTTTCAAAATTAAATTTAGCAGTCAAGATACAATCCTTTGTATCCTACATGACCCTGAATATTAAACTGGTAAACTTCATTAATAATATATAAGGTTAGCCACCTGTGGAAGTAAATCTTCAGAAACTTTTCTAGTGTCATGTTCCTTGATTTGCAAATCACTGGACTTCAGTTTGTAGGACTTATTTTCTGTTTTAGAATCCTCTTCTCCAGAATCCTCAAAGACCACTATTGCAATTTAGCAATCTCATTTTCACTTTCTTTCAGTATAATAAGTAAAGTAAAAGCAACCTATTATTCAGGATTACCTCATTTATTAAAAAATATGTTGTGCACAGAGTAAGATCTCTTTCCTCAGTGAGAGTGAACTTAAACTTTAAAACTCATTCCAGAGAAAAACAGACTTCCCTAATTTATTGTGGCTATTAAAAGCCTTTTCTTAAAAAAGTAAATAGGTATTTTTTTTTTTTCTTGAGAGTGTGAAAAGTAGTCTAAAGATGGAAAAGGTAAATGAAGCGATAGAGGAAAAAAGTCTGATTTTGTGAGTTTAAAGTTATGTAAAGTGTTGCCTGTTCTCTTAATGGCTTCCCTAAGGAAAATAAGGAGTTTTTTTTAAAAATAGTGCTTACACAGAGGATTTCTGCAGCTCTAGGGGAAAATGGAGATCTATTAACATTTTCATGTGTTTTCTACATTTGTCAGAAATTGCTTACAGGTTGTCTGATATTTTCCTGATAATTTGGAGATTTCCATTGACTTCTATGTCTTTATATTTACCCATTTATTTTTCTTTACGACATTCTACTATTTTAGAAAAATAAGAAGACCAAATAAATAAATATAAAAAATTAAGTCTGAGGCCTTCTGGGTTGTGAATAGCATTATTATTATTATTTTATGTTTTAAAATAGATGTTTATATTTTCAAAAAGTTACATATGCTCAAGGGTAAAAAAAAGTCTATTGAAATCAGCACTGTGCATATCATTGACTGTGAGTGGCAGGAGTAGTTTATATACAGGATTCTTTTTTTATTTTTTATTTTAAGAGCTTGTTTCACATTCAACGTTGTGTGTACATTTAGTTTCACTCCCCATTTACCATGTCCAGCCCTAACCTAGTCTCCTCCCCTCCCTACCATATGTAACCCTCCCCCTGTGACCCTTATATTAATGTACTCCACTTTGTCCTGCATTTCCTCAATTTGAATGTTGGTCATCTGGTGTCCTGTGGTCTGTTGCTCTAAGGGATGTATTACCATAGAGTATGTGGATGCATCCCCCTGGGTTGAGTGCTCTGAATGTACATCTTGTTAACTATTGGGCTGAAAGCCAGCCCCTAGGGGTGCGTTTTATTCCAGGCACAGAATGTATCGCAGGGCCATAGTATTGGTGGTCTCATCAGATTTCATCTGACCAGTAATTCTGGTCATTATTGAATTTTTAGATTTTATTCCATGTTTTAACTTCCACTCTATCCAGGATCTCCAGACTTGATCCTTTCCTGAGTGTTTGGCATTGGTAGCTGGGCACCATCTAGTTCTTCTGCTCTCGAGGGCCATCACGTCCTAGGGCTGATTGCTTCCAAATGCCCCGCCTTTTTTTTTTTTTTACGATGCTAGGAGTTTTTTTTTACGATGCTAGGAGACCATTAGATGCATCTTAGATGGCTGCTTGAAAGCTTTTAAGACTCTAGTCATTACTTACCAATGTAGGATCCAGAGCAAGGCTTTTATGTATTTTGTTGTACCAAATGAGTCTGGTGTCCCCCAGTACTATGGTCCTGAGACGGTAGATCTATTTGTCTCTCTCCCATAGTGTCTGGTTGTCTGTGAAGGATTACTCTGTGTCTGTCTTCTATTGTTTCTGTAAGGACTGCAGGTATTTTGTATCACTGGTATCTGTGCAAGATTAGGCTCAGCTGAATCTATTCTTGGTCTAGAGTATACTTCTATTCACTGACCCCCATCTGATCATCTCAGGTGTTTATGTGTTTATCTAGTGTTTGGTGTAAATGGCAATGCAGTATTTTGGACACATTGGTTGGTATTAGTGTCTGTCATCTATCTCTTATGTGTACAATTCGATGTCCTCCCATTTCCTAATGTTATCATGGTGGTCATAAATCCTTCCCATATATCCCTCCCCCTACCCACATCAGCATGTGGGCCCCAACTAGCCTGAAATTAATCCCTCCCCTTCCTGGTACCTACTAAGACAGTTCCCTTTCCCAAGCAAACCCTTCTTTGTCTTTTTACAATAATGGGCTCATACAGTACTTGTCTTTCTGCGATTGACTTATTTCACTCAGCATAATGTCCTCCAGGTTCATCCACATTGTGAGATGATTTGTGTATCCCTCATTGTTCTTTAATGTAGCACAGTATTACATTATGTGCATGCACCATAATTTGGTTATCCATTGATGGGCATTTAAGTTGTTTCCATCTCTTTGCTAAAGTGAATTGTGCTGTGATGAACATAGGTGTATATATGTCTGTCTGTGTGCTATCTCTTACCTCTTGAGGATATATTCCTAATAATGGAATTGCTGGGTCAAATGGTACTTCTGTTTTCAGTTTTTTAAGGAAACACCATGCAATACTTGTACCATTTTACAATCCCACCAGCAGTGCACAAGAGTTCCAATCTCTCCACAACTTCCTCAGCATTTGTTATTTTCTGACCTGTTGAACTTTGCTATTATTGCTGGGGTGAGATGATACCTCATCATTTTGATTTACATCTCTCTAATGATTAATAGGGAGCTCTGGTAGCATAGTGGCTAAGGCACTTGACTGCTAACCAGAAGGCTGGCGGTTCAAACCCACCAGCCACTCCTCGGA
>NW_006921637.1:10137505-10142473 GCF_000298275.1 Orycteropus afer afer | reverse complement strand
TATCTGTCTATCATTGTACCAATACCATGCTGTTTTGACTACTGTGGCTGTATAGTAGTTCTTAATCTGGGAGTGTGTCACCTCCCAATTTTTTTTTTTTTTCTTGAAAAGTGCTTTGCTTATTTGAGGCTTCTTTCTTTTCCATATGAATTAGTAATTAATTTTTCCATGTCCTTAAAACATTTGTTGAAATCTGGATCGGGATTACATTAAATGTGTAGATTGCTTTAGGTAGAATTAACATTTTCACAATATTTAGTCTACCCATCCATGAAAAAGGTAAATTCTTCCATTTATGTAGTGCCCTTGTCTCTTGTAGTGTTTTATAGTTTTCTCTGTATAGGTCTTTTGTGTCTCTGGTGAGGTTTATTCCTAGATATTTTATCTTTTTCGTAGCTATAGTGAATGATATTGTTTCCCTTATTTCTTTATCAGAGGACTCTATTGGTATAGAGGAATCTAACTGATTTTTGTATGTTGACCTTTTATTCTGCCACTTTGCTGAACCTCTCTATTAGTTTCAGTAGTTTTTTTTTTTATTGAGTCCCTTGTGTTTTCTATGTACAGAATCATATCATACACAAATAGAGATAGTTTTACTTCCTCTTTGCCAATTTGTATGCCTTTTATTTCTCTTTCTTGCCTTATTGCCCTGGCCAGGACTTCCAATACAATGTTAAATAGAAGTGGTAGTAGAAGGCATCCCTGTCTGGTTCTCATTTGTAAGGGGAATGCCTTGAGTCTTTCTCCGTTAATAATGTTGTTGGCCATTGGCTTTGCATATACATCCTTTATTATGTTGAGGAATTTTCCTTCTATCCCTATTTTGCTGAGAGTTCTGAACAGGAATGGATGTTGGATTTTATCAAATGCTTTTTCTGCATCGAGTGATATGATGATATGGTTCTTTTATTTTATTTTGTTTATGTGGTGGATTACATTGATTGATTTTCTGATGTTGAACCACCCTTGTAAATCTGGTATGAATCCCACTTGGTCCAGGTGTATTTTTTGATATGTTGTTGGCTTCTGTTGGCTAAGATTTTGTTAAAGAGTTTTGCATCTATGTTCATAAGGGATATTGGTTTGTAGTTTTGCTTTGTAGTGGTGTCTTTCCCTGGTTTTGGTATTAGTGTTATGCTTGCTCCATAAAATGAGTTTGGGAGTATTCCATCTTTTTCTGTGTTCTGGAATAGTTTCAGTAGCATAGGTGTCAACTCTTCTCTGGACATTTGATAGCATTCTCCAGTGAAGCCTCAGGGCCAGAGCTTTTTTTGTGGGTAGTTTTTTTTTTTTTTAATGACCTGTTCAATTTCTTCTCTTGTTATAGGTCTGCTTAAGTATTCTATCTCTGAGTGAGATAGTTTAGGTATGCCTTGTGATTCTAGAAACTTGTCCATCTCTTCTAGGTTCTCAAATCTGTTGGAGTACAGTTTTTCATAATATTCTCTCTGTATCTTTGTTATTTCAGTTGGTTCTGTTGTGATGACACCCTTTTCGTTTACAATTCTTGTGATTTGGATCTTCTCTTTCTTTTCTTTTGTTAGATCTTCCAATGGTTTATTAATTTTGTTAATCTTTTCGAAGAACCAGCTTTTTCTTTTGTTGATTTTCTCTATGGTTTTTTGTTTTCTGTTTCATTTATTTCTGCTCTGGTCTTTATTATTTTCTTGCTTCTAGATACTGTAGGATTCTTTTGTTGTTCTATTTCTAGTTGTTGGAGTGGATGAGTTAGAGTGTTGATTTTGTTTCTTTCCCTTTTTTTGTATACATTTATTGCACTAAACTGTCCTCTGATTACTGCTTCTGCTGTGTCCCATAGGTTTTTTGGTATGATGTATCTTCATTCACATTTGTTTCTAGGAATTCTTTTATTTCAGTTTTTATCTGTTCTATTACCCAGTAGTTTTTGAGCAGTGAGATATTCAGCTTTCATATGTTTGATGCTTTTTCCTTGCTCTTCTTATTATTAATTTCTAATTTTATAACATTGTGGTCCAAGAAGCTGCTTTGTAGTATTTCAATGCTTTTGAATTTATTGAGGCTTGTTTTATGTCCTAACATAAGGTCTACTCTGGAGAAGGAGCCATGTGCACTGGAGAAGAATGTGAACTGTGCTTTTGTTGGTTGAAATGCTCTGTATGTCTGTGAGGTCGAGTTGGTTGATTGCATTGTTGAGTTCTTCTGTATCTTTGTTAAGTTTTTTTCTAGTTGACCTGTCCCTCTTTGAAAGTGGTGTGTTAAAGTCTCCTACTACTATTGCAGGGTCATCTATTATCGCTTTTAATTCAGTTAATATTTTCTTCACATATTTTGGAGCACTTTCATTGGGTGCATAAATACTTATTACTGTAACATCTTCTTTGTCAATTGACACTTTCAGCATCATATAATGTCCTTTTTTTTTGTCTCTTATGAGGTGTTTCACCTTAATGTCTATTTTGTTAGAAATTAGTCTTGCCACTCTTGCTCTTTTTTGGTGTCCATCAGCTTGATATATTTTTTTCCGTCCCTAAACTCTTAATTTGTTTTTATCTTTGTATCTAAGGTAGGTCTCTTGTAGGCAGCATATCGAATGGTCTTCTTTTCTTATCCAGTCTGCCATTCTCTTTCTCTTAATAGGTGCATTTAGTCCATTGAGTGTAATTAGTGATAGGTATGAAATTATTGCTGTCATTCTATTGTGTTTTTTTGTCATGTTGTTGGTGTTTCCTTGGTCCATATACTTTTCTGTGCTGAATTTGATTTGTTGGCTAATGCTTTCTCCCTTTTCTTCTTTATTGTTGATTTTGTGCTTATTAAACCCATATGTTTTCCTTCCTTCTGGATTTGCTTAGAAGAATTGTTACTTTTCTCTGTGGTTACCTTGGAGTATATTCTTGTCTCTATGTTTTTAGAACAGTGCGTACTGTGAAGACATTATCCTGTTTTCCTCTCCATTTGGAAGTTTTTACTTAGAAGTTGCATTCCTTCTGATAGGTTAGTTGCTGTTATTGTGTGCTTATTGACTTCCTTTTTTTTGTTTTAAAATACATTTTATTGAAATATAATTTATGTACAGTGAAATACACAAAACTAAAGTGACATGGGTCAATGCGTTTTTTTTTTTTTGCAGTGTTTCCTCCCCTCCCCTCCCACCCCTGGCAAACAACAAAGAAAGTTTCCCTCCATATGTAAACCTTTCCTTGACCCTCCACGACAACGATCTAATACTATATTTGTCCTTCTGTGATTGACTTATTTCACTCAGCATAACGTCCTCCACGTTCATCCATATTATGCGGTGTTTTGCAGACTCTACCTTATTCTTTAGTGCTGTATAGCATTCCAGTATGTGTATGTACCATAGTTTGTTCATCTGCTCTTCCGCTGATGGGCCCATAGATTGTTTCCATCTTTTTGCTATTATAAATAGTGCTGTGATGAACATGAGCATGCATGTATTTGTTCCTATCCTGGCTCTGACCACTCTAGGATATATACCCAGTAATGGGATTGCTGGGTCAAATGGTATCTCCAATTCCAGCTTTCTAAGGAATCGCCATATCGCTTTCCACAGTGGTTGTGTCACTTCACAGTCACACAAGCAGTGTATGAGAGTCCAAATCTCTCCACATCCCCACCAGCATTTGTTATTTTCTGTCTCATTGAACCTTGCCAGTAGTGCTGGGGTGAGAGTGCTGGGGTCACTGTTGTTTTGGTTTACATCTCTCTTATGGCCAATGATTGTGAGCATCTTTTCATGTATTAGCTGACCACCTGAATATCCTCTTTGGTGAAGTGTCTATTCATGTCTTCTGCCCATTTTCAATTGGATTGTTAATTCCTTTGGTGTTGAAGGGTTGGAATTTTCCATCAATCTTAGAGATAAGTCCCTTGCCAGATATGTAATTATCAGCAATATGAATTTGTTGCTGTCATTTTTGTCATGTGCTTTTTCATTGTGTCAATTTCTTTGTTCCATATAATTTTCTATGCTGAGCTCGTTTTGTTTATGAATCATGTTATCACTTTCTTCATTGCTATTGTTTTAGTATTTGCTGAATATTTATGCCTCTTTTTTATTTTGATATGGAGGTTTATCATTTTTCTTTGAGGTTACCCTGTGATTTATAGTTTTCTTCCCAAGTTTACAACAGTCCATTCTATCTTGTAGTTGTCTTGACTTCCCTACCATCTAGAAGTTCTGTAACGACACAGTTTTTTCCCTCTTTTTGGTTTGTAGTTGTCTTCATTTGTCAATTGCTGTCTCTGGTTCCCTGTTTACAGTCTTGCAGGCTTCTTTACTTTGGATACATCGATAGCTGGGTTGGTTTCTGGGTTATATCATCATGTCTGTTAATGGTCAGTTGTTGTTGGGTGTTGTTGTTTCTCTGTCCAGAGGGCTCTCTTTAGCATCTCTTGAAAGGTTGGTCTGGTTTTAACAAACTCTCTTAATTTCTGCTTATCTGGAAATGTCCTAATCTCACCATCATAACTGAGGGACAATTTTGCCATGTACATAATTCTCAGTTGGAAATGTTTGTCTTTCTATCTTTTATATATACCATCCCATTGTCTTCTTGCCTACATGGTTTCTGTCGAGAAATGAGAGCTTAGTCTTATTGGTTGCCCCTTGTAGGTAACTTTTCATTTTTCTCATGCTGTTTTCATGATTCTTTCTTTGTCTTTGGTTTTGGTGAGTTTGATGATGATATGTCTTGGTGTTTTTCTCTTGCGGTCTATCCTGTTTGGGGTTCGTTGGACTTTCTGAATGGATACATTCTCATCTTTCATCATATCAGGGAAGTTCTCCTCCAACAAATCTTGGGCAATTTTCTCTGTGGTTTCATTTTTCTCTTCCTGTTCTGGAATTCCAATGACACGTAGGTTATTCCTTTTGATGGTATCACATATGAACCTTAGGCTTTCTTCATTTTGTTTTGATCTTTTTTCTGATTGATCCCTTTCCAAAGAAGTATTCAGGTA
>NW_006921637.1:10094249-10137400 GCF_000298275.1 Orycteropus afer afer | reverse complement strand
CCTAAATATAATTCTTTTGAATTCCTTATCAGAGAGTTCCAATGCTGTGTCTTCCTCAGGGATGTGTTTTGGGACTATATCCTGGTCCCTTGTTTCTCCTGCTTTATCTTGCTTCTTTGTGTGGACTGTGATGCTCTTTTGTCTCTGAGGCATTGTGACATTTTTGTGTTTATATGTAATTGGTGATTATATGGTGATGTGATTTGCCCACAATTTTCATTTTCTTTGTATGTTATCTATACAGGCAGGATACTATGCTGTGCTCCTCTATTCACTAGTTGACAGCTCTTATACACTCACTACCTGTCTCCTTTCCTTTGCTAGCCTCTTGTATATCCTTGCCGACCCTGGTAAACAGAGCCTGTTCTTAGGTCCCTGGAATCCAAATGAGAATGCTATCACTTTAAAATCCAAAATGGTTGCCATTCAAAAAATGGATGTCATTCATTCAAAATGGCTGCACCCTCGGTCACTTTAAATATCCAAAATGGCTACCACTTGTAAACATTCAAAATGACTGTGCCCTCGGTCACTTTAAATATCCAGAATGGCCACCACTTGTAAACATTCAAAATGGCTGCGCCCTTGGTCACTTTAAATATCCAAAATGACTGCCTCGTGTAAACAATCAAAATGGCTGGGCCCTCTGGACAGCAGAAAGTCCACAGCTCAGGTTGTCTCCCTCCTTGCTGTTACCCTTCCTAGTTATAGGCCGCCAGAACAGTTGTCCCTGCAGCCCTTGGTGACCAGGACTGATCTCTAGGTCAATTTTCAGGTCCCAACACCACTTGGAAATATTCATGCTGTTGGTCTTGAAAGAGTAGCTGACAGTCCACAGCTCCGACCATCTCTGTACTCACTGTTTTCATTCAGGTTTTTCCACTAGTTGTTGCTTCATCCACTTCTGTATAGTTCCTTTCAAAGCTCAGGGTTCCAGGATTATCTTCTGTATCTGTGTCAATTGGTTTTTCTTTTCTTTGTTGAAGAGGGTCTGTGTCGCTTGCCTCCCTATTTCTGCATCTTACCGGAAGTGTCCCTGACTTCCCTTGGTTTTTAAGGTACAATCTTTTATGGTCTTATTTTGAGTTTCTATTTCTGATTTGATTTTAATGTTGATGCCATGTATCCTGATTTTGTTGATCTCTGTTGTGAGTTCTCTATTGGAAGAACTTCCTTAAGCATTTCTTATAGAGTTGATCTGGTTTTTTACTAAATCCCTTAATTTCTGTTTGTCTGAGAATACCTTAATTTCATGCTCATATTTGATGGATAAGTTGGCTGGATATAGGATTCTTGGTTGGAAGTTCTTTTCCTTCAGTGTTTTATATATGCTGACCCATCGCCTTCCTGCCTCCCTGGTTTCTGCTGAGTAATTGGAGCTCAGCCTAACTGTTTGATTATTATAAGTAATATTTCTTTTGTCCTGGGCAGCTCTCAAAATTTTTTCTTCTTTCATCATATGGGGGAAGTTTTCTGTTAGCAGGTCTTCCACAATTTTCTCAGTGTGTTTTTTCACCTCTTGTTGTTCTGGAATTCCAATGAGTCTTATGTGGTTTCTTCTCATGCCATCCTATATAATTCTTAGGTTCTCTTCATTTCTGTTAAATCTTTGTTCTGATTTTTCTTCATACAGGCTGGCGTCCAGGGATTTGTCTTCTAGTTGGGATTTGTGTTCTTCAGCCAGTTCTAACCTACTCTTTTGTGCTTCTACTGTGTTGTATAATTTTATTTTTTTAGTTATTAATTCAGGTATGCTGGGCTGCTCTGCAGTTTTCTTTGTGATGGTGGAATCACTGTATGGAATGTGGATATGGGTTTATGTTTGTTGTAAAGAGGGTTTAGAGTTCTAACTGGGAGGTTTTATAGTGGCTGAATGTGGTTTCTTCTATTGGATGAGTGAAGTTATTAGTGGAGAAGGTGGGAGCGGAAGAAGGAAAGCTTGCTGTTGCTAGGAGCAGTTTCTAGGGCTTTGAGCGTGCTGCTACTGATGATGTTGTACTGATTTTCACAGGCCTGCAGCTCAATTTCAGCAGAGTCCAGTTGTTAGGGGGTTGTCACTTTCCGCCATGCTCAGACACATGCAAAAACTCCACTCCCGAGGCCCCTTGGCACCAAAAGCTGACCCAAGACAACCTCCCGCCTCTGTGATCTGCCACACGGGTTTCTCTTTCTGGGCCTGCTTGCCTGCGGTGCCGGTGCAACTGGCCCAGACTGTGATCTGCTTTGGGAGTTCCTCTGTGGGTCTGCACACTTGCAGAACCAAAGATCTGCTTGGTTTCAGTGGCGCTGGAGTCAGGAGAGTGCCTGCTAGTAATCAGTGGTCCCAATATTACTGAAAAAGTCAATCACTGTCCTCTCAGTGCCACTCAGCTCACCCAAGCCTACTTGGTGACCTGCTGTGGGGGTACCTCCCTGGGCCTGCCCTCCTTCAGCACCAGTGGACTCTCTGGTCAGGTTTCAGTGGTGTTGGACATGCCCGTTTGCACCTACCTGATCCAAGTTATTGATAAAATCAGGTGCTGAAGGTAGATCCTTGTGGTGATTGCTGGTATGATGGTGTGATCGCTGGTATGCTGGTGTGGTGTGTCTTCTTCCTTAACTCAGGAATGTCTCAGATGGCTGGTCTCACTTGCTGGTCAGCACTCCCCCAGGGAATTCTCTGATGGCCTTTCTCAGCTGCCTGTTGGCACTCTTCAGGATAGATCTTCTGATCTTGTTATTTTTTCCCTGTTCCTTTCTCCTTTCTAATTCTATTCCTCTGAGTTTGGTGCACTCTGACTCAGTGAGCTGTTCAGAGCACCTAATCCCTAATTCAAACTGCTGTATCTAGTTTTTCAAGCACTAAGATGTTAGAAGGAAATAGTGTGGTGATTACTGATGAGCTCCATTTTGAATCCTGAATTGCATTATTTTAACTGATTAACAAATTCTTTTCCCCCCTCACGGAAGGAGGAAAAGGGAGAAAATCAACAGCTTCTTCCTTCATGTAAATAGGAGTCCCTTGATGTTAGGGTTAAATGCTCAATTACTTGATGGGTTGGTGGCTTGAACTCATCCAGTGGTCCCTCAGAGAAAGGCCTGGTGATCTATTTCTGAAAGGTCATAGCCTTGAATATCTTGTGGTATACAGCCAGAATTGAGTTGACAGTAGTTGCTCCCCCCCCCCCTTTTATTTAAAGACCATGAGAAAAAATTCCAAGGGGCTATCAGAAAACAAGGATGACTTCAGGTGTCCAGAAGAATTTTGGGAAAAATTTACTGAGTGTATATGACTATTTGCCACAAATTCTGCTAGGTTTTTAATAAATGTTAGTAATTGTATTGTATGCTCACAAAATGCTTTTCAAACTATGTATATTTTCACCATGTTATATGTGAGTAAACTGAGGCATGGTTAAATAACTCTCTCAGACAGAAATTTTCAGAGTCAAGATACAATCTTGTTTTCTACATGCCCTTCCTCTGAATATTAAACTGGTAAACATTATAAATAATAGATAAAGTTAACCATTTATGTAATTATCTCTAGGGATATATCTGTAAACATCATACATTCCAAGGTGCTGAGTACATTGTATTGGTCTTATCTGGAGTAAGATGTACTAACAGAGAGGGTGATCTGCATGGAGCTATGAACTTGAGGTCAAAGAGTAAGACTGTGTTAGTTTATGCCCTTCCCTGCTCTGGGAAGGGGTTAGTGACAGCCAATAGGAACTCCTGTCTGTTTGACAGATATATCTGTCTTTTGGAGATGATTACTTCAGGCTTTTATGATTGATGCCAGCAGTAATTAAGATAACCTATAAACTTAGAGAAAGCACTATGGATAAGTGGTTAAGAGCACATGGTTTCAAGGGGGATAGGAGTTCATGATTTCTGCTTTTTACAACTACCTTGCAGGGAAGATATTATAATTAACATTTCCCAGAGGGAAAAAGTACAGAGGCTGAGAAAAGTTGTACTTTGACAAGATCAAAGAGCTATCGGGGGTTCCAACTCTAGTTCCCATTGCTGTGGAGTCGACATTGGCTCAGGTGACCATTTGTACCACTCAGGGACTCCTAATGTGGGATATAGACAGATTTAAACCCAGTCTAACTTCAGAGCTTTTTTGACCATGTCACGCTGCCTCCTAAAATCTTGTAACTTCTAGAATACTGACCATTAGTTTTGCTTTCTGATGATAGTTGGTTGTGGAGACCCATCCCATGGATGACATGAATTCCACAGAGAAAGGCACTTCCATGGGTACCTGGCCAGTGTGTACTTCTTGGAGGTTCCCCCTTCTGAGAAGACTCATTGGTCTATGGCACAGAGGCCCATTTATCTCCCTGGCAAGCACTGCTTGGACCCGATAGTGATTTTCTGCTAGCTGGTTTATGACCAATTGGCTTAGCTGTGTCTGAGCTGGTTCTGTGCCTGGCACTGGTATCTAAAGTTGTGTAATTGCCCGTATTCTGAGTTGTGACCCCAGCGGGAAGTCCCTCGGATATGCAAATAGTTAACATGCTGGCTGTTAACCAAAAGGTTGGAGGTCAAGTCTACCCAGAGGTTCCTTGGAAGAAAGGCCTGGTGATCTATTTCTGAAAAATCAGCTATTGAAACCCTATGGAGACAGTTCTACTTTGACACAAATGGAGTTACTGGCTCTTTGCCTCTTTAGGCAGATGGCCCTGATTAGAGAGTTTATGTGATATCTATCTGATAATAAATAGTGCCTGAGTGAGGCACTAGCATCAATTTTAAATATTTAAAATCATAAATATACTTGTTTGAGAATAAGAATTTTCAAAAGGAGTCTGGTTAGGATGTTTAGTTGATTTCTACTTGTAGAAACATATTGGTTTAACCAAAAGCACTCTTCAGATATTTAAGCATCAAAACATCCATGGTAACATAAATAAAAGCAATAAAATGTATTGCTTTGTTTGAGATGATTTCATAGTAAAGAGCTCTATAAAGCAAGAACAGAGAAGAATGTTTTATAATTAGTTTGCTCTGTTTGAATGTAAATAGGTACTTGAAAACAGTTTGTTCTATAAATATCTTAAGTATTTCCCACTGTGATCTCCCATACAGTATTATCTTGTTTAAACAAGCTCTTTATCTGTAGATAGTGCAAAGTTAACTTCAATCCAACTCTTGCCTAATTATCATCAATTCTAAATGCTAATGGTGTTTAAATTAATCAGAAAGAATTGAGCTTTCTGTACATAGTCTTGGCCTCCTAAAACCTGAAAGTTATATATACCCACTGCCATTGAGTTGATTCCGACTCATAGTAACCCTCATTGAGTTTCCGAGCTGGTAAATCTTTATGGATATAGATTGTTCTGTCTTCCTTCCGTGGCATGGCTGGTGGGTTTGAACTGTTAACCCTCTGGTTAGCAAGGAAATGCCTTAGGCACTGTGCCATATTGTCTCAATATGGAGTGAGACTAGAAGTCTCCGTCTTGCTATTGTTATGTGCCGTACAGTCAATTCCGATTTCCAGCAATCTCATGTGACAGAGTAGAACTACCCCATGGGTTTTCTAGGCTGTAATCTTTATGGGAGCAGATGGCCAGGTTTGTCTTCCATGGAGATGTTGGATTAATTTTGAACGGCCAACCTTTGGGTTAATAGCTGAGTGATTGACCACTGAGTCAATAAGACTCCTTGGGAAAATCCTTAAGTGCAGATAAAAGACAATTATACTCTGTTGTAAAATATCTCTTTACATGAAAAATAGCTCAACTACAGATCAGATAAATTTCAGGTCAGACTCAGCGTTCTCTACCCTGCTCATGCACATAGTAGCATATAGTGTAGATTATTATAATATAGAAAGCATATTCCCTCACTCCAGTGCACCAAACTTCAACACAGAATGTGGAATGAAAGACTCAATTTCCTCTTGTTTCCTGTTGTTGTTGTTGTTATGTGCCGTCGAGTTGGCCCCGACTCATAGCGACCCCTCCTTGGGTTTCCGATAAAACAGGACATTTACAGTGCTTTAATTGCATCCTTTTTAAGGTCAGGCATTTAAAATGGCACAAACTTTCGATGTGGGCTTAAATTCTGAGTATTATAAAAATTTAGTGCAATGTGGGGACTTCCTTGAAAGAAGCTCCAATCTCTAGGGCACTACTTATGTGTGAAGTGCTGACAGTTTGGGATCATTTTTTAATAAATGTATCTCAAATTTGGCATGCAAAGTGGGCATTTAGAAAGCATTGAAAATAAGATGATGCATAAAATATGGCATTAAAAAGGTAACTGTGAACTTTACATGGGCTAGCATTAAAAAAAAAAAAAAAAGCTATCTTTTGTTAAGGTGGATGGGAGAGCTTGTAAAAGAGAGCTCTTTTGTAAAAAATAAGAGTAGAAACTTAAGTTGTTTAGTCGTTTTGAAATAACAGCCACAGAGAAGACTCCTTCTGGTTCATGCATATTTTATTAGGGCATCAGTTAAAAATTCATTAAAGACACCCATCTGTAGCTAGCAGCACTCTTGAGGGGGGTTCAAATGGTGATCAGATTTTTGAGTAGCACTTTACATGACAAAGAAAACACAATCGTTTACAAGAATTAATAGCACTGTAGAGAGAAGCTATTCAATGCATTTCAGAGCAAACCCTTTCACATAGTTTATAATCCCTTGCTTCCCCACTCAACTGCCTGCTTCAGCTGAGAAGAGATCTAGGCACGAAAATGAATGAAAACAAACGCAGAAAATTGGATGAGGGAGTTGGTCACATCCTGTTCCACAAGGGAGTGTGGATTAAGTGTCCCCTTGACATTGAGCTGGTTACTGTGTGTGCATACTGATCAGTTTTGACCCTGGGAGCCACTAGCACAGAAAAGGCATGAGCAGTCAGAGCTGAGGTTCTGCTGCTTTGTATTTACCTTGAACTATGCTCAGCAGTGGCCATGTCCAGGCAACCCTACTTCACGATGATTATTCATGTCTTTATTCTTGAAGTGAAAATAAAAATAGCTACTGAATGGTTACTCTGTGCCAGGGATAGTGTAGAGCACTTACATTCAAAATCCTACCAGCAATTCTTTGGGGATATTAGTTGAGATTGAGTCAGCTCCAACTTGGGGTGACCTCATGTATAAAAGAAAGAAACATTGCCCTGTCCTTTGCCATCTTCATGATTGTTCTGGCCACTGTATTTTTAGTGCTTTCCAACCTAGGGTCTCATCTTTCAGCACTTTATCAGATAATATTAAATTGTGATCCATAGAGTTTTCATTGGCTAATTTTTGCACTGGCCAGATCAGCTGAAAAATACTATAAAGTGTTAAAGAGCAAACATGTCACTTTGAAGACTAAGGTGAGCCTAACCCAAGCCATGGTATTTCCAATCATCTCATATGCATGTAAAAGCTGGACAATGAGTAAGGAAGACCTATGAAGAGTTGATGCCTTTAAATTGTGATGGTAGTGAAGAATACCAAAAATACCATGGACAGCCACTAGAACAAACAAATCTATCTTGGAGGAAGTGCAGCCAGAATGCTCCTTGGAAGCGAGAATGGTCAGATTTTGTCTCACCTACTTTGGTCATATTGTCAGGAAGGACCATTCCCTGGAGAAGGATATCATGCTTGGTAAAGTAGAGGGTCCATGAAAAAGGGGAAGACCCTCAAAGAGATTGATTGACATAGTGCCTGCAATGATAGGCTCAAGCACAGCAAGTATTGTGAGGATAGTGCAGGACCAGGCAGTGTTTTGTTCTGTTGTACATAGGGTGTCTATCAGTCAGAGCCAACTCAATGGCACCTAACAATGACAACAATTTTTAGAAATAGATCATCAGGCCTTTCTTCCTACTCTGTCTTAGTCTGGAAGCTCTGCTGAAATCTGTCCACCACGAGTGACCCTGCTAGTAATATTTGAAATACCAATAGTGTAGCTTTCAGTATTATAGCAATATATTAGCCCCATAGTATGGGGGGCGCTAATGTTAGACAAGCAGAGGGGTGGTGGTAGATTACTCATTTTACAAATGGGACAATTGAGGCATCAGAGAAGTGAAATAACTCATCCACATTCACTGAGGTGACAGAGCCAAGTTTTGCGGTTAGATAATCTGTCTTCAGAGTCCACAAAGTATAGCTCTGTAAATTGTGTGTGTACACATGTGTATTCTTTTTCTTTTTTAAAATTTATTTTAATATATTTATATATAACAAAGCATTTGTCATTTCAACCATTTTTAAGTATATAATTCAGTTACATTACTTACGTTTACAGTGTTGTGCAAACATCACCACTATCCATTTCCAAGGTTTTTCATCACCCTTGAGCTATAACTCCCCATTTTTCCCCTCCCCCAGACCCTGATAACCTCTAATTTACCTTCTGTCTCTATGCATTTGCCTGTTCTAGATACTTCATATAAATGAGGTCATATAGTATTTGTCCTTTTGTATCTTACCTATTTCACTAGCATGGTTTCAAGGTTCATCCGTGTTGTAGCATGTATAAAGACTTCATTTCTCTTTGGCGTTGAATAATATGTTGTTGTATGGATATTTTTAATAAACTTTTGATTTTAGAATAATTTTCAGTTTACAGAAAAGTTGCAAAGATTGTCCAGAGTTCCTGTACACCCTGTACGCAACTTCCCCCAATGTTAACATCTTGCATAACCTTGGTATATTTATCAAAACTAAGAAGTTAACTCGGAAGGAAGGTTGGGCAATCCTACTTCCGTAGTGATACTGCCTCGGAAACCCAAGGAGGGGTTGCTATGAGTCGGGGACGACTCGACGGCACATGACAACAACAACAACAACAAGTTAACATTGGTACAATACTATTAACTTTACTTTAGACCAGCAGCATAGGGGTGGTAATGAGTGCTCAGGGCAATCTACAAGTTGGGGAGGGGCACCATTTCAAGATTAATAGATATAGTGATAATGGAGAAATGCCTACCCCCTCTTCTACAACTGCCTCTGTTGGATGCCTTTCATATTTGTGGTGCTGCTTCAGAATGTCATTCTGCACCTTGTCTAGTGTCCCTGTGGACTTGTTCCTGGGAATAAGCGCTCTAGCCTGGGCCCCCTCGCTGTGCCTCTGGATGTCTGCCATGCTTGAGGAAGGATATTGAAGTATACCCAGGCTTATAGAAACTTCTTAGTGATGATACTGCCATACCTGATTTATGTAGTTGTGCGTCTGGTTTAGGTCTTATTTGGATTTCACCAATTTTTCTACTAATGTCCTTTCTTTGTTCCAGGATCCAATGCAGGATCTCATACTGCATGTAGCATGTGTAATTTTTGAACCTTAGACATGAAAGTGGGCTGAATGGTGAACTGCTGTTAGGCTGAATAGGGAAGTGAGGCTGCATAGCAGCTGATCACCTCCTGGTTCCTACCTCTGTGGGAGATCTTGTGGGGCCCGGGACTCCCACTGTCTGATCTAAAGTGGAAACCTTTTTGGAAGGAGAAGACTTATCACAAACATATTGGTTAAATTTTAAATACAGACCATAGATGTTAGTGCTAAAGACACATTTCAAGGGGAAGAAGAAAACAGGTGGGGAAGAGAGATTTCACAAAGAAACAACCTCTTACATTGTTGTGAGCATTCATTTAATGATGTATTTCAACTCTAGAATGTCAGATAGGACTTCCTTCTAAAGCAGAAGTTCCCAAACTTGCCTGCACACTAGAATCACCTGTGAAGCTTCAAAAAAATACTGATGCCTGAGTGCCATCCACAGGAACTGTGACTTAGTCAGTCTAGTGTGTGGCCTGGCTTTGGAATTTTTAAAAGATCCCTGAGTGATTCTAATATGCAGCCAAGTTTGGGAAGCATTGTCCCCAGTTGGTGTTTCAACTGAAGAGCTAAAGCTGAGGACAAAAGGTGTTAAGTATCCATGCTTTCAAAGGAGGGCACTGGCACATCTGTGTGCATGTCATATGACAGCTGTCACATGCCACAAACCTCTTGGAATTCAACATGGTTTCTTTAGGTCACCTCTGTTTTTTTTTCCCAAACTCTCTTCAGTCTTTCATAACATCATGTGCTCTTCTGGCTTTAACTACTGCTTGTACACGTGCTTGCTTCCAATCACTTATCTCCAGTAAAAACCCCTCACCTCAATCAGCCTCCCACCTCTCAGTGCCATTGGCATACCCAGAACCTCCTGGTTCACCCTAACTCTCACCTATTCTGGGCTTTTTCCAGCTAGCTGAACTTGACACAGCCTTTCACATCTCCCTTTGAGCATGCTTGCAGTTCTCCCATCTGCTGGTTTGGCTTCTATTGCGTCATCCTTTAGGTCCATTCAAGAGTCACCTCTTCCACAGGGCCTATCCTGAAGTAGAGTCTCTTACATCCTGGTTTGCATCTGTTTATTTACATGTCTGCCTTCTCCAGTGTACTACAAGTTAATTGAGGGCAGGGACCTTGTCCTGTAAAAGTTATCATAAAATATTTCATGGTTATAAAAATCATATATATATATATATATATATATATATATATATATATATATATATAATTATGTATTCACTATATCATTATATACAAGTTTTACATGTACTCTTTGAGAATGATAATACAACAAGCACCTGTTTAACCACCACTCAGTTTGAGAAATAGTACCTTACCCTGAAATTACTGTATAATTATACATATTTTTTACATGTACTATTTGAGAATATTATAATAAACACCTATGTAAATACCACCTGCCTTAAGAAATGGAACATTACCCTTGAGTCCCCTTTCCTAATACTACTCCCCTTTCCTAGTTCCATACCCTTTAAAACCAGCGTATGTATGTTATCATCCTTTTGCTTTTCCTAACACTTTTAGCATCTGTCTCTTGTGTTCTGAGTTGAACAATCTTACAAGTGTCATTGACTTGAGTTGACATTGCAGCCAGTCAGAATCTCAATTCTTTGTGGGATTTATCCTTTCCAACTGCAAAACTGTTATAATCAAGTGATGTCTGTGGCCCCAGTCCTGTGAGTTCAGGGTCCTGTATTTGTTTGAATTGGTAGGCTTATGAGAAAAGAGAGACAGAGTTTGTTTTCCATGGAGTGCCTAATAGTCAAAAGGACTTTGCTCTGTGGACCTGCCAGTGTCTGTACCTGCAACCCATTCAGCACTCATGATCCCTGAAGTGTTAAAGCAGGGCACAGTGGCTCTCCCTTCAACAGCAGCTGGTGAGTAATCAGGCCTTGTAAAACAACCTGCCTTTCCAAAGGATAGCTAGTATCAGTTTGTGAATGTGAGATATCAACAAGCCAAATGCAAGATTCTGTAGCCTTTACTTTCGTGACCTGTTTACTGGGCAGATATGAAATGAATAGGAAGGACTGCTTAGCTCGTATAATTATTATTTTTTTCCTCTCTGTCTGTGTATATATATACAATCATAACACACTCACACTACATATTCCATATAAATGTTTGAGTATATACATACATACATACTTCTATTTGCCTTTTTGTATGCACACACACACACACACACACACACAATATTCTTCATGCCATAAATGACCTGTGTGATAGTTTGGTTTGTGTGTCAACTTGGCTGGGCCTGGTTGAGTGGCTGCGCAGCTGGTGGTAGTTAATCCCCATGAGGAGACTGGCAATCAACTCCATGGTGGGATCTACCACAAGCAGCTAGGTAACAATGTGCATGTGTATGTATTTGAAAACATGGACAATGGTTGGTAGATTTGCTATTTTGTTTCTAGTATTTCTGTGCTGCCATATTAATAGGAGAGTTGTAGGGTCAGGTCTGTGGACATGACCCTGTCTTTCCTTCGTGCTTCTGTTTAAGAAGTGCTTCTAAGCATGTGTCTTTTAAATGTCTTCTGATTGGGGGTGATGAGTTGTGGCATTCATATTTGTTAAAAGTCAGTGTTACATTTTTGTTTCTAGTAGCAATTAAACATTTATCTGGGAGAGCCCTCATTTGTCTCTCATCAGGTGCAGCACCGTTCTTTCCTTTCACCCTATGAGGTGGTGTTTTGGGCAGCAGGAAATTGGGGAGTAATCTGGAGCTTATGGTGTCTTCTTGATGAAGGGCTAAGATCTGTCATGTTAACTAACTGACCCCACCAGATTTGCTCCATTAGTATAATTTCAAATTAGATTCTCCTTCCTCTATGATTGAAGTAGCACATACATCCTGTAGTAGTTTTTTTTGTGCATTGCGTATAGCCCTTGGAATTTGAGAGCAGGAATGGTGCATTTTTCCTGTGTGCCTCCAAGCACAGCATCTTGTGTGCAGTAAGGGATTGTCTTTATTGAAATGGACTGCATGATTAAAATCGTAATTCAATAATGGTTGATTTATTCTGCATAAGGACTTGCTGTTATCTGACAAAAGCCTTGCTCAATAGATGTCTATTGTCATTGTGACCTGAAGACACTTTAAAATCCTCAAGTACTTGCTGAATTGTTGAAGGAAAATCAACTTGTGCTCAGTTTTTGTACATAGTATGTGTTATTGGATTCTGATTCTTTGAAAACAAGATAACCCACATGTATGTATTTATTTATTTATTTATGATTCTGGATCTCTGGTTAACCTGAATGTCTTATAAACATCTTACACCCCAACCATGACAAATAGAATTATATTTCCTCCCATGAATAGAATATATTCATTTTTGCTTGCATGTTCCTAAGTCATGCTTATAAGTCTTTATATGCTTGTTCTTTTACTACTATATGCATCCTCAGCAGTGGTATCCAAGTTCCTTTATTTTCCCTGCAGGTGACATATTATTTACCTACCAGGTCTTGTTCAAGATCTTCATTGTACTCATCATTGAGATACAGAACAGCCAAGTGACTTGCCAAAGCCCACCTGAGCATTTTGGGTAGATTTCAACTTCGGGTCTTGGTTTTAACATCTTCAAGTGAATTCATGAGTGTCATGTTTTCAAAATATTTTTGTTTTAGATTTCCATTTAATAATAAATATTATCTGGGCAATATATGTTTGATCAACACCAATGGAAGCAGCAGTCAAGACATCACACAATGCATTGCACTGGGAAAATCTGCTATAAAAGACCTCTTTAAAGTGCTGAAGAGAAAAAAATGTCTCTTTGAAGACTAAGGAGTGTCTAACCCAAGCCATGGTATTTTCAGTTGCCTTATATGCATGTGAGAGCTGGACAATGAGTAAGGAAGACCTGAGAGGAGTTGATGCTTTTGAGTTGTGATGTTGGCAAAGAATACTGAAAGTAATGGACTGCCAAAAGAACTAACAAAATCTGTCCTGGAAGAAATGTAGCCAGCATGCTCCTTGGAAGCGAGAATGGCCAGATTTTATCTCATCTACTTTGGTGATGTTGTCAGAAGGGACCATTCCCTGGAGAAGAATGTTATGCTTGGGGAAGTGGAAGTTCAATGAAAAAGAAGAAGGCCCTCAATGAGATGGACTGACACAGTGGCTGCAACAATGGGCTTGGGTAGAACAAGAATTTTGAGGCTGGCGCAGGACTGGGCAGTGTTTCACTCTGCTCTACATAGGGTTGCTATGAGTTGGAACTGACTCAACAGCGCCTAACAACAACAACGTATATTTGATTTCCCTCTCTCTGTGAAACATACTATTCTAGGCTTTTTGGAAGGTGTAAGAACCTCAAGGAGTTTATAGGTGTATAAGTTGGGAACATTCATATACACCAAAGAAACCGACTGGCTAGGTATTAATAATAAAAGGGGGAAAAGAGAAATGTGCATACTTGGTTCCATTTGAGTGGAAGGAAGGGGAGTAAAGCCTCATGAACTGAGTGGTCAGGTAAAGTAGCTGTTGGGGAGGGGGATTTATATTTGAAATATGGACTTGAGTGGATGAAGGGAGAGCATTAGAGGTAGGGCAGATGGAATTCTACACAGTTTGGTTGATTAATATCAGTTTCCCCTGATTTTCCCCATTACCAGGTAGACACATGTGTCTGGGCCCTCTACCTGTACTGTAGTTAGAGAACTTTGTAATCTGGACCTAGTCCAAGCTCCCATCCTCCACTTCCCTCAATCTCAGAGCTCTCTGGGCAGGAGAAAGTGCTAGGCAGGGAACATGTCCAAATAGGACCTACAGCCGGTCAGTGATGTTCAGAGGAAGAAGGACGTCTGTGGTCCTCTCCTTGGAGTGAGAGCCCATGAGAAGTACAGTAGCTTGAGGCTCCCCTCACCCTCCCCAGCCTTTCTGGGCCAGGTAGAACCAAGCCACTTTTTCACTCAGAAGAGAAGGGTACAGGGTGTTTCCCAGACAGATTTTCAAAGCCTGCCTGCACTTCATAGGCCTTACCACCCATTTAACAAGCTCCGCTTGCCTTCTCAAAATCTCCATTCCCTCAGAGTTGATTTCATTTAGGTGTTCAGAAGGACTCTTCTCTCTAAGATCTGAATGAATCATAGCACTATTTTTAGCTTCAGAGCATGATGGTGGCTTTTCTTTCTTTCCTTTTTAATTTTAAATTCCTCCTTTTTCTTTTCTAAATAGGCTTTATATTTTAGAGTAGTTTTAAATTCACAGAGAAATTGTGCATAAAGTACAGAGAGTTCCTATATATCCCTTTGCTCTCTGCACAGAGTTTCTCCTATTATTATTATTTAAAATTGTGATTTGGGTGAAAGTTTTCAGAGGAAATTGGTTTTCCATTAAACATTTCATACACATTTTGTTTTGTGACAATGATTGCAGTCCCCACAATGTAATAGCCTTTATCCCATTTCCTCCTTGTGGTTACTGTTTCTATTCGTCCTTCTTTTCTGTTCCTTCCTGCCTTCCGAGCTTTATCTCTGGGTAAATGCTGCCCTTTTGATCTGTATGGTTGATTGTTCTAATGAGTGTGTACTCTCTGATGTTATTGTTCACATTGTGGGCCTGTCTATTGTTTGGCTCAAAGTTGAGCCACCTGCTGAATTCAGTTCCAGGCTTGAAAGGTTTCTAAGGGAGTTTCTCCTGTAATAGGATGTTGCATACCTGTAGTAGATTTATTACAACTGATGAACAATTGTAACTGTTACTGATAAATAATTATTAACTAACATAAATATTGATACATAATTACATTAAGGTTCACTTTGTGTTGTATAGTTCTATGGGTTTTGACAAATGCATAATGTCATGTGTCCACCATTATAGTATCATGCAGAATAGTTTTACTGCCCTAAAAATATCCTGTGCTCCACTTCCTCATTCCCCTCACGCCAAGTTTGTAAAGCCTGGCAACCACTGATCTTTAGTTTTACCTTTCCCAGAATGTCATTATCATTGGAATCATAAAATTTGTAGCCCTTTAAAACTGGCTTCTTTCACTTAACAATATGCACTTAAGTTTCCTCCATGTCTTTTCATAGCTTGTAGCTCATTTCTTTACATTGGTGACTAATATTCCAACATATGGATAAATCAGTTTATTGATCCATTCACCTATTAAAGGATATCTTGGTTGTTTCCAGTTTTCGGTAATTATGAATAACTGCTATAAATGTTTTTGTGCAAGTTTTCACGTGGACATAGGTTTACAACTCATTTGGATAAATATCTAGGAGTGTAATTTCTTGAGCATATGTTTAACTTTGTAAGAAACTGCCAGACTGTCTTCCAAAGTTGCTGAACCATTTTGAATTCCCATAGGCTTAGTTTTTGAACATATCCAGGAGGTAGGATTTCAGGTAACGTATATAAGTGGTAATATATTTCTGGTTGAGGATGTCTTAAGCTTCCTGAAAAAAGAGAGAAGAGACAGCCTCTCGGCCTCTGGTTATGGAGAATTGGGGGTTTCCTGAAAGCCTACCAGTCTCAGGGAAATCATAGCTCAATCTCGAAGTGCACTCCCTCCAGAACCCAGCCCTGTCAGCAATTCTGACCTACTCTCTTCCCTCTTCTGGGCTCTTGAGAGTTAGAATGAATAATGTGTGGTAGCCACTGCATCTTTGGCCACCTTTTGGGAGGGACATTGGATGTCTGAGTGCTCAGAGGACTTGTGGAGCTGGATTGTCTGTATGTGTGGCCCTTCTGTCCCCTCCTACTCCCCACACTTGGTAAATGCTCTGCTTATGTCTGGTCTTCACAGCTTGTTGCTCCTGCAGCACTGTCACCTGACCACATCTTAGGAACATGTTTCCCATCAAGGAACTGCTTTGTATGGCAACTGGAGCCCTGGTCATGGGGACTTTAGGGTTTTGGTTGAGTGGTTTTAGAAAAGGCTACTCAGGCTGAAGTGCTCACAGGCATTTGAAAAGAAATAAATTGTTTTCCACTTAGCATTGTTCTTTTTACTCAGAAGTGCTATTTTTCTGACTGGTATTTTGATAAATAATAGTTAAATGTCTTTTTAAACCAAAAGACTGCCCGGCTGTAATTGGGCTTATTTTTCAAGATATGGAATTGTTGAATTGTTTTCCTTTTGTAATTGAAACCAGAATTCAGCATTCTCTCCATTTCCTTTTGGATTCATGGTTCTTTAGAGAATATTTTGCCAGTTTTATAGGGCTTATGAGAGTTGGCCCTCTCCTGGGCTCCCCTCTCCTGACTTTTGAATTTTGCAGCTCCTTGCACTTTTGGCTCTCTGGAATGTCTAGGACCCTAGTACTGCAGAAGAGAATCATGTCCTCAGATGATACACCTGACAAAAAATGACAGACTCCTCACTGAATCAGAGAGCTTAGTAAACTCTTTGGCCCATTAATGATTCCTTCTGTATATTCTCATCATATCCAATATTCCATCCATTGCATAGCCTCATCATGAAGGAAAAAAAAAAAAAAAAAAAAAACTTTCTTGCCTTCCTGTCACTGTAAGCTGTCACCCTCCCTAATTGATAGACTCGGAAGCAAAGGGAAGAGATGAGCATGTGCTTTGCTTCAGAAAGCCTGGTCATCTACTATCTGGAGGTGCTGGGCAAATGAAAGCCTCCTGAGGTTTAATTTTATTAATTTTAAAACAAGAATGGTATCTATCTCCTATGATTGTTGTCTTAGGTTTCTCCCCACTTCCTTTTCCTGACTTCCTCTCACTGCCCCATTACCCTTGCCTCCATCTCTTCAGAAAGCTTCCAAGCTTCTGGAAAGTCTATGTACAATGGGAGGCATTAGCCTTTTCTTGGCCCAAGTCACCAGCATACCTCAACTTTCAAAGAGCAAACCTGGTTGACTATGTCTTGGGCTACCTTGTCTTCAAATGCTCAAAGTCATGTGACTTGTGCTGCTTGTTTCTCCAGGATGTGAGGAGCTGCATTATCAACTACAACCATGCCATGATCATGATGTACTGGAATGTTCAGTGCCTAGTGGGTTTCTCTGTAAACATAACCAAGGTCCTGGGATGGGTCTGTTGTGGGGGGCAGGAGGAGGGTGTGTGAGTGTGGAGCAAAGCTTTTTTCCATGTCTGCCACAGACTGTGGTATAACCATGGCTGTATTTAGTGCTTCCTATCTTACTATTATACCTTCCATCGCATTGATTTGTGATGTAGCAGGGCCCTGTAAAGAGCACTGTATGGACTAGGTGACAGGAGATTTTGGCTCTGGTCTTATGTTAGCTGCTTATAGGGATTTTTGGAAGTTTAACTTTTCTGGGGCTCAGTTTCCTTAACTATAAAAGCTATAATTCCTGATCTGATTGATTCACATGGTTTAGATAGGAGAAAATAAAATTAATGTAGGTGAAAATGTTTTATGAATAGAAAGACACTCTGCAATATAGAAATATTAAGTCACAATTTTATATGTGCGAGGTTCTGTGGTATCTCCATATAGTAACTTATTTACTTTAATTCTCACAACAATCCTATGAAAGAGGTGTTGTCCATATCTCTATTTTACTGATAAGGAAATTGAGGCACTGAGAGGTAAAGTAACTTGCTGAAAGTCACACAACTAGCAGGTGGCACAGTCAGGGTTTGAACCAGGCAATGTGGTGCCAGGTCTATGCCCTCAGCTGTACCTCACTGCCTCTGTAAAGTGTCACCATTTGTCTTGTTATTATGCCTATTCCACAGCTAGGGGTGAAACTTAGTCAGTGGTCTGGAGAACATGTCAAGCAGAGACCTCTTAATAACCAGTGTGAGATGAATGAATCAATGGGCAGAAACTGTGCAGCTGTGGTCACAGCCCTTGCCATTTCTCTGGGTCCATGCAATGAGTCAGGCTCTTAGGGACATGGGCAGCTTGGGTAATTCAAATTCCTAGATTGCTCAATGAATAGCTACAATTGAACCACATTGTGAGGAGCAAACTGACTTTGTTTTGTTTTGTTTTTTAAAGTATTTTCCTGGCTCACTTTGGGATGAAAGGACTGATGAGCAGAGATAGGCCAAAGGAGAGGATGCTGCTGGGCTTGGGAGGGACAGATGAGGTTGTGCCTCCAAATTTTGTGCTGAAGTATTGGCATAGCTCACAGTGTGTCCAGCTGCTCTGCTAATAAACAGAGACACTGAGATACTGTGTTTATTTCTACCTGTTCCAGGCAAGCACAAGGCTCATCAGAACTATCATACTGAGTGTCCTGATGGATACATTGAAGCCCCTGACCTCCCTATTTAGCAGTATAAATTCAGTCCAGCTGAGCCAGAGAGGTATGAGTGTTCACAGTACCATTTTCTCCTTTTTTTTCTAGGCAGCCAGGATCACTTCCCACCTGCATCGTCTTTTCTGAAGAAGCAGCTGGTGAGGAGGCCAGGATACATGAGAACTGCAGCCCGGCCTCAGATTGGGTTTCTTCCTCCTGCAGTGGGCACACCGCTCCATGCCCAGGGCACAGTGTGTGGTGACAAGCAACTCTATTCTGGGTCCAGGGCCAGGCACTGTGGTCCCAACTCAGTGAGCCAGGGGCGAGGCCTCTCCCTTGGAAGTGTGGCTGTGCCCTCTGGGGGCCAGCCAGGCCTGACTTTGAGCCTTGGGAAAAGAGCCTCCTGGTGCTTTGGGATTTAGTCCAAAGCTGTCTCCCCACTGCCTGACAGACCCTGTAGCCCTGGTCATGTGGGATGCCAGAGAGAGTTTTCACCGATGGACTATCCTGAGATACTAGGCCCAGCCCATGAGGTGGCCTGTGGTGAAGGAACAAGGCAGGTGGACAGCAACAGCTGCAGCCGAAAAAGTCACCCTCTGGTCTCCTCACCTCTCCCTGGCTTTCATGATGGCTTTACCTCAAGCTTCAGCTTCATACAGCTCTCTCTCAGCTCTGCAGGGGATCGTGGGGAAGCAGAAGGCTGCCCCCCATCAAGGGAGGCCGAGTCTCCTTGCCATAGCCCCACAGAGGTGATAGTCAAAACTTCCAGTCTGGATAGGCCTCAGGAGGACCCGTGGCTCCTTTCCCAGCCATTGCATCCTAAGGCTACTCAGGGCTTGGAGGACTGTGCCTGGGCCACAGGGAGCAGCCCCAGGCCAGAGAGGGAGTCTCTTTCCTCACTGGATGGGGACTCTGCCCAGTCTTACTCCTTGGCCTTCTTGATGTCTGCCCCTTTTGGCTCTGAAGGTTGCACCTTGGGGCATGCTGATGGCTGGTACCGTCTGCTTAAGAAGTATGAACCTGCCTTGCATGACTGCTTGGTGAGCAACCAGAAGCAACTGAAGGTCAGTGTTCTCTCAGCCTCTGGGACCCCTGGGACTGTCAGCAGCTCAGAGCAGGAACTGGGCTGGGCAGGAAATGACTGGGTGCTGAGGTTGTCTGACTTCTCTCCTAGAAGCTGAGAAGCTCTTTTTGTGGCTGGCTGCAGAAAAGGTGGTTCTGTACTTTGGTTTCTTCTCTTTTACTTTGAGCAGAGATCTGTTTTCATTTTATCTTCTTTGTCACTTAGGTGCTCAAATTTGTTCTCTGTTAGGCTGCAGGCCCCTCTGCAGTCCCTGGCCTAGGTGGTATGTGGTCAGTTCCACTTAGCTCTGCTTTGGAACAGGCGATTGGGAGCACAGTGCAGGGGAGACTAAGCTGACAGTGTTTGGAAGGGTGTGAATGATATGAAATAGTGATGCCTTGCACTGGGTGTGATTATAATATTCATTCATCCTCACCTCACTATTCCATTCTGCTTCTGTAGAAGTCTTTTATATAGAGTCAAGACACTTGGCTTCTGGTCATTAGACCACTCTCACATTCAGGTTCCCTATTTAGAAAACAGAGACAACAGAACCTCATGGGATTGTTGTGAGGCTCAAATGAGTGTGTACTTACTTTGGAAATGAGAAAGAATTTTATAAATGTAAGCTTTAGCATTATTATATTGTTGCCCACTGAGTTGTCTGAGAGGTCAGAAGTGCTGGGAGTAGGCAGGGTTCTTTCAAACCAAAAATTTCCCACAAAAACCTGGGTAGAGAGACTTTGTGGCTCACCAGTTGTGTTGTGTGACATAGCCTATTGAAAGATAGCATTTTACTTCTGGAGTGTGTGTGCATGTATGTATGTGTATGGGTGTGTGAATTGAGTGTGCTCTGTTTGTAGGGATGCATGAATTAGTGTGTGAATTGTGTGTGTGATCTCTTTGTGTGTGCATCTATGTGCATCTATATATGTACATATGTGTGAGTTTGTGGGTGCTGTATATGTGATGTGCATATATATAGTGTGTGTATGTATAGTGTGTGCATGTGTGCATGTATGAGTATAGTTTGTGTATGCATGTGTATATGTGATATGTTTGTTTGATGTTTAATTGTGCAGTGCATATATGGTGTCATGCCTGTGTCTGTGGCATGTGTGAGGTATGTAAACTGTATGTGTGTACATGTGTGCTGTGTATGTGTGTGTGTATATGTACATGTGAGTGGGCATGATGGGTAGGAAAGTAGAGTGCACACTCATCAGACATTTAGTAGAAATATCTGAAATATGGAAGTTCATGTTAATTTCTAGAAATCCCATCTTATTCACTTTCCATTCTTTACCTGTGGCCTGATGTTCTTTGCTACTACTCCCTGTTCCAGACTTTAGGAACTTCAGCTCAGCCATCTGGTTTATCACTCAGGAGGAAAGTGAGCTAGGGCAGAGAGTAAGATGTGTGGAATCCTTGAATTAAACGGGCCAGAATCTAATCTCATTATCTCTCCAACTAGACCTGTTTTAGAGTGCCTCATTCTTGATATAGCATAGTGGCTAAAGACACTTGCCTGCTAACCAGACGGCTGGCGGTTCAAACCCACCAGCCACTCCTCGGAAGGAAGGTTGGGCAATCCTACTTCCGTAGTGATACTGCCTCGGAAACCCAAGGAGGGGGTCGCTATGAGTCGGGGCCGACTCGACGGCACATAACAACAAACAACAACATTCTTGATAAGTATTTGCTGATTTAACATCCATGGATTAGAATCCATCCAATTCCTTTGGCCAGGAACCCCAGTCATCTTCAACACTGCCTTTTCCCTTCCTCTCCACATCTCATCAGCCTTCTAGTCCTGTTGGTTCTGCTGCTAACATGCACTATTGTTGCTGTCCTAGTTAACGTCCTGAGTTTTGCAAGAGATTCATGGTACTTTCTCCTTCCTCCAGTTTCTCTTCTCTCCAGTTAACACTCCACATGACCAGTAGCATTATCTTCCTAAACACAGGTTGGATAGTGTCATCCCTTGGCTTAAAAGCTTTGGTGGTGCATTGCTGCTCCTGTACAGCATCTGACAACCAAGACCTGTCCAATTTCTCTCCTGGCCTGCCCACAGCACCTTACCTCCTTCCCATTCCAACCCTCTGAGACTACATGCCAGTTTCTGTAGAAGCCAGGGGAAGAAAGGCCTGGGCCTCAGTGCCTTTGGTCAAGATCTTCCTCCAACCTGGAATGATCTTCCCATACTTTCCACCTGGTTAGCTCCTACTCATTCCTTTTGGTGTAGCTCCAGTTACATTTTCTTATGAGCTATTTCCTACCCCCCTCTAGACCAAATAAGGAGCCTATTTAAGTGCTCAGCTGCTAACCAAAAGGTCAGCAGTTTGAATCCACTAGCTTCCTCATGGGAGAAGTATGTGGCATTCTGCTTCTGAAAAGATTATAGCCTTAAAACCTATGAGGCGATTTTACTCTGTCTTTACATTGTTGCTATAAGTTGGAATCAACTCAGTGTCAATGGGCTTGGTTTTTTTTTTTTTTTTTTTGGTTTCTCCCCACAGTTCACATGTAACTTATATCTTGTGAATATGTGAACTATATGTGTGTACATGTGTACAGGATCTAGAAATAGTTTATCTGGAGTTTAATATCTCTATCTATGGAAGTCAAGTAGGAGCTCTGGTAGCATAGTGCCTAAGGCACTTGACTGCTAACCAGAAGGCTGGTGGTTCAAACCCACCAGCCACTCCTCGGAAGGAAGGTGGGCAATCCTACTTCCCTAGTGATACTGCCTCAGAAACCCAAGGAGGGGTCGCTATGAGTCGGGGCCGACTCGATGGCAAATAACAACAACTAACAACATGGTACTCAAATACCTGAACAAGAGAAAACATGATTGCTAGCTTAAATTATTGAATGTCTGTTGTGTGGATGAAAAACGAATTTTATTCAGTGTAGTGCAAGTGACAGAAAGAAATATGTTCAGTGGATAGGAATTGTAGGAAGGCAGAATTTGTTTCAATAGGTAGAGGAAACTTCTGACAGCTGAGTCGACGACAGGGTGAGCTGCATGGGGTGGTCCTAATTTTCAACTGTGTTCATGCAGAGACCTCAGGTTGCTTATTGTGGCTATTTGTGAGGCCTTTAGTGTTGAAGAGGAATCATTCAAAAGAATCCTTTAAAAGACTGGGATTCTAATGTTCTGTAGCCTTTTGAATATTATATTCTAATTTCCCTTCTACTTAAATGGAAATGTAAATCTCAGGAATTTAATACTGACCTCTTTTTAAAATATGTGTATATTATGCTATTTAGAAATAACCACTTAGGGACATTGTCAGGGGTTGGGTGGGGCCAAGAAATCTGAGATAAAAGGAAATGCTAACTGCCTGTGTGGATGTGGGAAGTAGGGAGAGCCCAGCAAATTAGGTCCCACGTTAGGTTGTGGAAGGAG
Source organism: Orycteropus afer afer (assembly GCF_000298275.1). NCBI lineage: Eukaryota > Metazoa > Chordata > Mammalia > Tubulidentata > Orycteropodidae > Orycteropus > Orycteropus afer. Next base: position 10,114,426 of record NW_006921637.1, on the reverse strand, counting down.
GAGGAGAAAAAAGAAAGACATTGCCTGTCACTACACAGAATTTTCCTTTTGAGGTTATACTTCCAGCAAAGATAGACATTCAGACATACCCCAGGGCAGTTAGTTAAGGGTCTCACAGGGATAATTGCAGGAGGGTATAGGGTAGGGTGAATTTTTCTTTGACATTCTTTTCTATAGTTATTTTGCTTCAATTCTATTAAGTGTTTAATATTACCAAAATTTGGGTGTGGTGATGGTAATGCTATCGCTTGATATGGCAATGAAATCATTTACACAGACTTTCTCTTATATTGCTATATCCTAATATATAGGACTGTTACTGGTAAATTTCATAGTTGAAATATGGAATAATTCAAGGACAAAGACAAAGGACATGATTATCATTCAGAAAGAATTAACTACTAGTACTATGCCTAGTGGTAGGCTTTAGAGACTCTATTAGTTAAGATAATCTAGTAAAAACAGCAACAAAATATCAAGTTGTATTTCTTATTTATATTTCATTTCTACTAGGTTGTTGAGGGCTCTGCTCCATAGAGTCACTCAGGAACCCAGCCTGGATTATCTGGACATATTGCCCCTCAGTGATTGAGACATGAGGATACAATGAAATACTTGAGCCCAGAAGTGACCAGATTACTTTTATTCACACCCTATTAATGAGAACAAGGGAAGGGAGGGCATTTAATCCTTCCATGAGCTCAGAAAGAGTAGAGAACAAACAAGGATGAGCACTAGCATTTTCTATCACACAGAACAAAATAGTTCTTGACATTGAGATGCTCAAGGGTGAATGGAGTAAAACAGGCAAAGCAAAACAAGAAGGTAGCTATAACACAGTGTGACAATTACTGAGATAATTACATGTAACTCCATTCTTCCAGAGACTTTGACCAAAAACCTTGGTATTGCCCATGATTCTTCTTACTTTCACACCCCCCATGTGATTTATTAGTGAATCATGTTGGTTGTATCTTCAACCAGCCATCTTCTGAATATATACAGAATGGGACTACTCACCATCTTCACTGCTGCCATTACAATCCAAGCTACCATCACCTCCTTCCTAACTATTTACATTGCCTCCTAATTGGCCCCCCTGCTTCCATCCTTATCTCCTTACATTCTATTCTCACCATTACAGCCTGAATGAAACTGTTAAAACATAACTCAGATCATGTCATTCTTTTGCTCAAAACCTCTCAATGGCTCTGGATGGCCCTCAGAGTAACAATTAAAACCAAAAAACCCACTGCCATTGAGTGAATTCTGACTCAGAGCAACTCTTCAGGATTTTCAAGCCTGTACATCTTTACAGAAGTGGATTGCCTCATCTTTCTCCTGCAGAGCAGCTGTTGGATTTGTACTGCCGACCTTCTGGTTAGCAGCCAAATGGTTACCCACTGTGCCACCAGAGCTCCATCAGAGTAACAACAGAACTTTTAAATGGTCCTCAGGTGTCTTTATGATATGTGCCTCATTACTTCTTTGACATCAACTTCTATGATTTCCTCAGTCAACTACTCCAGCCCCAGTGGCCTTCTTTCTATTACTTCACAATGCCAGGGACTTTTGCTCAGAGCCTTTGCACTGGTTCTTCTCTCTATTCACCTTCTCAATGAGATCTTATTTAAAATTGCAACACCCATCCTCTTCTAGCATTTTGGATCCACATTACCCTGTTCTTTTTTTTTTCTTTCTTTCTTTACAGTTCTTATCACCTTCTAAAAAAATCATAAAAACATACTTATTATGTTTATTTTTGTATTCCCACACTAGAATGTAAGTTTAGGGGAAAAATAATTTTGTGCTGCATGCTCAAGCACCTCATGCAGTGACTGATATGTAAGAGGCACTCAATAAGTATTTATTGAATGAGTGACATGAATAGAAGCAAGTACGTGTCACAATAGCTGTGTAGAGAAAGGACATTTAACACAGACCAGAGGAGGTGACACTTGAGCTAAGTGTGAAGGAAAAGTGGGTGTAAGCCAGGCAAAGAATGGGAGTGAAGGTGTTTCTCAGGGAGCAAGTCCAAATCCATTCATAGATATAGCCAGGCCAGTAATTCATCTTCAGGAAATCCTTGGGCCTCCTGTTGAGAAGAAAAATAATTACAGATGAGCCTGTTGGTAATACTCAGACAAGCAATTGGATCATTGACTCTACATGCAGGTTAAATAAGACTGTGCCCTTTTTTAATGCAAAATACATGAACCTTAGTACTTTTTGGAAGGGGTTTGTGAAATCTTTCTAGTCATTCCTTCCTAGTCTTTGGAACAGCCTGCTGAGTTAAGTTCATTCTCTTCTTCTCCTAGTTTCTTTTGCAATTTTGATGTGTTTACCTAAATAATTTTAATGTGATTTTTAGACTGGAGATCATTTTGTATGGAAATTTGTTTTCTTTTTCATTATGCATTTCTTCATAAGGGCACAGTGTGATTTTTCTTGTTTAAAATAACATTCTAACTCTGGATTTTTATGCTCAAATTATACAGTTCTTTTACATAACCTTTTTTTAATTTTTTTTTTTTGAGAAACCAGTGCATCTGGCATTGTAAAAATGTACATCTTTTTCTTTTTAAGAAGAGTGAAGTACAGTTTTTGAAATAGTTTCTAGATGTCTTTAACGCTAGCAAAATAATTGTGCTTGAATGCTATTGTAATTTGATTTTTATTTTTCCTTCTTGAATCAACATAGATAAAATCCTTCAGATTAAAGCTTCAGAGACTTCAAGAAAAAGCTGTTGAGGATGATGATTATGATAAAGGTGAGTTTTAATTTTTATTTATTATTTTTTCTATTTGCTATGCTGATCTGTTTCTCTTCCTCACCTTACTCATGAATTTCGCAGCTTACTTTTCTGGTCATCTCTGTTCCGTAACAGCTGACTATTTTATAGCACTTTCATTTTGTGGGTTTCAAGGCATTTTATGAGCATTAATCCTTTGAATTATAAGTATAACTTAATTGATTGTCTGGAAACACTTGGAATACAGCACAATAAAACTTATGTTAACTTATTATCTGCTTGCTTATGATATATTTCCATACTTCACTAATTCATCAAAATATTTGTTGAACACTTAGTTTTAGCTAGGCAATGTGACAAGCAATGGGAAAGTAAGAAGACATGATATTTTTCCTATGATGCAATAGATAGAATACCTTATGGGGTTTCTGACCTTATAATCTCTAAGACCAGAGTTAAGAAATGGAACAAAGTATAAGAATAAGAGATGCTAAGCTGTGCCAAAGGGGTCAGATGCATCACATTTCTTGGAAGTTGGCCTAGAACTTCCAAGATTGAAAAGTGAAGTTACAACATGACACCAGAAGATAGAGGAGTTAATCAGAAGGCAGCAAAAATATTAAAATGGGGCACCAAAATAGAAATTGGGGACCAAAAGTATTATGAGGGCTGACATGGTGGCTGAATGGACACAAGGCAGTCAGAGTCAAAAGGAGGTAGGGATTGTCAGTATTGTTGGCCTGTGAAGAATCTTAAGGCCTTTGGATGCTGATTTCAAGATTTCTTACCCAATTCTTCTGGGAAAAGAGAAGAAAGAGGGCTTAACATGACTTCTAGGTTCCCCTAGCCACTTGTGAACTTGAGGGATACTCTAGGAGATAACCAAGGTTAGCACACCCAGTATTGGTAAGGAAATACATTGTCAGTGTAAGGTAAGTGTTCTTCTGTGAGTTGGTTAGCCATGAGGCTTGGATCTTCAACCTTATTTACCTATATTCTGATATTTCCATTGAATATGTTACAAGACACTGGAATTGGGGCATTATAGAAGTGTGATGAGCAATTTCCAAAAGAAGGTTGAAAATCCTATTCTAAGGAACACCCAGAGCTAGTGTTCTGATTACAGATACTATTGTAGTTGAATTTAGAATGTGACTGGTAGAATAGGAAGGAAGGAGAAGAATTTGGGGAAGAAGGTGGCACTCTTTAAGTTCTCTCACAGTCTCCCCCAGGATGTCTTGATTTCATAATGCTGGAGGATGATGGTACGTGGAGGTAGGAGGCAAGTCTGAGGCAAGGAAAAATATTCCCCCAGTACCTGTGCTGGCCATTGTATCCAGGGCATAGCTGTCAAAAGACTGAATGAGCTAGTTCTTGGACCAGGGTTCACCCACTGACTTTTGTCTATGAAAGACATTTGAAACAAATTTTTTTTTCTTTTTTTAAACCTATATAGCAATTTTTCCTCCTCTCTCCTCTCATTCCTGGTAACCAACAAAGAAAGTTTCCTTCCATATATAAACCTTCCCTTGACTTTTTAAAATAGTGGACTAATATGATATTTGTCCTTCTGTGATTGACTTATTTTACTCAGCATAATGACCTCCAAGTTCATCCATGTTATGTGGTGTTTTGTGGATTCTACACTATTCCTTAGTGGTACATAGTATTCCATTGTGTATGTGTACCACAATTTGGTTATCTGTTCCTTGGTTGAATAACTTAGGTTATTTCCATCTCTTTGCTATTGTGAATAATGCTGCAATGAACATGGATGTGAATATATCTATTTGTGTCCTGGCTGTCACTTCCTTAGGATATATACCTAGTAATGGGATTGCTGGGTCAAATGGCATTTCTGTTTCCTACTTTGTAAGGAATTGCCATAGCTATTTTCACAGTGGTTGTATCATTTTACAATCCCACCAGCAGTGTATGAGAGTCCCAATCTGTCCACATCCTTGTCAGCATTTGTTATTTTCTGTCTTGTTGAACTTTGCCATTAGTGCTGGGGTGAGATTGTATCTCATTGTTGTTTTGATTTGCATCTCTCTAATGGCTGAAGAGGGAGCTCTGGTAGCATAGTGCCTAAGGTACTTGACTGCTAACCAGAAGGCTGGTGGTTCAAACCCACAAGCCACTCCTCAGAAGGAAGGTTGGGCAATCTACTTCCGTAGTGATACTGCCTCGGAAACCCAAGGAGGGGTCGCTATGAGTCGCTCTGACTCGATGGCACATAACAACAACAACAACAATGGCTAAAGAGGAGCTCTGGTAGCATAGTGCCTAAGGTACTTGACTGCTAACCAGAAGGCTGGCGGTTCAAACCCACCAGCCACTCCTCGGACAGAAGATTGGGCAAATTACTTCCATAGTGATACTGCCTCAGAAACCCAAGGAGGGGTTGCTATGAGTTGGTTCTGACTCGACGGCAATGAGAGAGAGAGAGAGAGAGAGAGAAAGAGAGAGAGAGAATGAATGGCTAATGATTGTGAACATTTTTTCCTGTGTTGATTGGCTATCTGAGTATCTTCTTTGATCAAGTGTCTGTTCATGTCTTCTGCCCATTTTAAAGTTGATTGTCTTTTTGATGTTGAGGTGGTAGAGTTTTTCTATAAATTTTAGAGATTTAAGTCCATTGTCAGATACGTTGTTACCAAATATTTTCCCCCAATCTGTAGGCTTTCATTTTACTCTTTTGGAGAGGTTTTTTGATGCACACAATAATTTAATTTTCAGGTGGTCCCAATCATGTAGTTTATCATCTGTTGTTTATGCATTTTGAGTTATGCTTGATAATCTATTTATGCCATAAATTAGGGCCCCTAAGTTTGCCCCAGTTTTTTCTTTGATGAACATTATAGGTTTGGGTTTCACATTTAAATCTTTAATCCATCTGGAGTTAGTTTTTGTATGTGGTATGAGGTATGGGTCTTGTTTCATCTTGTGGATATCCACTTTTGCCAGCACCATTTGTTAAAGATATTATCTCTTCGCTATTTAATGGATTTTGCCCCTTTGTCAAAGATCAGCTGACTGTAAGTAGATGGATCTATTTCTGGGTTCTCAATTCTATTCCACTGGTCCATGTGTCTGTCATTGTATCAATACCAGGCTGTTTCAACTACTGTGGCTGAATAGTGGGTTTTGAGATCTGAGAGTGTGAGACCTCCTACTTGGTTCTTCTTCTTCAGTAGTGCTTTGCTTAACTGAAGTGTCTTTCTCTTCCATATAAAATTAGTGATTGGTTTTTCCATGTCCTTAAAGAATGCTGATGGAATCTGAATTGGGATTGCATTGAATATGTAGATTGCTTTGAGTAGTATTGATATTTTCACAATGTTCAATCTTCCTATCCACGAGCATGGTATATTCTTTCATTTATGTAGATCTCTTATGATTTCTTGAAATAGTGTTTTGTAATTTTCTTTGTATAGATCTTTTGTGTTCCTGGTAAGATTTATTCTCAAATATTTTATCTTTTTGTTAGCTATTGGTATTGATTTCTAATTTTCTTTTCAGAGATCTCTTTGCTGCTGTAGAGGAATCCCACTGATTTTTGTATGTTGATCTTGTATCTTGCCACCATGCTAAATCTTTCAATTAGTTCCAGTAGTTTTCTTACTGAGTCTCTTGGATTTTATATGTATAGATCATATCATCTTCAAATAAGGATAGTTTTACTTCTTTCTTACTAATTTGGATGCCTTTTACTTCCCTTTCTTGCTTTATTGCCCTGGCTAGGATTTCCAACACAATGTTGAATAGAGGTGGAGATAGAGGACATCCTTGTCTAGTTCCTGTTTGCAAGGGGAATGGTTTCAGTCTCTCTCCATTGAGAATAATGTTGGCTGTTGGTTTTGCATGTATGCCTTTATTATTTTGAAGAATTTGCCTTCTCCTATTTTGCTGAGAGTTTTTATCAGGAATGGGTGTTGGAGTTTATCAGATGCCTTTTCTGCATCTATTGATGTGATCATGTGGTGCTTTTCCCTTATTTTACATATGTGATGGATGATGTTGATTTTTTTTTTTTTAATGTTGAACCATGCTTGCATACCTGATATGAATCCCACTTGGTCATGACATATTATTTTTTGATATGTTGTTGATTTTTGTTGAAGTGTTTTGTGTCTATATGCATGAGAGATATTGGTCTGTACAATTAAAGCACATTTTGAAGCTGTGCAGTATTTCACAAATTTATTTTCTCTGGCATTGGTCAAATCATGATTTCTCTACATTTAACGATTAAAGATCTGGTCTCTTGCTATAGTCTCAGACAAGTGTGAAACAAGGCCATCTTTTTCTGCAGAAGACCTGATGACCTTTCTCGTCTTGGTTCTCTCAATGGGCTTCATTAAATACATTCATTTTACTTCTTTTGTCTTTTCTCAGACATCTCTGAACCCCTATAGGAATGGGGTAAGATAGAATATACCATTTTAAGAAAGCTGAAATAAAGACACCTTTATTTAGTATTTCTGTTTTTTTCCTCCCTGCATTTGTGTGTCATTGCCTACTGACTCTGAAGTTTTGGGGGTAGGCTTAGTACTCTGTTTTAACAAACCTTGTATATGATTCTGATGCATGCTGTGGTTGGAGTAATACTGGTTTAGGGCTTCAATCTATGGGCATCCAGGCCTCTGGTATAACAACCAGTCTGGAGGTGGGGTGTAGTCCCTCTCAATCCAGGAGGAATTTAAAAAGTGGATAAGCACCCTCATAACATGCTGATTTACATACTACTGTGATGGTGTTATGGTTAAAGCATTTAGCTGCTAACCAAAAAGTCGGTGGTTTGGACCCATCAGTTACTCTGCAGGAGAAAAATGAAGCAGTCTTCTTCCATAAAGATTCATAGCCTTGGAAACCCTATGGAGCAGTTCTACTGTGTCCTGTGTGGTTGGAATGAGTCAGAATTGACTTGGTGCCAGTGGATTTGGTCTCATTCTATTTGATGCAAAGCCTTCAGTATGGATTACACATCAAGATAAAGAAAGCAAAAATCCTTCCAACTAGACACCAAAAATCAACATCATGATAAATGAAGAAAATAATGAAGTACTATTAAGGATTCCATTTTACTTGGATCCACAATCAACACTCATGGAACTAACTAGCAGTCAAGAAGTCAAAGAAAGTATTACATTGTGCAAATCTGCAAAAGACCTCTTTAAAAAATGTCAAAAAACAAAAATGTCACTTTGAGGAGAAAGGTGAGTCTGACCCAAGACATGGTATTTTCAGTTGCCTCATTTGCATATGAAAGATGGACAATGAATAAGGAAGACAAAAGAAGAATTGATGCATTCTTGGTGTTGTTTGTTCTGTGGTATTGGCATTGGTGTTTGGACATGTGGTATCGATGAAGAATATTGGATATACCATGAACTGCTAGAAGTATCAACAAAGCTATCTTGGAAGAAGTGCAGCCAGAGTGCTTCTTAGAAGCAAGTTTTGCAAGACTTTGTCACATATGCTTTGGACATGTTATCAGAAGGGACCTGTCCCTGCAGAAATATGTCATGCTTGGTAAAGTAGTAGTAGTTGTTGTTGTTATGTGCCGTCGAGTTGGACCCGACTCATAGTGACTCCTCCTTGGGTTTCTGAGGCAGTATCACTACAGAAGTTCTTTTCAGAGATCTCTTTGCTGGTGTAGAGGAATCCCACGGATTTTTGTATGTTGATCTTGTATCTTGCCACCATGCTAAATCTTTCAATTAGTTCCAGCAGTTTTCTTACTGAGTCTCTTGGATTTTATATGTATAGATCATATCATCTTCAAATAAGGATAGTTTTACTTCTTTCTTACCAATTTGGTAAGAAAGAATTGACATGGTGCCAGTGGATTTTTTTTTTTGGTTTTTCTCCAAGAGGCTCATAATGCTTTATCAAGTTCATCTCCTTAATTCTTGTCCTGTGCGCATGGTCAGCTGAGGTGCAAGGAAGAGACTACTGCGTCCCACAGAAGAAGAACTTCTGCCTGGAGACATGAAATGAGGAGTCATGGTCTGTCATGTAGCTAGGCCAAAGAGGAATGGAGAATGTGGGAGGGAGAAGAAAAGAGAGTGTGGGAAACTGTATTACTGCTCTAGGTCTAGGGTCCCTCCCTGCCTTGGTGTGTGGGCTGTACCATCATCTGGCTAGCCCTTGCCCAGTGGTGAACTTATGTGGTGATGATACTCCTCAGGTGAACAAGGCAGAGTTGTGAGGAGGAAGGAGCAAAAATTTGGAAATTCAAAATTTGAATACTATTGCTGATTGTGATAAGTAACACAGGTGTTACCCTGCTTGTTTAGAACTTCTTTAAGTGGCCACCACTGAATTTGTTTCTTTATCCATTGTCTTGACCAATATCTACTATGACAAAATTCTAGTGCAGTAAAAATTGAGGTACTGAAGGGAAAATGATCCCAGAAGAGGCTAAGATTAATCACAATTTGTCAAGAAAGACCAGTCTTGTTTAAATTAATAAACAGTTTCCTGTTTAAATTATATAACCTCCATTTTTCTGAATTCTGTCTTTAGTAAGATTTTTTTGTCCATGTTTGCTCTTTGGTGATCATGTTTTAATTATCTAACCCAACAACGTTTTCTTTCACTGGGATTACTCACATCCTTCTCGTAGGGCTTTGAGTCTGAGTGGTCTCCTAGAGACTAAAGATTAGTCTTGGAAGCCTTCTCTTCACAAAACTATAGATGAGTTTGAACACAGAAAAAGTCAGCAGCTTCCTTTTCACTGTTGTTGTTGTTATGTGCTGTCAAGTTGTACCTGATTTCCGAGGCGGTATTACTATGGAAGTAGATTGTCCAACCTTCCTTCTGGGGAGTGGCTGGTGGGTTTGAACCTCCAGCCTTCTGGTTAGCAGTCAAGTGCCTTAGGGGCTACACTACCAGAGCACCTTCCTTTTCACTAGTAAACAAGATTTAATAGAATCCAGTCCTTTCCACATTTTCAGGATTGCTGGGGTGGGTGTGGGGGAGGTGGGTGCCATTATGGGGTCCTTGGGACAGAGATGTTATTCGGGGCAGCCATGTTGTTTTGTATTCTGAATTAAAAAGTGGGCTGCATTGGGTGTCTGCTTAGAAAGCCATTTCCAGCAAAACTGTCACTTAAAAGTGTTTACAGAGAAAAGAGCAGTACTAAACACTAACATGAAATATCTGTGATTTCGGTTTGGCGCTCCCCTGCACATACACATCCTTCCCTTGCTGTACCCCAGGACTTTGCAGCATCAAGAATCATTCCTGCTGGTTGTCTACAGAACTATCCTGCCAGCCTGTTTCTTTTAGGGGTGCTGCAGGACTTCCTTGGCCTGGGTTGGTGAGGCTTCCAGTAAAACCAAACCACAGAATCCTATTTTTCTAATGAGGGTATGAAGCTGCACAGTAAGAGGATTGGCTGTGTGTCTGTACTCTAGCCTTCCTTCTTTGCCTTTCATCCCTACAGGTCTGGAACATTTTCTATCTCGATGTGGAAAACCAAGCTTTGTAGAAGTTGTGGGGACAAAACTTAGCTAGGAGGTTTCTGTGTTCTGGAAACTCTTGGGAAATTATTTTTCATGTGACAACCAGAAAAGGAACCGATGAGGACCCCACTCTGGGAAGCATCAGGAAACTTTCACTATTTTATAAAAAAAATTAGGCTATTAGGAAATTAGCATTTGTACTATTTGTTGTAATTGTACTCTTTCAGTATTATTCTTTGGGAGTGCTCAAGTGTCTGTCTCCTCTTTAAGTGAAAACTAAAAAATATGGAGATGAGCTCTGCATTAAAACAAATGTATCATAAAAAGAGAATATATACAAAAAGTCATTTATTTAACTTGGTTGCATTATCTTAGCTTCTTTTTCTGTTTATAGGAGAATTGATGTTTCTGTCAATTAGAGGTAGAAGTCCTAGTCAAGGTGACTTTTAGCCCTATTCTTCCTCCCCCGTTTGTGTTTTCAGGTTTATGTGCTGGCATTTGTCATGTGTACTGAGGGTATTTGGGAATCATGTACCACCTACTTTAGGTTTAGCTTTGTGTGCAGACCTCGCTGGTTAATGTGCATCTAATACACTTCCCTTTCATTTGCAGCACATAACATGACTTCAGTGTGATAACCTTTCCTCCTTGCTACCGTAGCCCCTTCATCTGTCTGGATCAGGAAGTGAGGGCTTTATGAGACCTCTTAGAGTTCTGGAAGTAGAAGCACAGTGAAATGGTTGTCTCCTCCAGCATTTTCTCAGCATCTCCTTTTGGTCACCACATCACTGTGCCTTCTGCCAGTCAGTGTACTTCTCGGCATGTGTGATAGCCAGACTTTGCCTTCCTTGTCCTGGAAGGTAGTGCCTGGCCTGCATGAATCACTGGGAGTGTTAATAAAGTTCATTGTTCATGATGAAACTAGACAGTGTCAAGGTTAAACATGTTGCTGAATACAAAAAAACAAACCAAACCAAAAAGTCTTTTTCCCCCATAGGTGCTTATTTGCAAACTGGACATGCATTCTTGCTGACCTGAGATGCAGCAGCTTTTTAGATGAGCATTTGCAGGCAAATGTGCTAATAGTGGGTACAATATCTTATTCATTTGTTAATATTTGCCTGTAAAAATGTGTAAGTGATGTGATTTCCTCCTGCTGTGGCGTATGGAGTAGAATAGCGGGCAGAAGTACTTGAGAAGATTAATTTAAAAATTGCCCTCAGAGATTCTCTGTGTTCTTGTCACCCTCCTCAAGTGGGTCAGAGGCTGGCTGGGATCCAAGGGAACAAGCTTACTGAGGGAGCCCCTCTGGGCCCCAGAAACTCAACCACTTGGCAGGAGATAGCCAGACAAAATAAAGCACCTCACTGGCACAGAGAATGATCTTGTGAAGTTTAAAAATCCCTCTTCAGTGCAGGTTTCTGTTAGTTGTATGGTGGATTATGATTTATGGTGACCCCATGAGGAGAGTAGAACTGCTCCATGGGGTTTTCATAGCTGTGACCTTTCAGAAGCAGATCACCAGGGCCTGTCTCCCAAGGCACCTCTGGGTGGGTTAGAACTGCCAAACTTTTGCCTAGTAGTCCACCACTTAACTACTTGCACTGCCCAGTGACTCTAGGACTTTAGAAATTTCAACTTAATTTTCAAAAGTTTTTGAAAAGTGGTTCTTCTTTTCCTACAGCTTGAAAAGTAGGTAATAGAAATAAAAAGGTTGCATTTATGACCAGAGAGAAAGCCTAAATGAAACTGAATCATATTATCATTTTAGGCCCAAATTGTCTCTCTGATTGGCACAAATGGTGGATTTTCCCCTAACAGGAAGGCCATAAAAGACTCCACACTAAACCCACTGCTACCTAGTCAGTTCCAACTCATAGTAACCCTATAGGACAGAGTAGAATTGTCTCCAAGGTTGCAGATTTTTTTTTTTTCAATTTGGACATCTAGGTTTTTCTTTTTAATTGTGATTTAGGTGAATGTTTACAGAGCAAATTCATTTTCCATTCAACAGTTGATACATATTTTGTTTCTGACATTGATTGAAATTCCCATAATGTAACAGCTCTCTTCCCACTTTGTAGTTAGTTTCGCTGTATCCTTCTTCCCTAGGTATTACTGCACTTTAAGCTATATCCGTGTGCAAATCCTGCCCTTCTGATCTCCCATCCTTGACTGTCCTAATGAGTATACCAACCTGGTTTAATTGTTCACCTTGTATTTGTTTGGCTGGAAGCCATGAGAGTGAGTTCAATTTCAGGCCTAAAGGGTGACTAGGGGCCATAGTCTCTGAGGTTTCACCAGTCTCTGTCAGCCCAGCAAGTCTGGTATTTTTTTCATATATTTGGGTTTTGTTCTATATTCTTTCCCTACTCTACCCAGGATCTCCTATTCTGATCCCTTTCTTAGTGGTTAATGGTGGTACCCAGGCAACAACTAGTTCTTCTGGTCTCAGGGTCATGTAGGCTAAGGTATTGTTTTCACGCACCTTTGATTTTCTTTATCTTTCTTTGTTCCAGACAAGGAGAGACCAATTGTTGCATCTTATATGGCTGCTTGCAAGCTTTTACGACCCCAATGGCTACTCACCAAAGTAGTATGTAGAACAGTGTTTTTGTGTAGGATGTTATGCCGATTGATCTTGATGTCCCTCATGACCATGGTCTCAAGCCCACAGGCCAGCAGCTCACTCCCTTAAAGTGTTTGGCTGTGGCTAAGAGGTTATCATAACTTTGCCCCTTGTTAGCTCTATTGCATACATATGGGCATTTTTTTTTTTTTTTCTTCCAGTACTTAGCTATAAAATACTGTCTTGTTTATTTAATTTATTTATTTTTATCTCTGTGACCCAAAGGTAGCTATGTCTTTTTTTTTTTTTTTTTAATTTGGGTGAAGATTTACAGAGCAAATTTACTTTTCATACAGCAGTTCACATATACTTTATCTCATGTCATTGACCACAATTTACCACAATGCAACAGCTCCCCTCCCACTTCCTCCCCATAGTTACCTCTTCCCAGTGTCTATCTCTCCGTACTCTCCTGCCACCTGAGCTGTCTCCCTGTGCATAAGCAGCCCTTACTTCTCCCATGATTGTTCTCTCCAAGGCGTGTGTCTACTTGAGGTAAATGTTTAACTCACATGCCTGTACATTGTTTGGCTGGAAACCACAGGTGTGGGTTCAATTCCAGACCTGAAGGGCAGCTAGGGGCCATAGTCTCAGTGGTTCCACCAGGCTCTATTGGACCAGCAAACCTGGTCTCCACCTTCTTTTCTTTTTTTTTTTTTTGCCTCCAAGTGATTTTGAGTTTTGTTCCACATTGTTCTACCTCTCTATGCAGGATCTCCTACATCCCTTCCAAGTGGATGACAGTGGTAGCCAGGCACCATCTAGTTCTTCTGGTCTCATAGTTGTATAGGTTGCAGATCGGATGGTGTACCAGTCGCTAGGACTGATTGTTTCCATTAATTTTGGTTTTCTTCTTCCTTCTTGATGAGGAGAGACCCATCGTTGCACCTAGATGGCAGCTTGCTAGCTTTTAAGATCCCAGTTGCTACTCGCCAAAGTAGGAGGTGCAACAATGTTTTGTATAGTATGTTATGCCAATTGAGCTTGATGTCCCCTGGGACTATGGTCCCAAGCTACATATGGGCATTCTTATAGCACAAACAAATATGTATGCAAGGGTGTAAATCTTTATGGAAGCACACTGCCTCATCTTTCTCCTATGGAGTGGGTAGTGGGTTTGAACTGCCTGCTGATTTTTTAGTTCGCAGCCAAATGCTTTAAGCACTGGATACCAAAGCTCCTTATAAAAGACTCAGGCAGAGCTGAATGCTAAATATATCCAGACATTTTTAAAAAAGTTTGAATAATTTGATTTGACTGGTCTGTGGTCATATGTAGACATTTAATGGAAAAGTTTAAGGAAAAACAAACAAACAAAACAAAGAAGCAGTTGATTTCTATAATACCCAGTAAGTGGGCTGACCATTCCTTTCCCTGGCCCTCAGAAAGCCTGGCTGTTCTTGGCCTTGTGCTTTGTTCAGAGCTCCCAGTGAGTATAGAGTGAAACCTGCACATAAACCAGTGCCATGATGGTGCCCCATCCACATGAACAACCATATATTGAATATTGCCAGTCACACCATGCCACAGTAGACAGAATATGGACAGAAAAGATGACTGACTTCAGCGAATGTCTAGGCTGATTGGAATAAAATAAAAATAATGTAAATGTGTGAAATTTTAGTTAACATTAGAATTGATTTTTTTTTTGTTATGAAGATTCTCTTCTTCAAAGGCAGAAATGGCATTTAAATTATTACCAATGGAAAAGAGGGCTTATTGTTTTGCATAACTAATAATGGCAGTCAAGGCAAAGAATACCAGAAAGATGTTTACTTGTGTTTTATTGACTATGCAAAGGCATTTGATTGTGTGGATCATGACAAATTATGGATAACATTGAGAAGAATGGGAATTCCCGAGCACTTGATTGTACTCATGAGGAATCTGTACCTTGACTAGGAGGCTGTCGTTCAAACAGAACAAGGGGACACTACATGGTTTAAAATCAAGAAAGAAGTGCGTCAGGGTTGTATCCTTTCTCCACACTTATTCAATCTATATGCTGAGCAAATAATCTGAGAAGCTGGACTATATGAAGAAAAACGTGGTATCAGGATTGGAGGAAGAATCATTAACAACCTGAGATATGCAGACGATACAACTTTGCTTGCTGAAAGTGAGGATGACTTAAGGCACCTACTGATGAAGGCTGAAGAATACAGTCTGCAGTATGGATTACGTCTCAATATAAAGAAAACAAAAATCCTCACAACTGGACGAATGAGTAGCATCACAATAAATGGAGAGAAGATTGAGGTTGTCAAAGAATTCACGTTGCTTGGTTCTACAATCGATGCCAACGGAAGCAGCAGTCAGGACATTAGACGACGTGTAGCATTGGGAAAGTCAACTGCGCAGGAACTGTATCAAGTGCTGAGGAGCAAGGATATCTCCTTGAGGACTAAGGTGCGCCTGACACAAGCCATGATATTTCCAATCACCTTTTATGCATGTGAGAGCTGGACAATGAATAGGGAAGACCGAAGAAGAGTTGATGCTTTTGAGTTGTGGTGCTGGTGGAGAATGCTGAAAGTACCGTGGACTGCTAAAAGAACTAACAGATCTGTCCTGGAGGAAGTGCAGCCAGAATGCTCCTTGGAAGCCAGAATGGCCAGACTTCGTCTCACCTATTTTGGTCATGTTGTAAGAAGGGACCATTCCCTGGAGAAGGATGTCATGCTTGGCAGGGTGGAGGGTCGACGAAAGATGGGGAGGCCTTCAACGAGGTGGATTGATACGGTGGCTGTGATGATGGGCTCAAGTATAGCAGGGATTGTGGGGCTGGCACGGGATTGGGCAGTGTTTCGGTCTGCTGTGCATGGGGTCGCTATGAGTCGGAAACGACTCAACGGCACTTAACAACAACAACAACAATAATGGCAGGGATGTGGATGTGGATGTGGATGGGAATCAGGACCTTCACTTTTCTCTCTGTATTTGGCTTATTTCTCTCAAACCACTTGTTTCAGTTGCCTATTACTGCCTGTGGTTGGCTGAAAAATGCCCCAGAAAAGATTTCCATATCCTAAGCCCTGGAACTTTTTAATGTGATCTTAGTTGGAGAAAGAGTCTTACCAGGTATGATGAAATTAAGGATTTTGAGATGAGGAGATTATCCTGGATTATCTGGGTGGGCCCTAAATGCCATTACAAATGACCTTAGAAAAGAGAGGCAAAAGGAGATTATACACAGAGAAGAGGGTGAGGTGATGCTGATGCCAAGGTGGAGGCAGAGTGCAGTGATATGTCTTCTAGTCCAGGGATACTGTCAGCCACCAGAAGCTCTTTCAGGCAAGGAACAGATTCTCCCTAAGAGCTTCTAGAGGGAGCACAGCCCTGCTGACACCTTGATTTCAGCCTAGAGAATCTGCAGTCTGATATATGATGGCAGAATATATTCCTGTTGTTTTAAGCCACCAAGTTTGCAATAATGTGTTGTAGCAGCCACAGGAGTGTACATAACAAACACCCCAAAACTTAGTACTTAAAACAATGACAAAATTATCTTACTCATGAATCTGCAATATGGGCACAACAAAGAAAAGACAGTTCCTTTCCACCCTGGGCATCAGCTGAGGCAGCTCAAAGGCTGAGGCCTGGGATCCTTGAAGACTCTCTCACTCACATGCCTAGTGGTTAATGATGATTGTCTGCTTGGAAGTCATGCAGCTTTACAGTGCTTTGCTCTGTTCATTAGAAGCCAGCCACTAAGGCTGACCCATACTCAATGGAAAGGGAATTAGATTCCACCTTTTGATGAGAAGAGTGCTAAAGAAAGTCTGTGGACAACTTTATAAGCCATCATAGACTACCCTCTGCCCTCAAGAATGCTTTTATATTCTTCCCACATTCAAAGTATACTCATCCCTTCCCAAGGCCCTCAAAAGTCACGTCTGTGATGGCATTTGGGTCAGGCTTGCTGTCCAGGATCTCTACATCTAATTAATATGCAAGTGTGAAGAGGGTTTCTCATGTGTGATGATCTAGAGACTTGTGAACTAAAGAGAAAAGCCCTCTTCTCCTACAAGCCTAACATCCAGTGGTGGAACAGGCACAAGAAAACCACTGTAGATTCTGTAAGCGGGGGGGTGGGGGGGGGGGGTGGGGAGTGGTGGGAGGGGAAAATGGGAAGTTGGGAAGTACACAGCAGCTGCTGATTAATAGCAGTTCTTTTTTATTTTTTTTCCCAGAGATTTTAATATAATATAATATAATATATTTATTTGTAGTGTTCCCTCCCCTCCTCTCCCACCCCTGGTAACCAACAAAGAAAGTTTCCTTCCATATATAAATCTTTCTTTGACTTTTTACAATAATGAACTTTTTACAATATTTGTCCTTCTGTGATTGATTTATTTTACTCAGCATAACATCCTCCAAGTTCATCCATGTTATGTGGTGTTTTGTAGAGTCTGCATTATTCTTTAGTGTTGCATAGTATTCCATTGTGTGTATGTACCATAGTTTGCTTATCCATTCTTCTGTTGATGGGCACCTAGGTTGTTTTCATCTTTTGGCTATTGTAAATAGTGCTGTGATGAACATGAGTATGCATATATCTGTTCTTTTTCTGGCTCTCACTTCTTTAGGAGATATACCTAGTAATGGGATTGCTGGATCAAATGTATTTCTAATTCCAACTTTTTAAGGTATCACCATACTGCTTTCTATAGTGGTTGTATCATTTTACAGTCCCACTAGTAGTGTATGAGAGTCTCAATCTGTCCACATCCTTGCCGGCATTTGTTATTTTCTGTCTTGTTGAACTTTGCTATTAATGCTGGGGCAAGATGGTATCTCATTATTGTTTTGATTTGCATCTCTCTCTGGTAGTGTAGTGCCTAAGGAATTTGACTAGTAACCTGAAGGCTGGCAGTTCAAACCCACCAGCCACATCTGGGAAGGAAGTTTGGGCAATCTACTTCTGTAATGATATTGCCTTGGAAATCCAAGGAGGGATCACTATGAGTCAGATACAACTTGACAGCAGTGGTTTTTTTTTTGTTGTTTGTTTGATGGCTAATGATTGTGAACATTTCTTCATGTATTTGTTTAAACATGTATTTAAACATGCTGGCTGTCCGAATATCCTCTTTGGTGAAGTGTCTTCATGTCTTGTGAACATTTTTGAATTGGATTGTTTGCTTTTTCGTTGTTGAAGTGTTGGAGTTTTCTATCAATTTTAGAAATAAGTCCCTTGTCAAATATATTGTTGCTGATTTTTTTTTTTCCCAATCTGTAAGTTCTTTTTTGGAGAAGTCTTTGGAAGCACATAAAAATTTAATTTTTAGAAGATTCCATTCATCTAGTGCTTAATAGCAGTTCTAAAGTCCAGCTGGCACATGCTGTTAGTTCCTTCATCACGGCTTGGCCTTACTGCCCAGGATTGATTCTCCATAGCTTTTGGTTGTGCAGTCTGTCATTCCTCTTTTCCATAAGAAGTAACTTGAGTTTGTAGCTGAGTAATTTTTTCAGCCTGTTTCCCACCCAAGTAAGTTTGGGAGTGTCCAAGTACCATTTTTTATTTTTATACTTTTTCTTTCCTTTTCCAAGTTAGTATAATTCTTTCAAAAACTTTTTGAGTTTCACATCAATCAATATGTAATCAAATCCACCAGACAAAAGCTGTACCCAGAAGTGTCTTCAAGATAGCCCCTTTTTTACTTATCTCCTAAGATTCTTAAAGGGCTCTTTTGCTACTTGGAAGGGTCTGTGATGGACTACGTTCAGTTTTTCTGAAGTCTTATGAAGAGTTTACCATTTCTACCCCTGGCCTCATATTTTGATCATGTTTTTGTGGCAGCAGGTATTTGGGTTTGGTCTTTGCCCAGAAACCATTTCTTAAACTTAGCATCTTTTACATTGAGAGATAGGAAATAGTCTTAATTTTGAATCTGGAAAATCTTGGCTCCTTTGTATTTAACAGTTATTTCTTTAGCTTATCTCTCTATTCTTGCATTATGTTATAGGTAGTGAGAAGAAGCCAAGTGATACTTTCAACACTCAGCCTGAAAATTTCCTTAACCAAGCTATCCAGATCAATACGTACATTTCCTATTTTCCACATTGCTTCAGGTGATATTGTTTCCAAACTTTGTGCCACTAAACAGGAGCCTCCTTTCTTTCAGCTCCCAATAATGTTTTCCCCTTTTTCTTTAAGCCCTCAGCAACTGCCTCCTCAAATCCATTAGGCTTCTGCTAAGAGTCTCTTTAGGGCTGTTCCAAGTTTCAGTTACTGCTCATTCCAAACCTCTTCCACATTTTTTAAGCTTTGTTTTGATAGAACCCCATTATGGTACGAAAGTCTGCTCCAGTTATCTATCGCATAAACAGTGACTCCAAACTTCATGCCATATTACAATGACAACATTTATAGTGCTCACAAATCTGTCACTCGGAAAATATCATTACAGACAGCCCTTCTTTGCTCCATTAAGCATTAGATGGGGTGGTGCTAAGACAAGGTGTGGAATCAGCTGAAAGCTCCCTCTTGTGTCTGGCAGTTGATGCTGGCTGTAAGTTGGGACTCAGCTGGAGGTGTATCTGTAATACTCATCTGTGGTTTTCCCATGTGTTAGTTTGGCATTCTCATAGCATGATGGTGAGTGTCCCAAGAGAGACAGAGAAACAGAGAAAGAGAGAGAGAGACAGAAGGGAGGGGGAGAGAGAGAATGCATGTGAGTGCGAATGAGTATGCAAGAGCACTGGAGGAGGCTGTAGCACTTTTATGACTTCATGTCAAAAATCACGTAGTGTTAATTCTGCTACATCTTATTCATTTGAAGCGAGTCACAAAGATTGGCCCATTTTCTAGGGGGAGAGGAATTGGATCACCTTTTGATGGGAGGAGTGCCAAAGAATGTGTGGGCATGTTTAAAAATGACCACGCCACTTTATTCTATGTGGCAACTGAAGTTTTTTTTTTTTTTTTTTTTTAATCAATAGCACCATGACTAGAGAAGAAAAGGGTACTTCTTTTTTTGGTTCTGGTGTGAAAACTTTCAGGCAGGACTCAGGTCAGGTGCCCACTTCTTGGACCAATTACTTAGCCAAAAGAGTAAGCTACTGTAATTACAAAGCTTGGCTATCTGCCTGTCTCTCTGATGTTGTTGTTGTTGTTATGTGCTGTCGAGTCGGATCCAACTCATAGCAACCCCTCCTTGG
Organism: Orycteropus afer afer; assembly: GCF_000298275.1. NCBI lineage: Eukaryota > Metazoa > Chordata > Mammalia > Tubulidentata > Orycteropodidae > Orycteropus > Orycteropus afer. The sequence continues at coordinate 10,094,405 of NW_006921637.1, read as the reverse complement.
GTTTCCGAGGCAGTATCACTATGGAAGTAGATTGCCCAACCTTCCTTCCAAGGAGTGGCTGATGGGTTTGAACTGATGGGAGAACTAGTGTTGAACAAACAAAAATAGTAGCCAGAACACTTACTGCCTACTCAAACATGTACAAATGAAGTAACT
>NW_006921637.1:10089834-10094039 GCF_000298275.1 Orycteropus afer afer | reverse complement strand
GGGCAATCCTACTTCCGTAGTGATACTGCCTCGGAAACCCAAGGAGGGGTCGCTATGAGTCGGGGCTGACTCGACGGCACATAACAACAACAACAACATCTCTGTATATAGTTCATTCATTCGTCAAGAAGCATTTATTGAGTGCTTCCAAGTGGTGCAGAGCAGGACATTGGTGGTTCTTGCCTCTTAAGCAGGAGGTGAAGCCAATGTACCTCATACACAACCACCACCTATTTGTCAGTGAAGACTTGAGTGTTGCTATGCTACTGACAAGTTTTAACAGAGCTGACAGTCTAAGATGAACTAGAAAGAAAGGACTGGCACTCTACTGAAAATCAGCCAATCAAAATCCTATAGACCACAATGGTCTAACTCACAACTGGTCATGGGCATGGTACAGGACTGGGGACTGGGTAGCTTTTCCTTCCACTGTGCATGGGGTTGCCATGAATCAGGGGCCATCTCCACTGCATCTAACAACAACTATTTCCCAGTAGTAACCAGAAGGCTGGGTGAGATCAGACACAATGGTGAATTAGACACAATCACTCCCTCCCCAAACCTGGGTCTCAAGTATGAGCTTGAAGTTGCCTCCTCTTGCAGTCTTTTGTCCTCATCTTCCCAAGGAAGCAGGTAACTTTTGGTTTGTTTCTGATTGTGGCAGTGTATAGGAGGGTTTTGTGTGTTTCGCTCAGGAGGAACTCAATCCATCAGCTGGTTATTATATATATAATATGAGGCTGATTGGGCCACATCTTGTCACTGAGTTGGTTGATTGATGAATTTAAAAGTTGACAGAATTAACTTTTCTATTCCTGATGAGGTGACAATTAGAAATAATTAAGTCTTATTCAACCTGGATAGTCAACCTTTGAAAAACATCTTTGAGAGCCATAACAATTTTTCCTACTTTTAAAAAGTGTTTACTCATTTCTTTTTTTTTTTTAAATTTTATTGTGATTTGGGTGAAAGTTTACAGAGCAAATTCACTTTCCATACAACAGCACACATACACATTGTCTCATGACCTTGACTGCAATTTGCCACAATGCAACAACTCCCCTCCCATTTCTACCCCATAGTTACCTATTCTCTATGTCTTACTCTCCCATGCACTCCTGCCTTCCCACCCCAAGCTGTCTCCCTGTGTATACACAGCTCTTCTATTCTCCCAGGATGGATCTCTCCAATGAGTGTGTCTACCTAATGTAAATGTTCAGCTCTTATCCCTGTCTTTTGTTTGGCTGGAAGTCACAGGAGTGGGTTCAATTCCAGACCTGAAGGGCAGCTAGGGACTATAGACTCAGTGGTTCCACCAAGCTCTATCAGACCAGCAAACCTGGTCCCCTTGCTTTTTTTTTTTTTTTTTAATGATTTTGAGTTTTGTACCACATTGTTCTCCCACTCTATCCAGGATCTCGCACATAGATCCCCTTCCAAGTGGCTGGCAGTGGTAGCTGGGCACCATCTAGTTCTGGTCTCATAATTGTATAGGCTGAGGATCGCATGGTGTACCAGTTGCTTGGACTAATTGTTTCCATGAGTCTTTGGTTTTCTTCATTCTTCTTTGCTCTGGATGAGGAGAGACCCACTGTTGCATCTAGATGGCTCCTTGCAAGCTTTTAAGATCCCAGTCACTAGTTGCCAAAGTAGGATGTGGAACAATGTTTTTTTGTACTATGTTATGCCAATTGAGCTTGATGTCTCTTGTGACTATGGTCCCGAGCCCACAGGTCCACCTGCTCACTCCCTCTGGTAGCTGTCTGTGCTCAAGAAGTGACTACAACCTTGTCCCTTGTCAACTCTACTATATACCTGGACATTCTTATAGAACATACAAATACACTTGTAGAAACATTGTCTGCCAGCCCAAAACATGGTCATGGGCACACTCCCCCCTGCATAGACATACCTGATCATTCAGCCTGCCACCCATCATCCACCTGTATATCTATGTTTGCCTTCACTGACAATGCAGTACTGTATGTGCAAAAGGGTTCATCTTTGTTGTCTGTACCTCCCATGCACCTCTCTATGTCTTCCTCTTCCTCAATGACACTGTGTTGATCACTCATATTTGGTGCATTTCCCTTCTCTTCACCCAAATCAATATTTTTCTCTACTTATCTAACAGTGTTCCCTCCTCTCCCCTCCCACCCTTGGTAACCAACAAAGAAAATTTCCTTCCATAGATAAACCTTTCCTTGACTTTTTACAATGATGGACTAATACAATATCTGTCCTTCTGTGACTGATTTATTTCACTCAGCATAATGCCCTCCAAGTTCATCCATGTTATGCGGTGTTTTGCAGATGCTACATTATTCTTTAGAGTTGCATAGTATTCCATTGTGTGTATGTACCATAGTTTGGTTATCCATTCTTCTGTTGATGGGCACCTAGGTTGTTTCCATCTTAAAAAGTGTTTACTCATTTCTATATTTAGTTTTAATATTCTTTTTTTTTTTTTTAAAAAGAAGGTAAGGTATAATTTACGTACAGTGAACTGTAAAATGTTTAATATCCATTTCTGCACTGATGGATTAGTAAAGATTCTGAAACTTCAAGGCACACACTTGAGTGTCAATGTGTCTAGCTTGCTTTTATCCTTTTGTCCTACTATCTGTCCTTAAGCATCAGTTTGCTTCTGGACAAACTAGGACTAATAATGCCTATCCTGCTGTGTAGTTGGAAGGCTAAGTGTGATAATGTATGTGAGGTGTCTGCATAGTACCTGGTGCCCACATAGTAAAGAAATATTGGTTCCTTTTTCTTTCTTTGCCTCCCATTCCCAGCTACTTTCTGTTAGAAAACACTCTATAAAATGTTGATGCTTCTTGATAATCTTCCTGTTAGCAATTAGTAGCGTCAGTAGCATGCAGAAAATAAAATTGAATGATCTGGCTTCTTATTTTCTATTTGTCAATAAGAAGCTTGTTTACCTAGCCTGAAAAAATTTGAAAATGAGGAAAGCAATATATACTGAGACTTGCAAATTATAGTGAAGCATTTAAAGCTTGAGTACTCCCCACCTCTTCTCATGGAAAAATATCTTTCTTCTCTGTAGTTGAAATTTTATAACTTTGAGTCTCTCATTCTCTGCCCGATGCTTTGATGTATGATATTGGGTGACACTGAGAAAATGAAATTGAAACTCCACTTGGGCTTTGCAAAAATTGGGTTATTCTGGTTGTGAGGGTGGAAAGAAAAAAAATGGAAAAGGGAAGGAGGGAAATGGGAAATATATGGAGTATTAATGACAAGACTGAAGAAGACAAATAGAGGTTGAAAGACATTCTGTGTTCTGGTCATTTTTTTGTGGCCTTTGCTGTTTTGTAATCTGCACTTTTGTGGTCAGAGATGGTTAAGGGCAAATCCCAGAGAACTATTTAATTTCTCCATTTGAAAGTTGATTTGAAAATGTGGCATCACTTTTCTTGGCATAATGCCAATGACATGGTGCCTTGATCCTCCATAGAGTTCTTTGCATTGAGTGTTGCATCACTGTAACAGTGGACAGCTAATTTGTTTTTATTAACTGCTCAGTCACTTAATTAAACCTACATCCTGTCTAATAAAAAAGAAAACAAACAAGCAAATCTACAAATGTGATGCAAACACGGTCTGCATGGCAGAGAGGCACTGCAGAACTTTTGAGTGGCTATCCCCCTCCAGAATAAACAAGCTTTATTGCACTCTTTCTGTTTTGCTGTGCAGGTCAGAGCCCTTACTGAGGGCTTAAGTTGGGGCAAGGGTCTAGCAGTTGGTTTGACCAGCTCCTACTCCCAAACAAACAAAGAAAAGAAAAGAAAACAAAACCAATTAGTTGCCATCAAGTCTCGTCTGACTTATGGCAGCCCCATGTGTGTCAGAGTAGAACTGCTTCATAAGGTTTATGATGGCTGATTTTTCAGAGGTAGATCACCAGGCCTTTCTTCCAAGGTACCTTTCAATCAACAGCTGAATGATTAACTGCATCACCCAAGGACTCCACTCATGAGCCAATGGGTGCTTAAAGCAAGATGTGAATATGTGAACTGCTCTTGAGGCCCTGTTTTTGGGAGATGTTTTGTAACTTTGGATTTTTAAGTTATCCAGGGGAATTTTATTTTATTTTATTTTGATTTGGGTGAAGATTTACAGAGTAAATTCAATTTTCATACAGCAGTTCACATATACTTTGTCTCATGTCATTGACCAAAATT
>NW_006921637.1:10088287-10089734 GCF_000298275.1 Orycteropus afer afer | reverse complement strand
CCAGCGTGTGTGTCTACTTGAGGTAAATGTTTAACTCACTTGCCTGTTCTTTGTTTGGCTGGAAACCACAGGTGTGGGTTCAATCCCAGACCTGAAGGGCAGCTAGGGGCCATAGTCTCAGTGGTTTCATCAGGCTCTATTGGACCAGCAAACCTGGTCCCCACCTTCTTTTTTTTATCCAGGGGAATTTGAACAGATTTCCTGTAAGAATTGGAAAGAAAAATCTTTATGGTGTATAAATATTTTAATGTTTTACTGGGGCTTACAGTTGAGAGTAGACACTAGGCAGGACCAAAGAACATCATGTAAGTTATTGGAGAAAGTTATGAAGTAATTGTTCACCTCTGCCTTGGTGCTAGTGTTGGTGGCTGGGGTCTATAGTCTGCTTGCATGACTAGGAGCTTTATGCAATTTTGAAAGAGCCAGAATGGTTAAGTTCTGCCTCCTCTGTCTGGCTGTTTGCCTCACTGAGCTATGAGTGTGGATGCTGCATTAGCTGCTTTTGTCAATCGTGGAAAGGTAGACCAAGTGGGTAAGGTGACAAGACATTTTTCAGGTGTAGGGACTGAGTGGAAGAGTAAAATAAGAAGCAATGAAAAATAAAGACTACCTCAACAATCTTCTAGTTACTAAAATCTACATACAACACAAATTGAACACCTTTCAGTTCTGTGCATAACTAGCTGTATTGGCTGCCCATCATGAGAACACAGTCCTCAGACAATTCTGTGACCTCCTTACTTCATTGTATCTGCTCATCCTAGCCTGAGGATCACTTCATATTATTTGTTTTCTGCCTGTCAAATCTCTCCATTAAGAAGAAAAAGTCCTAAATTTCTGGATTCGGCACGTGTGATCTGCTTGTGAGGCATCGGTGTCTCAGCAAGGGGTCTTTAACAGTATAACTCTCGGCCTTTTAGAAATACTTCAGTAAAAGTCTCTTTTGAAGGCTGCATTGAAAGCAGATCCTTAATATACTGACTCCTGCTTTGCTACATTACCCAGAGGAAAACATTGGTGGAAAATGCAACATAGGACAGAGTAGAACTGCCTACAGAACCAGACTGCCTTGTCTTTCTCCCACAGAACGACTGCCCCAGGGTTACAGCTGAGGAGAGACAACTCAGGATGCCCAAAGCGGCAGGACGGGAAAGCAGGAGAAAGGGGATAAAGCCAGGAAACTGGACAGAAGAGCAGTAAGCCCCAGGGATACAGGTGAGGAGAGACAACTCAGGGATGCCCAAAGCAGCAGGCCAGAAGAGCAGGAGAAAGGGGTTTAAAAGCCAGGAAGCCAGACCGAAGACCAATCAGCCTCAGGGACCCAGGTGGGGGTGATACGAGAGGTCTCCAACAGCAAGACAAACTTGTCTGTCGGTTTGTCCTACTGTGGTGACATGTAGACGTGAGTTTTGAGGCTGAGCCTCTGGTGTTTAAAACCCAGTGAGAT
>NW_006921637.1:10084829-10086017 GCF_000298275.1 Orycteropus afer afer | reverse complement strand
TGTAAGAAGGGACCATTCCCTGGAGAAGGATGTCATGCTTGGTAGGGTGGAGGGTCAACGAAAGAGGGGGAGGCCTCAATGAGATGGACTGACACGGTGGCTGCGATGATGGACTCAAGTATAGCAGGGATCATGGGACTGGGCAGGATCGGGCAGTGTTTCGTTCTGCTGTGCATGGGGTCGCTATGAGTCGGAAATGACTCAACGGCATTTAACAACAACAACAACAACAACAAGATGTCCAACCTAAGATATAAAGTCTAACTATATTTTTGCTACCATCTCTTTATAAGTTTTTGATCTTTGTTACTTCTCTTGATATGTTTTGTACTGCAATGGATGGTACCTGCATGCACCTGGCAACTCAAGTAAGAATAAAATGACCCTAACTCTCACCTCTTCCTGAATGTGGAGCCACTATACCTGGTGGAGTTTATCTCCTTAATTTCTGTTCCTTATGTCAACTTGCTGTCACACCCACTCTCACCACATTTTTCCAGGCTTTCTTCAGTTTTTGCCTGAACTAGTGCTCATCTCTTAATGAGCCCTTGGTTTCCATTTTTACTGGTAATCATATTGTAATAACCAACTCATTTTTCAAAAATGCCTGTAGGATCATTTTCCTACTTCATTCTCTCCATGATTAACATAGTTTTCAGGAAAAATGTTAAACTTGGTGTATAATCATACCTTCTCGACCTGGCACTTAACTTTCTAACTTCATTTCTTGCCACTCCTTCCTCCCTCCAAGCACTTTCTCTCCAATCCTTCAGTAGTCCCTGAAGGCAGTGTGCTTTTTCACATGCATTTTACGTCTCTGCTTAGACTCCCTTTCTTCACCTGAGATCCTACTGGTTGATCAAGGGTTGGTGTCAGTGTCACTTCTTTTGGTGCTATTCATGTTTCCCTACCCTATTACATATTACTTTGTAATAAAGCTATTGGCTGTCTCTTTGACTGAATGGTAAACTGCCTGGGGGAGAGAAAGAGACCCTGTCTAATTTTATCTTTTATCCCAAGCACCTAGATATTATCTGGTCAAAGTGGATTCTCAAGAAATGATTGTTGAATTTCATGGGAGAAAGAAGGGCTGCTTATGCACAGGGAGACAGCTCAGGGGGCAGTAGTGTATGGAGGGATGGACACTGGGAAGAGGTAACTATGGGGAGGAAGTGGGAGGGGAGCTGT
>NW_006921637.1:10079379-10084008 GCF_000298275.1 Orycteropus afer afer | reverse complement strand
CTGAGGAGTGGCTGGTGGGTTTGAACTGCCAGCCTTCTGGTTAGCAGTCAAGTGCTTTAGGCACTACTACCAGAGCTCCTGAATGAATTTTAGTTATTACAATTATAATCACCAGTAAAATATTTAGAAATTATGGGTCTATTTAGATAGTCTTCTAAGCCTGCTTTGTGTTTTTCCGTTCAAATTTGTTTGCAAACATATTATTGTCTTAGGATCAGCTGGAGTACCTTAGAGTGCTTAGTTTAGTGTCTTTTGAGACTGACGAAAAATCAGAAAGCCCATAGCAAAGGCCTTCTTCATATTTCACAATAGACAAACAAAGTTATTTTCCATCATGGCAATGTATTCCGTGGAGTGACCTTTAGCAGTTGATGACAGTGATGTAGTGGAAGGGACAGTTTTCCACTTGACCTTTATGCAGTGTACCAGCTTGTCTTCCAGCACAAAATAAGTTGCAATTGACAAGCTTGATAGAAAACTAATCTGACAGAAGCTTATTGTTTGGAAGGAGAGAGGCATCGAAGCAGCCCCTTTTAGCTATAGAATGTGGCAACTTTCCTGTACTCAGGAGTGGTGGAGAAATGACTACCATCTAGGTCACTATCAGAACATTTAGTGTAATTAGTTCCTCTGGGAGTTTTTGTCTAAATGAGATTTTCTCACAATGAATTTTTAAGACTTGGTTCCTCTGCACATACCACATTATATCCTTTTGACTTTTCTGTCAACATTAACTCTCTCTTTCCTGTGATTTTCATCACAGGATTTTTTTTTTTCATGTCTTTTCTATGGCTTCATTTTAGCCTTCCCCTAAATTTTACTTGATCCCTTTAGCTTTATCCCAATGGTTTATTTCTCATTTGAGCCTTTTATATAAGAAGGCTATGGTGCTCTGGCAGCATAGTGCCTAAAGCACTTGACTGCTAACCAGGAGGCTGGAGGTTCAAACCCACCAGCCACTCCTTGGGAGGAAGATTGGGCACTCTACTTCCATAGTGATACTGCCTCAGAAACCCAAAGAGGGGTTGCTATGAGTCGGGTCCGACGTGACAGCACATAACTAAAACAACAACGTACAAGAAGGCTAAAATGTTAATTTTCAAGTTTGCGTCTTTTGCCAGATAGTATGGTTCTGGGAAACAGATAGAAAATGTGCTGTGGCTTATCTTTGCAGGTTTAATGGAGGAAAATTTCTCCTGAGAATTAGTCAACTTTGACTGTAGTCTTAGTTCTGGCATTAACTATATTGATAGCCATAGGTGATTTACTTCACATCTTAGGAAGCCAGTAGGATTACAGTTTTATTTGTGGTGATGGCAACTATTGGTCCCATTCATGCAAATTAAAATTGGAAATGAGCATGTCATTCTGTAATTTTCCCCACTGATTTCTCAGAGCCATGTCTACCATGATGGATGGAATCACATCTTAATCTGTTAAATGGGTACAATAACATCTACTCTACTCACCTTGCTGGACTGATGTGAGAGAAAAATGAAATAATGTTGTTGGTTAAGAAAGAAGTATTGACTGAAGGCACTGTTCATAAATATGCCTATAAATGGTTGTACACATTGGAACTCTGGTAGCATAATGCCTAAGGCACTTGACTGCTAACCAGGAGGCTGGTGGTTCAAACTACCAGCCACTCCTTAGAAGGAAGGTTGGGCAATCTACTTCCATAATGATACTGCCTTGGAAACCCAAGGAAGGGTCACTATGGGTCGGATCTGACTCGACAGCACACAACAACAACAAACATGTACACATTACTCTTATAATCTGAAAATGAGCAAAAATGAAAAAAAATTTGACAAAAAACTACAGGAACCAAAAAAAAAAAAAACAAAAAGCTTTAGAAAATCAGAAATCTAATAAAACCCTCAGTACCACAGTTGAGTATTTAGCCTTATGGTCCAGTTAAATAATTTTACTGGGATTAATATTTTATGCATATCTATGGAACTTCATATTTGCAAACACTGTCAGATCATTAAAACTTCACTTGCACCTTTAAATGGAATTCTGTCTGTATCAAAAAGAGTGGATAAATATGTAAATCTTATATTTTTCTTAAAGACTTTATATGATGAAATGTTCACATATATGTAATTGGAACAGCAACAAAAATCTGACAACTTGGAGCTGGCAGTATTTACATTAGTCTATATTTTTGATTCTGTGTATTTATTCAGAACGCCAAAAGACTCTGGTTTTCAAACTGTATCTGAGGAGTCTCAGATACTGTGGTAGTTAAGTTGTGTGTCAACTTGGATGGGCCTAGTTTTGAGTGGCTGGGCAGCTGGATGTAGTTATTCCCCATGATGAGTCTGGTTATCAACTCCATGGTGAAGTTTACTGGAGTGACTGAGTACCTTCCTTAGGGATGTGGTCTGCTTCTGATATATAAGAAGACGCTTTGAGAAAGGTCTTGAGCTTTTGGCACATCTGGATCCTGCATTTGGCTGACTATTCATCTCAGTGGTCTGCTATGTTGTCTGTTGATCTTGGGACTGTTAATGAACTTAAATTAGTGGTCTGCTGTGTTGCCTGATAATTTTGGAACTGTGCCATTTTACTTGTCAACCTTGGGGTTGCCAGCCTTAGCAGCCAGCAGCTCTCTGAATTAAGAGAAACCTCCAGCTTTAGTGGGCCAGGAGCAAGAGGCAAAACTGAAGCCCATAGTTGAGGGACCTTCACCCAGCCCCTAGAGCTGGCACTTTGAACTTGGACTTTTAATGTCCAAAACTGTAAGTCAATAAACCTCTTTGTCAATCCATCCACTTATGGTATTTCTGATAGAGCAGCACTAGGTAACCAAAACACACACTGTAGAGAAGGTTGCCACTTAGAATATGTGTTTAGTATTTCTGGAAGATTTTATTTCAAAAAACAAAGCAAAACAAACAAATAAAAAAAAAGTAAACAAATAAAGTTGAAAAACATTGCTGTAAGGAATTAAAAAAATTAGAAACTCTGAAGGCATGTTGAGAGGAAAGAAGAGATTCCCTCCAAATCCAGGATTCTTAATCATATTTAATGGACTCTTGACTTTCTTGAATCCAGAGTTATAAAACACTAGAGGACTCAGTGTAGAAGGTCTGTGGTAATTGATGCTAATCAGATCTGAACAGCGAGGACAAGGACTGTCCAACATGCTTTGTTGTGAGACGAATCCTTCTAGTTATCCACATAACACAAGTGCTTTTGATTAGCTTATACAAGTGTGGCTTTCCAGCATAAATATCAGTGTGCTTCAAATACTGTTAGTCCTAGTCAAGGATGTTATTCTGTGTCCATTCCATTTAGAGATATTCATTTTCTTCTTGGCAGCTGGAACCAATTGCTTTGGATCTACTATGCAAATCTAAACATCTTGAACAAAACTCTTATTAATGAAATCTCCCAAATTTAAATAAAACTAAATAGATGGATATCTGCACAGAGTCAATCATTACTTCTCTATACACAGTGAAAAGCAAATGAGAGTTCAGTTGGAAGAACCTGTTCATTTAAGATAAGGATGGCACCTTGTCTGCCTCTCCACTTTTTTCCCCCCCAAAGACTTCTGGGTAACAGCTGTTTGGATGCTGGTTATTGATCTGAGAAAAGTTAAATGAGCATTTCTGCCCACCTTCCAGCTTCCCCATTAATTTCCCAGGCCTCTGCCCTAAAAGCTACCATTTTTCCACATCTGTGTTTGAATGATTAAATTTTTAGAGGAGAAAAATGTACCTAAAAGTGAATAGAAAAACATGTTATGATTATTATCAATTATGAGAAATGAAAAGTTTGTGGCAATATGGTCAGTAGAGGGTTAACAAAAATGAGAAAAGAAGGGAGAAGACATGATGGCATCCTAGTGACACACTCTGCCCAGTCCCTTTACAATAAATACCCAAGAAACCAAGTAAAACAGATATAGATGGTAGTCTTGGAACTCTGGGCGTCAAATGAAAGCAAAAAGAATTAGATTGAACACTGACTGGAAAAAAAATTAGAATGAAAACAGTGGTTCAGGAGAGAGGTGGAGCAGAGACCTGACACAGCATAACAATTTTGAGACACATTAAACAACATACATGGGTGAGGAGACGCCAACTTCATGGAATCCCCAATAAGACAGAGACTATATAAACAAATCCAGAGTGAAAGAAGGTGAGCAGAACACAAGCTAGATCTAAGAAAGGAAATACAGGGAAGGGAATGGGAACTCCAGTAACACAGACAACTACAGAGAAGGGAGGGAGCCAGTAAATAGGGATAAAGCCAGTCACCAGTAGTGGCCCCTAGTTGTTTGGCCTGGGTCCTGTGTTAGTTAAGGTTATATGTCAACTTTGCTGGGCCTGGTTTTGAGTGGCTGGGTAGCTGGATGTAGTTATTCCCCGTGATGAGACTAACAATCAACACCAGTTGGAATGTGCCTCAAGCAGCTGAGTAGCTGCTTTAGGGATGTGGTCTGCTTCCAATATATAAGGAGAGTCTTTGGTAATGATCTGCAGCTTTTTGGTATGCTTGGACCCTGTTGTTGTTGTTGTTGTTATTTGCCGTCGAGTCGGCCCCGACTCATAGCGACCCCTCCTTGGGTGTCCGAGGCAATATCACTACGGAAGTAGGATTGCCCAACCT
>NW_006921637.1:10074560-10079279 GCF_000298275.1 Orycteropus afer afer | reverse complement strand
CCTTCCGAGGAGTGGCTGGTGGGTTTGAACCGCCAGCCTTCTGGTTAGCAGTCAAGTGCCTTAGGCACTATGCTACCAGAGCTCCCATGCTTGGACCCTACATGTAGCCAAATCTTTGTCCAGCAGTCTACCACATTTCTTGCTGATTTTAGGACTTCTCTGGACTTAAACTAGTGTCCTGCCATATTGTTTTGGTAATATTTGGATTGTACCATTTTATTTGTCGACCTTAGGCTTGTTAGCCTCAACAGCCAGCAGCTGCCTGAGTGAAGAAAGACTTCTAACTCCAGTAGACCGAGAGCAAGAGGCAGAGCCAGAGCCCAAGGTCAAGGGGCTTTCACCCAGCCCCTAGAGCTGGCACTTTGAACTCAGACTTCTACCCTCCAAAACTGTAAGACAATAAACTTTTTGTTAAAACCACCCACCTGTGGTATTTCTGTTAGAGCAGCATGATGTAAACAAAACAGGGCCCATGCAGAGGGGAAGGGTTCTGGAGACATTGCACTCTAGGCAGCTTCACCATTGCTTGAATTGGAGCAAGAACTGGATAACTGGCTGCACTTGTTCAGAAGTGCTCCAGGCCAATGCCAGTGAATGGCAGCCAAAGAAGTGTGCTCTTCTGCCTGCTCTCCCCATTCCTGGTGACCAGGGGTGAGGCCTCAATACCCACCTGCACCAGCTTGGTGGCTAGTCATGCCAACCCTGTTGCCTTTCCCCCACCTGGTTCACTTGGACCACCTCCTCCTCTACATGGCCTACTGCTATATCACATCCCTAGTGGACCATAACATGCACCCATGGGGCACACATTACAAACCTAGTGCCTGTGAGGTCAACAGGGCAAGGTCTTATGGACCACATACCATTTACTCACAGTCTGGGCAGTCTGGGTTGCACATTTAGGCAGATCACATGCAGCATGCATGCCACTTCCATGATCATGGGTGCACACTCATGTGGACTATGAGCATCTGCCTCTACAAATGGGGGTGCATACTCATGCAAACTGTAAGCAAGAAGCCTACTTCCTCTGTGGTTGGGATGCACATGGCAAACTGTGCACTAGACTTTTGCCACCTCTGTGCTCCTGGGCACATACTCTAGCAGATTGAGTTCTGAGGGTGTGCCACATCTATTTCCCCAGCAACCAGGTGTGTGCTCATGCAGTCCTGTAAGAAATGCCTGTTTCCACTGTGGTCAGTGGCACACGTCTTCATGTGTTGGATGCTGTGTGCCTGCTTCCACAGAGGTGTGTGTGACTAATATGGCACAGCTCTTTTTTTCCTTTTCTTCTTTTCTCTCTGCTTTTTAAATTCCTCCCCCCTCTTCTTCCTCCTTTTTATTTACTTTTCCTGTTCCTCCTCTTCTTTCTTAATTTTTATTTTTTCTCATCCTTTATTTTGTTCCTTTCTGTCCCATTTGGCAGGAGGCAGACACTGTGTCCCCACTACTCAGCCACACCCACCACTCCTACTACCCACTAAATCAAATGAGAATGAAAACACAACACACCAAAACCTTTGGGACACAGAAAAAGCAGTGCTCAGAGGTCAATTTATAGCAATAAATACACTCATTAAAAAATAAGAAAGAGCCAAACTCAACACATTAATTCAACAACTTCAACAATTAGAAAAAGAGCAGGAAAAAAAAATGCTACAGTTTCCAGAAGAAAGGAAATAATAAAGGTTAGAGCAGAAATAAATGAAACAAAACAAAAACATTTGAAGGAATAAACAAAGGTAGAAGTTTGTTCTTTGAAAAGATTAACAAACACTGGCAAATTTAACAAAGGAAAATAAAGAGAAAATGCAAAACATGAATAACAAATGAAGTGGGCCATGTCAGAACAGAACCAACTGAAATAAAAAGGATAACAGATTACTAGGAAAAACCGTACCCCCCAAAATTTGAAAACTTAGAAGAAATGGACAGATTTCTAGAAACACATGACCTATCTAAACTAACACAGAATGAGGTAGAAAATGTGAACAGATCCATCATAAAAGAAGAAATTGAATAGATGGTAAAGAAACTCCCTCCAATAAACAATCCTCAGCCAAACAGCTTCATTGGTGAATTCTACCAAACATTCAGAGAAGAGCTGAGACCAATTCTACTCAACCTATTGCAGAACATAGAAAAGGATGTAATATTCCTGAATTTATTTTATGAAGCAAGCATACTCTGATAACAAAACCAGGCAAAGATACCATTAAAAAGGAAATTAAAAACCAGTATCCCTCATGAACATAGATGTAAAAGTACTCAATAAAATCCTAGCCAATAGAATCCAAAGACAAAAACATATATATGTTGTTGTTATGTGCCATTAAGTCGGCCCCAACTCAGCGACCCCTCCTTGGGTTGCCGAGGCAGTATCACTATGGAAGTAGATTGCCCAGTCTTCCTTCTGAGGAGTGGCTGGTGGGTTTGAACCTCCAGCCTTCTGGTTAGCAGTCAAGTGCCTTAGGCACTATGCTACCAGAGCTCTCTCTCTCTCTCTCTCTCTCTCTCTCGCTAATGTATCATTACCAAGTGGGATTCATACCAGGTATTCAATGGTGGTTCATCATTAGAAAAAACAATCAAAGTAATACATCACGTAAAAAAAAAAATGGAAAAGAACTACAAGATCATAGCAATCAATGCAGAAAAGGCATGTGACAAAATCCAACACTGATTCTTGATAGTAATGGTTAGGAAAATGGGAATAGAAGGGGAATTCCTTGACATACTTAAGGGCATATACATGGAACCAATGACCAACATTATTCTCAACTGAGAGAGACTGAAAACATTCCCCTTGTGAATGGGAACCAGACAAGGATGCCCTCTGTCACCACTTCTGTTCAGTATTGTATTGGAAGTCCTAGCCAGAGCAATAAGGCAAGAAAGGGAAATAAAAGGCATCCAAATTGGTTGAGAAAAAGTAAAATTATCACCATTTGGAGATGATATGATTCTTTTGTTGTTGATAGGTGCTGTTGAGTCAGTTCCAACTCAAAGTGACCTAACACTGCCCAGTAGTGCTCCGCCTCAAAATTATTGCTATGTTTGAGCCCATTGAAGCAGCCACTGCATCAGTCCATTTCATTGAGGGTCTTCCTCTTTTTTGCTGAACTTCTACTTACCAAGCATTGATGTCCTTCTTCAGGGACAGGTCCCTCCTGATAACATGACCAAGTATGTGACACGAAGTCTCACCATCCTTGCTTCTAAGAAGAAATCCAGGTGTACTTTTTCCAAGACAGATTTGTTCATTTTTCTGGAAGCCCATGGTGTATTCAATATTCTTTGGCAACACCATAATTCAGAGGGATCAATTCTTCTTCAGTCTTCCTTATTCATTGTCCAGCTTTTGCATGCGTATCAGTGTACTGAAAATACCATGGCTTGGGTGAGGTGCACCTTAGTCCTCACACTCATGTCTTTGCTCTTAAACACTTTATAAAGGTCTTTTGCAGTGGATTTACCCACTGAAATACATCATTTGACTGCTGTTTCCATGACTGTTAATTATGGATCCAAGTAAAATGAAATCCTTGACAACTTCAGTCTTTTCTCCATTTATCATTATGTTGCTTATTGGTCAGTTGTGAGGATTTTTGTTCTCTTTATATTGAGGTGCAGTCCATACTGAAGGTTAATAGTCTTTGATCATCAGTAAGTGCTTCAAGTCCTCTTGTTTTCAGCAAGCAGGGTTATGTCATCTGCATATCACAGGTTCTTATGATCCTATACATAGAAAATCTCTGGAAGTAATGCAAAGATACCCCAAAGTTTCAGAGTACAAAATCAACATAAAAAAATTAATTGGATTCCTCTACAACAACAAAGAACATTCTGAAAGACAAATAAGGACAACCATACCATTTATAGTAGCTACCAAAAGGATAAAATACTTGAGAGTAAGCCTAATGAGTGTTACAAAAAACTTACAGAAAGAAACTACAAAACACTACTGCAAAAAACCAAAAGGGACCTACATAAATGCAAGAACATGCCCATGGATAGGAATACTTAACAATGTAGATATATATTTTTTTTTCTTTCAGTGTTTTATGTATGTGATCCTGGTGCCTTTATTCCTGTATGGTCCTGCCAAGGAATCATAGATTAGTTTTATTGATTTGCTTTTGTGGATGGCTTTTTGTTTTTCCCTAGTTGCTTTCAGAATTCTTTCTTTGTGCTTAATTTTGGAAAGTTTGATTATGATACGTTTGGGAATACTCTTTTGGAGTCTGTCCTATTTTGGGTTCATTGACCTTCTTGAATACATCTCTTCTCTCCTTTCATGATATTAAGGAAGTTTTCTTCACAAAAATCTTTAACAGTTTTCTTGGTGCTTTTTTTTTTTTTTAATTATCTTTTCCTGTTTTGGAGTTGTGATCAAATGTAAGTTATTCCTGTTGATTAATAGTAAGCAATTTGTCTTAAATTTTACCAATCCTGTCTTCCATGGATTCATTATATTTGTGCTTCCAAAGTGTTATCTATTTCTGAAATTTTATTATTAATATTCTGGACTTCTATTTGAGTTCTGTCTGTGTTTTCCTTGATTTTGTCTATGATTTCTTTGGTATTGTCTGTTTTCCTTGATCTCTTTCTTAATCTGCTGAAGGGAACTAGGCACCATTTTTTTGAATTCATTTTCAGGTTGTTCCAACAGCATTTTTTTCCTCCAGAAGATTTTCTGGCCCTGTATTTTGGTCACTT
>NW_006921637.1:10072597-10074085 GCF_000298275.1 Orycteropus afer afer | reverse complement strand
AGAGTATTAGTGCAAGTGCTGGACACTCATTATGGCTGCAGGGGAACACAGCACTCCCTCAGTGAGAGAACACACCACTGATCATGTAGATATGGGTCCAGGTGCTGCTGTTCATGGAGGTGGCGGTAACAGGGTGCCTGTTTTGTGAGGTTAATACATCACTGCCTGAGGAGGTGGTGGAGGCAGGGACTGCTGATCATGGAGGTGGAGGAGGCAAGGTGCTTGCTACACAGGATCAGAAAAACAGGGGAGAGGGAGAGGGAAGAATTATGAAGAGTGAAAAAGAGAACAGGAATAAAAAGAAAAAAAGTGGCACAGTAATTGTACAAGTGTTTGCTTCCTAAAATGGATAGAGTGGAAGTGTGGCCCTTGTTCTATGGGAGCATTTACCACCAATTGCTATGGATAGGGTGGGAGAACAATGTGGAATAAAACTCAAAATCATTAAAAAAAAAAAAAAAATAGGGGACCAGGCTTGTTGGTCTGACAGAGCCTGATGGAATCCCTGAGACTGTGTCCCCTACCTGCCCTTTTGGTCTGGAATTGAACCCAGTCCTGTGGCTTCCAGACAAACAAAAGAGAGACATATGAGCTAACATTTATATTAGATAGATACATTCCTTGGAGAGATCAATCATGGGAGAACAGATGGGCTGTGTATGTACAGGGAGACAGTTCGGGGGCCAGGAGTGCATGGGAGGGAAGGCCACAGGGAAGAGGTGGCTATGGGGAGGAAGTGGGAGGAGAGCTGTCACATTTTGGGAGATTACAGTCAATGTCATGAGACAAAGTGTTTGTGAACTGCTGTATGGAAGATAAATTTGCTCTGTAAATTTTCACCCAAATCACAATAAAATTAAATAAATAAATAACCGCTGAGCACAGCTAGGGTTTTGAGGCTCTGTTCTGAGAATTAGCCATCAAAAGGCCTCATGGCTGGGGTCCATAACTTTTCATATGTGACTAAATTTAATTGGCTCTACAAGGGGTCTAAGGATGGCATAGTGGTTAAAGCCTTCAGCTGCTAACCAAAAGCTCAACAGTTCGAACCCAGCAGTTGAAAGATGAAGCAATCTGCTTCTGTAAAGATTTGTAGTCTTGGAAACCCTATGGGGAAGTTCTATTCTGTCTTAAAGGGTCACTATGAATTGGAACTGACTCAATGCTAGTGAGTTTGGTTTGGTTTTGACAAGAGGCCTAAGGTGTTTATTATACCTGCACTCCTTTATTACAGCATTCCTGCTATGGGAAGATGTTCCTATCAACTCTAGTTTTATTTCTAAAATCTGCATGGTATTTGAATGTTTGGGAAAGCACTTCTAAAACTAGTCATGTGGAGCCTTCTATACCCTTTAGCTTCTCCTTACTATTTATAGAGGCATTGCTTTAAGCCAGTACCTATGCAGGTTCACAGCATGCTAACAGCATTGCTCTTTATTAGTCATTCTTTTTTTTTTTTTTCCCGGGAATTGTCCTTGGGTTTCCATT
>NW_006921637.1:10047418-10053920 GCF_000298275.1 Orycteropus afer afer | reverse complement strand
TCTTCTGTGTCTGTGTTAATTGGTTTCCCTTTTCTTTGTTGAAGAGGGTCTGTGCAATCCTTCTGCCTAGTCCGCCATCTTGCCGGAACCTCCTATTAGTCATTCTTATTATTGGCTTCTGTTTCATGATGTTTTTCTATTAACATCACTTTTGAATTGAAGGTCACTGTTTTATTTGAATTGTAGTGCTTCAGCCAAATGAAAGCAGCTTAAATCTACTTTGTTCCAGGGAACTAATAGTCTATCATGCTTCATTCCTTTTGATTGGATTTCATCCTAATTGGAATAACTTAGGCTAGTGGAAATAATTTATTTAATCTCCTTATATTTTTTTGGATGATGCCGTTGTATCTAGATCCCTTTTTGCCCCTTAAAGGATGCAAGTAGCTTATGCTGTTGTGTTGTTAACCAGATAATAGTTCAGGACAATGCTCTTGGCACTGAGGATCACACTGGTGTGCTATGTTTGTTCATTCCAGAAAGAGACTCAAATTGATGTGGCTTATATTATACAAGAATCAACTCAATGGCCGTGAGTTGTTTTTATTTTTTTAAATACTATATATTTTAGAAAATAATGGTGGTGGTGTTTTCTTACTAGTGTACCTCTAGTAT
This sequence comes from Orycteropus afer afer, assembly GCF_000298275.1. Taxonomy (NCBI): domain Eukaryota; kingdom Metazoa; phylum Chordata; class Mammalia; order Tubulidentata; family Orycteropodidae; genus Orycteropus; species Orycteropus afer. Next base: position 10,053,305 of record NW_006921637.1, on the reverse strand, counting down.
CATGAATTCCATTAGAGATGGATATCTCTATGTTAAAAGATGCTGTACAAAAAACAATTAAGTCTGGAAAGATTGCAGGTTGCAGCGATTACCATTGAAAGGGTGAGGGAGCCTGTGGTTTTTGAGCAGTGACAAGCAGATGTGTCTAGCTAATTTGTTATGAAAACACCAGCAGAGCAAATTACTCGTGAAAAGTCTATTCATAGGAACTAATTGAATTCCATGTCCAGTTAAATAATGAAAACTGAGTGCAACCAAAAATCAATAGAGAGGAATAATGAATAGGAATTTCAGTTCTTTCATTTGTATGATTTCTAAAAATAGCCTCAAGGCTAATAGTATGTTCCCATGTCTTAGAGGCACATCTATCTATTAAGTGATCCAAAACCCTTTAATGTATGTGAAGAAAAATAAAGGAGCCCATGAACAAGAAACTCCAAAAGCGACTGCTTGGATTTTCACTAGTGCTGTTTTACAGAGTTACAGGTAATATGGAAATGACTCAAGAATCTTTGTCCTAACCTTGAAGACGTATTACTACTTGCTGGAAATTTCCCAATGTCTTGTTGGATGTTGGTATAGTAAGAAACTTTGATGGGGTAGTGAGTAAAACGTTTGGCTGCCTACCAGAAGGTCATTGGTTCTAATCCACCAGCTGCTCTGCTGGAGGAAAAGAGGCAATTTACATCCATAAAGATTTACAGTCTTGGAAACCAAATGGGGGTCACTATGAGTTGGAATCAACTCCATGGCAGTGGGTTTTATTTTGTTGGTTATGGGATATAATAATCTATTATAAAGAGTTGTTCTTTTAAATTCTCTGTTAACCAGAATATACCTGATAAAATTCAATGGCCACTATACAGAACTGGTCTATTTATCAACCCTCACATTGAGATTTCCAAGTAAGCTGGTAATTGCCTAAGTGATGAACTTGTTTTGGTAATGACTAGTTATATATCTAAATTTAATTAAAATGAAGAACATGATATAAAAAATGACTTATGATGGAGACTTTGCCATTACATTTTAAACGAGAATTTCTCTTTCAGAGTTTACACATTTTTAAATGTCTGGGGGAAAAAAATCACATTTCTGTGTGCATATTGTTTTTTCATGTTTCTCTGTTTAACATCCAAAACCAAAAACCAAATCAGCTGGGAAATGCCAGGTAAAAATTTAATTGATTCATTTTTTCTATATAATGCCTTCTTTGTCACATCTCCTATTTGGGAATAGTCTTAGCAAGTTGACTTAGTAAGGGTCTTCAAGCTAAATTTGATACCTCACACCCTGTCTCACAGTGATGACAATATTCATATTAACAATGGACAAATGCTTAGGTAGGTGTTGTGCACTCAGTCTTCACAACTATGGTGTGTGGTGGGTCCTGGTATATCTTGATCAGACTGTTGAGGAGATGGAATCATAGATAGCTTCTGAGTTGTTCAAGATCACACAGCTAATGAAGAGTGGAGGTGGAGTTTGAACTGTGGCAGCTTCTCCAGTATCCTTGTTCTTGCATCTTAACCCTAGAGTGTAAATACCTTGGAGTCCTACTAAGCTGTAAAGCCCTCTCTTGCCTACCAAGATCAGTGGGCACAAAATTTACAGTTCAGTTTGATAGTATAATTGAGCTTGAAAAATCGTGTTGTTAGTTGCTGTCAAGTCAGTTCTAACTCATAGCAACTCTTCAACAGAATGAAACACTGCCTGGTTTTGTGCCTTCTCACAATCATTGCTGTATTTGAGCTTGTTAGTGCAACCACTGTGTAAATCCATCTCATTGAGGGTCTTCCTCTTTTTTCGCTAACTCTTTACTTTATTAAGTATGATGGCCTTCTACAGGAGCAGGTCCCTCTTATAATATGTCCAAAGTACATGAGACAAACTCTCACCATCCTCACTTCAAAGGAGCATTCTGGCTGTAACTCCTTCAAGATAGATTTGTTCATTCTTATGGCTGTCCAGAGGAGTTCTGGTGGCACAGTGGTTAAGACATTTGGTTGCTAACCAGAAGGTTGATAGTTCAAACCCACCATCAGTTCCATGGGAGAAAGACGAGGCATTCTGCTTCTGTAATGATTTACAGCCTTGGAAACCCTATGGGGGCAGTTCTACTCTGTCCTATTTGGTTGACATAAGTGGATTTGGTTTGTTTTTCTGGCAGTCCATGGTATATTCAATATTCTTTGCCTATACCATAATTCAAATGCATCAGTTCTTCTTTGGTCTTCCTTATTCATTGTCCAGCTTTCCCATGTATACGAGGCAATTGAAAATATGCTGGCTTTAACCAAAAACCCTGAGGGAGTGAGTCATTGGACTTGGGGACTCAGGACCATAGTCTTGGGGGCATCAAAGTCAATCAGCACAACATAGTCCACAAAGACAATGTTCTAAATCCTACTATGGTGAGTAGCAATTGCGGTCTTAAAAGCTAGTGAGCAGTCATCTAAGTTGCAGCTTTTATCTCTGCCCATACAGAGCAAGGAAGAGTGAAGAAAATCAAGGCAAATGGAAACAATTAGTCCAAAGGACTAAATGACCATGTGAACATTAGTATCAATGACTCTGATACCAGAAGTACTAGATGGTGTCTGGCTAACACTATTGGCTGCCCTGAAAGGTATCACATTACTAGGTACTGGATAAGGTGGGAAAAAAAATGTGGAACAAAACTGAAAATCATAAAAAAGACCAAGCTTTGATAGACCAAGATTGGATGGAGACTAGCGGAACTCCTGAAATTATGGCCCTTGGTCACGCTTTGGACCTGGAACTGAACTCACTCCTGTAGCTCAGTTTTCAGTGAAACAATAGTCAGGTCTACAAGGTAAGCAATAACTCTAGGAAGGTACATGTTCCTTAGAACAATCAACCATTCGAGATCACAAGGGCAGCATTTGCTTAAGGACAAATTTCAGAAAGTGGGAAGGGTTAGGAGAGAAGGAGTAATGGGAATGAGAAACACAGGGAGGAAGTGGGAGGAGTGATGTTACATTGAGGGGACTGAAATCAAAGACAAAACAAAAAGTGTGTGAATTGTTGAATGGAAAATGGATTTTCTCTGTAAACTTTCACTCAAATCACAATAAGTTTTTTTTTTTTTTCCAAACCAAGTACACACAAGTGCACACACACACACACAAAGAAAGAAAAAGAAAATACAATGGCTTATGTCAGGCACACTTCAGTCCTCAAAGTGCTGCCTTTGCTTTTTAATACTTTAATGAGGTCTTTTGCAGCAGATTTTTTTTTTTTAATTTTTATTGTGATTTGGGTGGAAGTTTACAGAGCAAATTCACTTTCCATACAGAAGCTCACATACTTTGTCTCATGACATTGACTGCAATTTCCCACAGTGCAACAGCTGCCCTTCCACTTCCTCCCTGTAGTTACCTCTTCTCTGTGTCCTTTCCTCCCATGCCCTCTTGTCCCCTCCAAGCTGTCTCCTTGTGCATACACAGCCCTTCTATTCTCCCATGATTGATCTCTCGAAGGAGTGTATCTCCCTAATCTAAATGTTCAGCTCATATGTATGTCTTTTGCTTGGCTTTTGCAACAGATTTCCCAAATTCAGTACATTGTTTGATTTTTTGACTGCTGCTTCCGTGGGCATTGATTGTGGATCTGAGTAAGATGAAATCCTTGACTACTTTCCAATATTTTCTCCATTTATCATGATTTTGCTTTTGGTCCAGTTGTGAGGATTTTTGTTTTATGTTCAGGTGTAATCCATATTGAAAGCTGTGGTCTTTGATCTTCATTAGTAAGTCCTCTTTGCTTTCAGCAAGCAAGGTTGTGTCATCTGCATGTCGCAGCTTGTTAACGAGTCTTCCTCCAATCCTGATGCTGTTTTTTTTTTCCCCCCATATAGTCCACTTTCTTGGATTTTTTGATTAGCATACAGTATGGTGAAAGAATACAACCCTGACACACACCTTTCCTGATTTTAAACCATGTGGTATTCCTTTGTTCTGTTTGAACAACTGCTTTTTGGTCTATGTACAGGTTCCACATGAGCACAATTAAGTGTTCTGGAACTCCCAATCTTCACAATCATATCAATAATTTGTTATGATCCATACAGTTGAATGCCTTTGCATCGTGAATTAAACACTCATAAACATTTTTCTGGTATTCTCTGGTTTTACCTAAGATCCATATGACTGCAGCAATGATATGTCCTCTTCTGAATGCAGCTTGAATTCATGGCAGTTCCCTGTTGATGTATTGCTGCAAACATATTTGAATTACGTTCAGCAAAATTTTACTTGCATGAGATAATTTCAACATTCTATTGGATCCCCCTTTTTTTTTTTTTGGAATGGGTGCAAATATGGATCTCTTCTAGGTGGTTGGCCACGTACCTGTTTTCCAAATTTCTTGGCATAGGCGAGTGAGTGCTTCCACTGCTTTATCTGTTTGTTGAAACATCTCAATTCAATTCCTGGAGTCTTTTTTTTTTCTCTACCAATGCCTTCAGTGCAGCTTGGACTTCTTCCTTCAGTACCATCAGTTCTTGATTATATGCTGCCTACTGAAATGTTTGAAGGTTGATCATTTCTTTTTAGTATAGGGACTCTGTGCTTTCCTTCCATCTTCTTTTGATGCTTCCTGCATTGTTCAATATTTTGTCCATAGAATCCTTCAGTATTGCAACTTGAGATTTGAATTGTTTTTCTTCAGTTCTTTCAGCTCAAGAAATGCCAAGTGTGTTCTTCCCTTTTGTTTTTCTAACTCCAGGTCTTTGGATATTTCATTATAATGCTTTGTCTTCTTGAGTTGTCCTTTGAAATCTTTAGTTTAGCTCTTTTTAGTTCATGATTTTTTCCATTTGCTTTTGCTACTCTATGTTCAAGATAAAGTTTCAGAGTCCCTTCTGATATCCTTTTGGTCTTTTCCCCCTGTCCTGCCTTTTTAATGACCTTTTGCTTTCTTCATGTATAGTGCCCTTGATGTCTTCATACAACTCGTCTGGTCTTCGGTCATTAATATTCAGTGTGTCATATCTATACTTGAGATTATCTCTAAATTTAGGTGGGATGTTCTTCAGCTTCAATTTGAGCTTGCATATGAGCAATTGACGGTGTGTTCCATATCAGCTCCTGGCCTTGTTCTGACTGACGATATAGAGCTTCTCTGTCAACATTTTCTCCAGATGTTGTCCATTTGATTCCTGTGTATTCCATCTGGTGAGGTCCCTGTGTATAGTCACCGTTTATGTTGTTGAAAAAGGTATTTGCAAAGAATAGGTTGTTGGTCTTGCAAAATTCTATCATGCAATCTCTGGCATCATTTCTATCAACCAAGTCATATTTTCCAGCTATGATCCTTATTTGTTTCCAGCTTTCACATTCGAATCACTAATAATTTCAATGCATCTTAATTGTATGTTTGGTTAATTTCCAACTACAAAGTTGGTAAAAATCTTCCATTACTTCATATTTGGCATTAGTGGTTGGTGCATAAATTTGAATAAAAGTTGTATTAACTGGTCTTCTTTGTTGGTGTATGGATATTATCCTATCACTTACAGTGTTTAAGCATAGGTACTGAAACAAGGCGGGCTTGTGCTTACTCACTGATCTGCACTGAACACTTTCTCTTGTTACCCTCCCGAGAGGGACCAGGTCTCCGGGAGCTAGGTAAGCACGGGCGGGCTTGTGCTTAGTTCCCGGGAGCGAGGTAAGCACAGGTGGGCTTGTGCTTAGTCACCGGGAGCGAGGTAAGCACGGGCGTGCTTGTACTTACTCACTGATCTGCACTGAGCACTTTCCCTTGTTACCCTCCCGAGAGGGACCGGGTCTCCGGGAGCAAGGTAAGCACGGGCAGGCTTGTGCTTACTCACTGACCTGCACTGAACACTTTCCCTTGTTACCCT
>NW_006921637.1:10039643-10043627 GCF_000298275.1 Orycteropus afer afer | reverse complement strand
ATGATGGGCTCGAGTATAGCATGGATTGTGGGGCTGGCGCGGGATCGGGCAGTGTTTCGTTCTGCTGTGCATGGGGTCACTATGAGTCGGAAACGACTCGACGGCACTTAAAAACAACAACAACAACAGTGTTATACATCAAGATAGATTTTGAAATGTTATTTTTGACTATGAGTGTGATGCCATTACTCTTCAATATGTCATTCCTGGCACAGTAGATAATATGTTTGTCCAATTCAAAATGTCCAATACTAGTCCGTTTCAGCTCACTAATGCCAAGGATATTCATCTTCATCTCACTTTTGACAACTTCCAATTTTCCTAGATGCATACTTTGTACATTCCACTTTGCAACTATTAATAGATGTTTGCAGCTGTTTCTTCTGATTTTGAGTTATGCCATATCAGCAAACGAAGGTTCCAAAAGCTTTGCTTTATCCATGTCATTCAAATCAACTGTACTTTGAAGAGGCAGTTGTGTTTTGATTGCCTTCGAAGCTGAGAGGTTTATCTTGCAGCACTACATCAGACAAAGTTATTCCTTCCCTTACTATTCATGTTTTCACTGGCCAATTTTTTCAATTATAAAGCTCTATTGCCAGGCCCTACTTCTTAGTCTGTCTGAAAAATAGCAATAGCTAATAATTACAATGCTTCTATCTGCCAATAACTTTCTATGAAGTTTTCACAAGTTTGAGAAGACTATCCAGTGCATCTATTCTACAGATGAGAAAACTGAAGTTCACAAAGGTTGAACAGATGACAAGGGATTCAGACCCAGTTCTATTCGAGTTCATAGTCCATGATAACTGACCTCAGGTATAAACTCTTTCTGATACCTGAACATCTTACAGATAATTGCCATTTATTTCTTTAAAAAATAGAGTTTTAAAATTAGTTACTAAAGCAACATATGTTGTAAAAAATGTTTAGAAAGTGCATAATTGTCCACTAAGGGGGAAAAAATAAGAATCACTTTAATTCTCATGGCCTCAGAGATAGCCACTGTTAATAATTTGGTATATGTTCTTTCAGATATTTTTAAAATGTACAGTTGAGTGACTTTTTCTCTTTCTGTTGTGTTCTCTGAATTGCAGCTATTTGGAAACCTCTAAACAATATTTCTCCTTGAGTAAGGACTTCTGACTCATATTTCTTAATAAATAGCTGGAAAGTTGGATGACTTTCTCTTATAATCAGTAAAGAAAATGGTGATGGTAGTAGTATTAGTGGAGTGGTGGTAGAGATGTCATGGTAGTGTAAGTCGTGGTAGTTGTTAGTAGCAGTGATAGTAGTGGTGTTGATGATGGTAGTGGTGTTGATGATGGTAGTGGTGTTGATGGGATAGTGGTAATGATGGTGTAAATGGTGGTAATTTTAGTGGTGATGGTGCTAGTGGTGGTGCTAGTGTTACTGATGGTGGTGGTGATAGTGGTGTAAAAGTGGTAATGGTGGTACTAATGGTGATGGTGGTGGTGGCAGTGGTAATGGTAGTAATGGTAGTGGTGATGGTGGTGTAAGTGGTGGTGATAGTAATAGTTGTGGTAAAGGTATTGGTGGTAATGGCGGTGGTTGTAGAAGTAGTGATGAATGGCAGTAATGGTGGTGAAGTAGTAGTTGTTGTAGGGCATGTCCCATGGAGTTCAAAATAAAGTTGACAGACTTATTCTTTTTTCCTCAGGCAGTTGCCTGTGGAGAATCAGCCACTCTAGATTTTGAACAATGAACGGGGCCTACATATACAGGTACTCTCTGACTTACAATGGGGTTCCATTCCAGTGATTCAATTGTAAGTCAGTTTTGAGGTAAGTTGAATCCCTCTTTTGTTTTAGTTTTCATTATTACTGCCTTTTATAATCAGTATCTTGATAAAAATGATCTTTGAACATCTGTGAGTGAGAATGATAACATCAGCAAATTATATGCTACAACAATGCATATAATGCATATTACTAGCAATAAGATGTACAGAAAACAAAAGCAAAATAGATGGTTGTAAGTGTGGTCCATTGTATCTCAAATACATTATTAAGGGAATACCTCTATGCAGTGATCCAGTTTCCCACAGCATCTGTGATACAATCTATGAAAAACCATGCTTTACAGAAGGTTGAATAGTTCTGAAAATCTGACAGTTTTATAAAAAGTGACCAAAATTCAGTGGGTCAGTTATTTCTCTAGGATATTTGGTGATTGACATTTGATGAAAGAGTTTGGGCAAAGTGTATTTTGGAGTGACTCATAATCAAGCTGTCTCTTTAGAGGCTCATGATCCAGAGGAATTGTATGTTTTCTGGTGTCTCTAAATACTGCACCTTTAAGCATTATTTTGCAGGCTTATTGACAGTACATGTGTGCATGCATGAGTGCATGTGCACACACATGTGTGCACACACACAGAGCTTGCTAGTCATATGACATACCTAAGAACTGGTATAAGTATCTGGCAGCTTCATGACTTCTGCTGTTTTGATTATTCACAATTTAATTATTTTGTATGGTAAGTTCTTGCTAGGGAAGAACAGCTACTTCAAAGAAAGTATTCTACTGAAGTATTTCAAAGAAAATCAACAAATACGTATCAACAGCAAGACAATAGACTAAGGGCTGAGTGGCAAGTATCACAGTTAAATTATTGCTTGTCTTCCCCAAGTTTTTATCTTCCTCAAATGTTTGTTTTTCCTTTTAAACTACAACTAAGAGTGATTTATCAGTCTTCTTTCCACATATAGGCAAGCTTAAAATATAACATTTCTGGAAATCCTCTTTGGTGCTCAATGAAAAGCTCTATGATCCAGGAAAACCAAGCTTATTCTAAGCAGTTTAGCATTAAGAATTTGAGGAAACCAAACCTTCCTTTTTATACAGAGATCAAAGAGTAGCATAAGTAATCAGTAGGCTATTTTTAAAAGATAATGATTTTCTAAATAACAAACAGCTTAAGATTTTATGGATGATTTTTTTAACAAATTTACACTGTTGGTAAAAATGCACACAGCAAAATATACAGCAGTTCAACATTTCTATATGTGCCATTCAGTTACACTGATTATATTCTTTAAGTTGTAGAATCGTTTTCACTATCCTTTTCCAAATTATTCTACCACCATTTAGATAAACTCACTACCCCTAAGTTTCTCATCTGACCTTTCAAGTTGCTGTCATCAGTTTGAACTCATAAAGATATCTAATTATGTAGATAATTATTTAAAAGTACAATGCTCAAGACTGACATTCTTTACTGATAATTAATCTAAACTATTATTTGTTTAAGGTGCCTAGGGATGCAATGGTTAAGTGCTTGGCTGCTAACCAAAAGGTTGGCAGTTAAAACCCACCCAGCAGGTCTGTAAGAGAATGATCTCCTCCTGTAAGGATTACCTCCAAGAAAATTCTTGTACTACTTTGTCACATGGTGTTAATATGAGTTAGAATCGCCCTGACAGCACCCAAGTACAACAAAAAACATTGTTTGGTTTAAAGAAGACTTAAGAGAATGGTTTGCTTTAAGGTTTGAAGATTATCTCAGGGCAACAGTTTAAGGGGTTATCTAGCTTTGGTGGCTCCAGAAAGTCTGGATTCCTTGAGAATTTTAAATTCTGTTCCATATTTTCCCCCTTTTGATCAGAATTCTTCTATAGAATCTTATATCAAAATATTGAGCACCATTCAGTTTTTCTGGTCTCATGGCAAAGAAGGCAATTGTTCATGGAGGCAATTAGACATACATTCTAGTTCTTCCTCTGATTCCTGCCTCTCCTTCTGCTGCTGCTGCTTCAGATGTAAAGAGATCAGTTGTTACACTTTGGATGGCTGCTTGTAAGCTTTTAAGACACCAGACAAAAGAAAATCAATAGTAGTCCAAATGACTGGGATGTCCTATAAAACCATACTGTTAAATCTTTAAAACAAGAAAACAAATCTCTTGAGGTGGTTGGTTGTACAATGGCGGGCTTATCTTTTTCTTTTTTATATATATTTTAT
>NW_006921637.1:10023596-10039209 GCF_000298275.1 Orycteropus afer afer | reverse complement strand
TTTGAGTTGTCTTTAATTTTGTTTGTTAACTTAGAGAATATATATGTGTGTGTGTGTGTATGATATTAGATCCTGATCAGATATATGATACCTTACAGATAATTTTGAAAGCCAAGAAATAGAAAATAGTTACTCATAATTATACTCACTGGCTATTAAAACTCTTAGTTCCTCTCAGATTTCTTTAAAACTATACTTCTAATTGCAAATTATAGATAGTATGTACATATAATAGTGTATCCTATTTTTCTCTTGTAGTATTAAAATATTTCCCCACAATTTTCATAATTTTTATTTGACTTGCCACATACCATTCCATGGGTATACCATAATTTACTTAATCATTCCCCTAGAGTTGGAAGTGAGGTTGTTTCCACTCTTGGGAGTGTCTTGTTTGCTTGTTTGTTTTGGCTACTAAATACTGTGTTGTATACTCCTGTGGGAAGGAGACAGGTAGAGTGGACAATAAGTTGATAGATAAAAATGAACTTAGCTCTATCTTTTAGGATATGACTGATACTACAGGATGCAATCATTCTTGTAAAGCATAGTGACAAAGAACACAGGTTCTTTAAAGGAGTCAGACTTGGTTTTATTTCTGAATCCATATAGCTGTGTGAATAACATTGACAAATTTCTTAAACTTTCTAAGCTGTAGTCATTTCATCTGTAAAGTGGGACTAACCATGTCTCCCTTGTGCCATCATTGTGAGGATGAATGGTTGAATATTTTTATAGGAATGTGCTTGGCACATACCAAGAGCTTATAAAATGGTTGTTACTTTTCTGTGTGTATGATACTCATCATTTATTATTCATTCATTCATCATTCAGCATTTACCAGTTATCTATTGTGTACCTGACCCTGAGCTTGATACTGTTAAGGATGAGTAAGGCTCATCCCTGCTCTTTAGATCTCACAGTCTTCCAGGGGAGCCAAGCAAATTAATAGACAGATAAGACCTTTGTGTGACTGGGGAAATTTAGGAGCAGGTTCTGGCTTCAGGGATGGCTCTTGAAAAAGATAATAGAAAATACTCCAATTTTGGCACCTGAAAAGATCAAGATGCAGATTCTCCTTATCCATAGTGAGGCCTTGGGCAAATTACTTAAATTCTCTAAATTTCACTTTGTGCATTTGTATTTCTCACTGCAAGTTGTTATGAAGATCAGCTGTAATGCATTTATAGTGCTGGGTATGCCATCCAAAAACCAAACCCACTGCCGTCAAGTAGGATCCGACTCATCTGACCCCTCCCTGTGTTTCCAAGGCAGTATCACTATGGAAATATATTGCCCAACCTTCCTTCTGAGGAGTGGCTGGTGGGTTTGAACCTCAAAAATGATTATTATGCTTGAAGTCTTCAGTGCCCCACTGATGGCTAATCTTTATGATAATGAACCTGACAAACTACAGTATTCTGAAATGTCAAAGGCTAGCTCAGTTGTGTTCAGGTATGTTTGAAATATATTTTATTGTATTCTAAGTCCTTGCAAACTGGTCATCTACACATGATGTATATGGTAATGTAGAATTATTAGAATATTCAGCTCTCAGTGAGAACACTTCTTGACCATTATGTAAAAAACTAAATAAAAAGACTCATGAAGACATCAATTGCTTCTTAACTTCAAAGGAATGTACAGTGGCCACACTGGTCAGAATAAAGTTTGTGCCATATAGTCTGTCATTCTACAGACAAAATAAGGCAGGAGAAATTGAGTCTATGCATCAGAATGTCTTTAGATGTTAAGAGTTCTTGCTGCTTTGTAAATGTTTATTTGCTTATTATTCACAGATGTGGAGAGTACTTTTGTTTCATTCTATTTCCATAGTGTAGCAGGTAACAGGCACCTTTTTAGCAATGAGATTAAGAGTAACAGATGAGAACTCACCCTCAACTAAACATTAATAAAATATGTGGCAGTGACATTAAAGAAAACCAAAAACATTTACTCTATTTAAAAGTGGAGTGGTTGGGGACAACAGGAGCGGCAGGGTCCAGGTAAGGGGCGGGAGGCAAAGCTAGGCCCAGCCCCTTAGAGGCAGGAAAAGGATGGAGTAGAGCAGCTGGGAACAACAGGAGCAGCAGGATCCAGGTAAGGTGAGGGAGGCAGGCAGGCCTCAGCCCCCTTGAGCCAGGAAAGGAAGGGAGGGAATGGCCGGGGACCACAAAATGGCAGATTTCAGGTAGGAATTAGGTAAAGGGAAGGTACAGAGGTTTCCAACAGCTAAGGGACACAAACTTGTCTGTCAGTTTGTCATGCTGTGGGACTTGTACTTTGCTATGAGGCTTGAGGCTATGTCACCAGTGTTTCAAATGCCAGCAGAGTTGCACATGGAGCACAGGTTTCAATGCAACTTACAGACTAAAACAGACTAGGAAGAAGGAAGAGGCCATCCAGTTCTCAAAAACTGGCCAGGAAAAACCTTATGAATAGCAGAGAAACACTGTCTGATATATTACTGGGAGGCTTTATGAATAGCTTGGAAACATTGTCTGACACAGTGCAGGAAGATGAGCCCCTTGAGACAGAAGGTACTCAAAATAGGACCGTGAAAGAGCTGCCTCATCAGAGTAGAACCAACCTTAGTGATATGGATAAAGTGTCTTTCAGGACCTCCAGGTGCTGACACAGCACGACTCAAATTGAAGAGAAACAACTGCAAACATCGATAAATAGAATATGGAATGTATGAAGTATGAATGTAGGAAAATTGGAAGTTGTCAAAAATGAAATTGAGCACATAAATATTGATATCATAGGTATTAATGAGATGAAATGGACTGTTTTTTGGCCATTTTGAATAAGAAAACCATATGGTCTACCATACTGGAAATGACAAATTGAGGAGGAATGGTGTGGCATTCATCATCACAAAGGATGTTTCATGATCTGTCCTGAAGTACAATGCTGTCAGTGATAGGTTAATATCCATAAGTCTATAAAGAAGACCTGTTAAACTACTACCATTATTCAAATTTATATATCAACCACCAAAGCCAAAGATGAGGAAATTGAAGATTTTTATCAACTTCTGCAGTCTGAAATTGACCAAACATGCAATCAAGATGTGTTGCTTATCACTGATGATTGGAATGGAAAAGTTGGAGACAAAGAAGAATCACTGGTAGTTGGTAAATTTGGCCTTTGTGACAGAAATAACACTGGAGATTGCATGGTAGACTTTTGCAAGACCAACGACTTACTCATTGCAAATACATTTTTCAACAACACAAATGGTGGCTATACATGTGGACTTTGCCAGATAGAGTACCCAGGAATCATATTGAGTATATCTGTGGCAGGATGTGATGGAAAAGCTCAGTCAGTATGTTCAGCTAAAACAAGGCCAGGAGGTGATTGTGGAACAGACCATCAACTGCTCATATGCAAGTTCAACTTGAAGTTGGAGACAATCAAAACAAGTCCACGAGAGCCAAAATATAATCTTGAATATATCCCTCCTGAATTTAGAGACCAAAGAATAGACTTGATGCATTGAATACCAATGATTGAAAACCAGAAGAATTGTGGGATGACATCAAGAGCATCACCTATGAAGAAAGCAAGAGGTCATTGAAAATATGAGAAAGAAAGAAAAGACCTAAATGGATGTCAGAAGAGGCTCTGAAACTTGCCCTTGAGTGAAGAATAGCTAAAACAAATGGAAGAAATGACAAGATAAAAGAGCTGAACCGAAGATTTCAAAGAGCAGCTTGAGCAGACAAAGCCAATTACTATAAGGAAATATGCAAAGACCTGGAGTTGGAAAACCAAAAGGGAAGAACATGTTCAGCATTTCTCAAGCTGAAAGAACTGAGGAAATGACTTAAACCTCAAGTTGCAATATTGAAAGATTCTATGGGCAAAATGATGAATGGTGTAGGAAGCATCAAGAGAAGATGGAAGGAATATACAGAGTTACTATACCAAAAAGAACTGGTAGATCTTCATCCATTTCAGAAGGTGGCATATGTTCAGGAACCAGTGGTACTGAAGGAAGAAGTAGAAGCTGCACTGAAAGAATTGGCAAAGAACAAGGCTCTAGGAATTGACAGAATACCCACTGAGATGTTTCAACAAATGGATGCCCCGCTGGAGGCACTCACTTGGCTATGTCAAGCGATTTGGAAGATAGCTACCTGGGCAACTGACTGGAAAAGTTTCATATTTGTACCTATTCCAAAGAAAGGTGATTCCACAGAATGTGGAAATTATTGAATAATATCATTAATATCACATGCAAGGAAAATCTTACTGAAGATAATTAAAAAATGGTTGCAGCAGTGTATTGACAGAGAACTTCCAGAAATGCAAGCTGGGTTCAGAAGAGGACATGGAATGAGCAATATAATTGCTGATGTCAGGTGGATCTTGACTCAAAGCAAAGAATACCAGAAAGATGTTTACTTGTGTTTTATTGACTATGCAAAAGCATTTGATTGTATGGATCATAACAAATTGTGGATAACATTGACAAGAATGAGAATTCTAGACACTTAATTGTACACATGAGGAACTTGTACATAGACCAGGAGGCTGTAGTTCGAACAGAAAAAGGGAACACTGCATAGTTTAAAATCAAGAAGGGAGTGCATCAAGGTTGTATCCTTTTACCATATTTATTCAATCTGTATGCTGAGCAAATAATCCAAGAAGCTGGACTATATGGAGAAGAATGTGGCATCAGGATTGGAGGAAGAATCATTAACAACCTGCAATATGATGACAACACAACTTTTCTTGCTGAAAGTGAGAATAACTTAAAGTACTTACTGATGAAGATTGAAGAATACAGCAGTATGGATTACATCTTAATATAAAGAAAACAAAAATCGTCACAACTGGACCTATGAGCAACATTACAATAGGCGGAGAAAAGACTGAAGCTGTCAAAGACTTCACATTGCTTGGTTCTACGATTGACACCAATGGAAGCAGCAGTCAGGACATCAGACAACATATGGCACTGGACAAATCAGCTGCAAAGGAGCTTTATTAAGTGTTGAAAGCAAAGATGTCTCCTTGAGGACTAAGGTGTGCCTGACACAAGCTATGATATTTTCAATTGCCTCATATGCATATGAGAGCTGGACAATGAATAAGGAAGACCAAAGAAGAACTGATGCTTATGAGCTGTGGTGTTGGCAAAGAATGCTAAAAGTACCATGGATAAATAAAAGAACTAACAGGTCTGTCTTGGAGGGAGTGCAGCCGGAATGCTCTTTGGAGGTGAGAATGGCCAGACTTCATCTCACCTACTTTGGTCATGTTGTCAGAAGGGACCATTCCTGGCGAAGGATGTCATGCTTGGTAAGGTGGAGGGTTGACAAAAGACGGGAAGGCCCTCAACGAGATGGATTGACATGGTGGCAGTGGTGATGGGAGCTCAGGTATAGCAAGAATCATGGAGCTAGCTCAGGACCGGGAGGTGTTTCATTCTGCTGTGCATAGGGTCGTTATGAGTCAGAGATGACTCGACGGCACCTAACAACAAAACAACATTTCTGTTGCTTGAGTTTATATACATAAAGCATTTTAGATCCATAAATTGAATATATTTTATCAATTAGAACTTACATTTTTTTTCTTTTAATTGTGATTTGGGTGAAAATTTACAGAGCAAATTCACTTTCCATACAGCAGTTCACATACACTTTGTCTCATGACATTGACTACAATTTACCACAATGCAACAGCTCCCCTCCCACTTCCTCCTGATAGTTAGCTCTTCCCTGTGTCCATCTCTCCATGCACTCCTGCCCCCTGAGCTGTCTTCCTGTGCATAAAAAGCCCTTCATTCTCCCATGATTGTTCTCTCCAAGGAGTGTATCTACCTCAGGTAAATGTTCAACTCATATGCCTGTCTTTTGTTTGGCTGGAGGCCACAGGCATGGGTTCAATTCCAGACATGAAGGGCAGCTAGGGGCCATAGTCTCAGAGGTTCCACCAGGTTCTATCAGACCAGCAAACCTGCTCCCCCTTTTTTTTTCCCCCAAATGATTTTGAGTTTTGTTCCACATTGTTCTCCCTCTCTATCCAGGATCTCCTACATAGATCCCCTTCTGAATGGTTGACAGTGGTAGCCGGGTACCCTCTAGTTCTTCTGGTCTCATAGTTGTATAGGCTGTGTATCACATGGTGTACCAGTCACTAGGACTAATTGTTTCCATGAATCTTTTTTTTCTTCATTCTTCTTTGCTCTGAATGAGGAGAGACCCATCATTACATCTAGATGGCTGCTTGCAAGCTTTTAATATCCCAGTCACTACTTGCCAAAGTAGGAGGTGGAACAATGTTTTGTGTAGTATAATTTGCCAATTGAGCTTGATGTCCCCTGTGACTATGGTCCCGAGCCCACAGTTTCAACTACTTGGTTAGCACTTACTTTGTATTGCATCATTTGCTTCATGTTTGGAGATAGCTTCTTTGGTTAATTTTGAGTTTGCATGTATGTTTTTTATTATTCAGCTATACTGTATTTATAAAATGCAACAGTTCTAAAATGATTGCTATTCCTGTAGTCATACACTTGGTCAACAACATTTACTCAGCACATGCTGTGTATAGCACTCTCCACAATACTAGAAACTGCTATCAGATTAGCAATGTCTATAGAAAGGTTGAAAAAGATTAAAAAAAAAGAAAAGAGAATTGTGTTTCCTCAACCACTGTACCAAACAGAGAAAAGAGAAGAGGTTTCAGAAGAGAAGAAGAGGATTCACACAAATAAAAGGATATGGACAAAATAAAAACTTACAGACATAGCATTTGTAGTGCTGTGGTTATCTGTTTATAATTTTTTTAAATTATATATGTTGCATTTACAGAAAAGTTGTATGTAGGCTGAACTTGCATATAGCCCTCTCTCATATTCTGTAACAGGAAATACATATCCATTATCATTAGACTTTTTTTAGCCATTGGAGAACAAATTGCAAGCGTGACACCCATTGCCTCTAAATACTGCACTGTGTGTTTTCCCGAACAAAAACACTCTCCTCCTTTGTTAGTAACCTGCCACTCTCCAAGTCAACACTGACGCAATACTTACACTCAGTCTATAAATCCCATTTACATTTCACTAACTCTCTCAATTTACTGATAAAAATTAAAGACTACAGTCTGCAGTGTGGATTACACTTCAACACAAAGAAAACAAAAATCCTCACAACTGGACCAATAAGCAGCATCACAATAGAGAAAAGATTGAAGTTGTCAAAGATTTCATATTACTTGGTTCCACCCTCAACACCAATGAAAGTAGCAGTCAGGAAACCAGATGACATATTGCTCTGGGTAAATCTTCTGCAAAAGACCTCCTTAAAGTGCTGAAGAGCAAAGATGTCTCTTTGAAGACTAAGGTGAGCCTAACCCAAGCCATGGTATTTTCAGTTGCCTCATATGCATGTGAAAACTGGACAATGAATAAAGAAGACTGAAGAAGAGCTGATGCTTTTGAGTTGTGGTGTGGGTGAAGAATATGGAAAGTACCATGGGCTGCCAGAAGAATGAACAAATCTGTCTTGGAAGAAGTGCAGCCAGAATGCTCCTTGGAAGCGAGAATGGCCAGACTTCATCTCACCTTCTTTTGTCATGTTGTCAGAAGGGACCATTCTCTGGAGAAGGATGTCATGCTTGGTAAAGTGGAGGGTCAATGCAAAAGGGCAAGGCCCTCAATGAGATGGATTGACACAGTGGCTGCAATGATGGGTTTGTGTATAGCAAGGATTGTGAAGCTGGCACAGGACTGGGCAGTGTTTCGTTCTCTTGTGCATAGCGTCACTATGATTTGGAGCCAAATCGCTATGATTTGTTGGCACCTAACAACAACAACAACTCTCTCAACAGTGTCTCTTTTTCCTTTTTGATTCAGGAATAACATCAAATATAGTTGTCATGTCTGTTTAGTCTCCTACCTTGAACAATTCTTCAGTCTTTCCTTGCCCTTTATATCTTTGGAATTTTTATTTTATTTTTTATTGTGATTTGGGTAAAAATTTATAGAGTAAATTGGTTTTCCATTTAACAGTTTTTCCCCAAAATACCAAACTCACTGCTGTCGAGTTGTTTCGACTCATAGAGACCCCTCCTTGGGTTTCTGAGATGATATCAAGGGCAGCAATTGCCCAGGAATAAAGCTCAGAAGGCAAGAAGGGATAGGAAAAAGGACAAATTGAAATGGTAAACACAGGGAGGAAATGGGAAGAGTGATTTTACATTGTTGGGACTGCACTTAATGTCACAAAATAAAATGTGCATTCCCAACAAATGCTGCCCTTTTGATCTCTTATAGTTGATTGTTCTAAGGAGTGTATACCTCTGTGGTATTATTGTTCACCTAATAGGCTTATCTGTCATTTGGCTGTAAGTTCAGCCATGGGAGTGATTTTGGTTACAGACTTGAAGAGTGTCTAAGGGCAATTGTCTTGGTGGTTCCACTAGTCTCTATCAGCCTATTATCCAGTACCTCTTATTCAGAGCATTGGTTATCCATTTCAGAGCAGTGATAGCTAGTACCATCTAGTTCTTTTCAGCAGTGGTAGCTGAGTACCATCTAGTTCTTCTGGTCTCAGAGTCACAGGGGTTGGGATTTGTGTTGTCCATTAGTCCGTTGGACTAATTGTTTCCTTGAGTCTTTGATCTTCTGCACTCTCTTTGCTCTAAACAGGGAGAGACCAATAGTTGCACCTTAGATGGCCACTAATGAACTTTTAAGACCTTAGTCACTTCTCAACAGAGTAGGATGTAGAACACTGTCTTTGTGGACTATATTATGCCAATTGACCTTGATGTCCCCCCAGAGTATGGCCCTGAGCTCCATTCCCAGTGACTCATTCTCTCTAGGTTTTTGATTATGGCTAAGAGGTTTACATAAATTTGCCCCTTGTATGCTCTGCTATATTCATGGCTATATTTGCAAGACATATAAATACATATGTAGACATATCATCTGTAAAATCTATATATATTTGTTGGTGTAGCCTTATTCACCTTCCCACTCCTGTTCAGCTTGCAAGTCTATCTATGTATCCACTCATAGATTATTGTTATTGCTACTATTGCAGGATTGTGTATGCATTAGTATTTATCTT
Source organism: Orycteropus afer afer (assembly GCF_000298275.1). Lineage (NCBI taxonomy): Eukaryota > Metazoa > Chordata > Mammalia > Tubulidentata > Orycteropodidae > Orycteropus > Orycteropus afer. The sequence continues at coordinate 10,030,108 of NW_006921637.1, read as the reverse complement.
TGTTGCCTTTAATTCTTGTACTCCTCTCAGTGTCTTCCTCTATCTTGGTCATTTGTGCTGACCTCTTTTTTACTGTATATTTCCTTTCCCTTCACCCAAGTTAATATATGTTTACCCTCTAGTTAGTGATTTACCATCCCTTCTCTTACTACCCCTGGTAATCATTAAGTAATGTTTCTTTCTGTGTGTAAACCTTTTCTTGAGTTTTCACAGTAGTGGTCTCATACAATATTAGTCCTTTTGTGATTGACTGATTTCGCTCAGTATAATGTCCCCCAGATTCATCCATGTTATGAGGTGTTTCATAGATTGATTCTTACTCATTTTTTGTGTAGTATTCCATTGTACCATAGTTTGTTTATCCATTTATCTGTTGATAGGCACTTAGGTTGTTTCCATCTTTTTGCTATTGAGAATAATGTTTATTGAACATGGATGTGCATATATCTTTGTGTGTCATGGTTCTTATTAGTCTAGTATATACACTTAGTAGTTTCATTGATGGATCATAGGTGATTTCTGTTTCTAGCTATTTAAGGAAGCACCAGACTGTTTTCACCAGTAGTTGCACCATTTTACATTCCCATCAGCAATGTATGAAGGTTCCAGTCTCCTAGCAATTTTTTTTTTTTTAATTTTGCTATTGTTGCTGGGGTGAGATGATATCTCATTATTGTTTTTATTTGTATTTCTCTGATGGCTAATAAGGAGCTCTAGTATTTCATTGCCAAAGGCATATGACTCCTCACCAGAAGGTGGTTCAAACCCACCAGCCACTCCACAGAAGGAAGATGGGGCAATCTACTTCTGTAAAGATTTATTACCTTGGAAACCTGATGAAGGTCGCTATGAGTAGGAATTGATTCAGTGACAGTGGGTTTGGTTTTGGTTTAATGGCTAATGATTGAGATCATTTCTTCATGTGCTTGTTGGCTACCTGAATGTCTCCTTTGGTGAAGTGTCTATTCATGTCCTCTTTCTATTTTCTAATTGCTTTGTTTATCTTTTAGATGTTGAGGTTTTGAAATTTTCTATAAATTTTAGAGATTAGCCCCTTGTCCAATGTGTCATTGCCAAAATATTTTCCCGTCTGTAGCTTCTCTTTTTATTCTCTTGGTGAAATCTTGGATGCACATAAATTTTTAATTCTAGGTGGTCCCAGTTGTCAAGTTTATCTTCTGCTGTTTGTGCATTTTTTAGTTATGTTTGTATTTATGACATAGATTAGGGCCCCTAAATTTGCCTCTCTTTTTTTTATGATCTTTATAGTTTTAGGTTCTATATTTAGGTCTTTGATCCATCTTGAGTTAGTTTTTGTGTATGGTGAGAGATATGGATGCTTTTTCATTTTTCTGAAAATGGATATCCATTTTTACCATCATCATTTGTTAAAGGGAATATCTCTTCCCCCATTTAATGGGTTTCAGCCCTTTGTCAAAGATCAACTGTTCCTATAGGATGGATTTACTTCTGGGTTCTCAGTTCTCCTCCATCAGTCTATGTGTCTGTCATTGTTCCAGTACCAAGCTGTGTTGACTACTATGGCTGTATAGTAGATTTTGAGATCAGGGAGTGTGAGGCCTCCTTCTTCGTTCTTCTCTAGTAGTGTTCTGCTTATCTGGGGTCACTTTCCTTTCCATGTAAAGTTGGTGATTGTTTTTTCCATCTCTTTAAAGAATGATGATGGTATCAGGATTGGGGTTACATTTTATCTGTAGATCACTTTGCATAGTATTAACATTTTCAGAATGTTAAGTCTTCCTATCTGTGAGCATGGTATATTCTTCCATTTATGTAGGTCTCATTTGGTTACTTAGTAATGTTTTGTAATTTTCTTTGCATAGGTTTTTGCATTTCTGGTTAGATATTGTCCTAAGTACTTTGCCATTTGGTTGGCTATTGTAAGTGGTATTGTTTTACTGATTTCTTTTTCAGTTTTGTTAGTTTTTGTGTATTGATTTTGTACCCCGCCACTTTCTTGTAGAGTCTATGGGATTTTCTATGTATAGAATCATATTATCTGCAAACATAGAGAGTTTTGCTTCTTCTTCGCCAGTTTGGATGCTTTTTGTTTCCCTTTCTTGTCATATTGCTTTGGTTAGGACTTCCAATACAGTATTGAATAGGAGTGGTAATAACTGACATCCTTATATGTTTCTTGCTTGCAATGGGAATACTTTCAATCTCTCTTAGTTGATAAGGTTGGCTATTGGTTTTAAGTATATTCCTTATGAGGAATTAATATCCATTCTATTTCTATTTTGCTGAGGGTTATTATCAGGAATGGGTGTTGGATTTTATCAGTTGTTTTTTCTGTACTGAATAATATGAGTGTGTGATTTTTTTCCCTTTATTATGTGATGGATTACATTGATTGTTTTTCTAATGTTGAACCACCCTCACATACCTAATACGAATCCCACTTGGTACTGATGTATTATTATTATTATTTTCTTTTCTGGTCCAAAGGAATATTTTTTTCATTATTTTTTATTTTAAGAGTTTGTTTTACATTCAACGTTACTTTTACATTTAGTTTCACTCCCTATTTACCATGCCCAACCCAAACCCAGTCTCCTCCCCTCCCTGCCCAGTAACCCTCCCCAGTGACCCTCATAGTTATACACTCCTGTTTGCCCTGCATTTCCTCAGTATGAATGTGCCCCTCTGCAGCTCTGTGGTCTATTGCTCTAAGGGATGTATTACCATAGAGTATGTGGGTGTGCCAACCTGGGTGGAGTGGTCTGCATGTACATCTTGTTAACTATTGGGCTGAGAGCCAGACCCTGGGAGTGAGTTTTATTACAGGTGCAGAATTTATTCAAGGGCCATAGTATTAGAGGTCTCATCAGACTCCATCAAACCAGTAATTTTGGTCATTATTGAGTTTTTGGATTTTTTTTCTACGTTTTTCCTGCAACTCTATCCAGGATCTCCCGATTTGATCCTTTCCTGAGTGATTGACATTGGTAGCCAGGCACCATCTAGTTCTTCTGGTCTTGAGGGCCATTGTGTCCTAGGGCTTATTGCTTCCAAATGCCCTTGTTTTTCTTGAACTCTTCTTTGCTTCTGATGATAGGAGACCTTTAGCTGCATCTTAGATGGCCCCTTGAAATCTTTTAAGACCCCAGTTGCTACTTGACAATGTAGGATGTGGAACAAGACTTTTATGTATTTTGTTGTGCCAATTGAGTCTGGTGTCCCCCAGTACTATGGTCCTGAGATGCTAGATCTATTGGGTCTCTCTCCCATGGTGTCTGGGTGTCTGTGAGGGATTGGTCTGTGTCTGTCTTCTATTGATTCTGTAAGGAATGCAGGTATTTTGTATCACTGGTATCTGTGCAAGATTAGCCTGTACTGAATCTATCCTTGGTCTAGAGTATACTCCTGTTCACTGACCCCCATCTGATCCTCTCAGGTGTTTATGTGTTTCTTTGTAGCCTGGTGTTTGATGTTAATGGTAATTCAGTATTGTGGACACATTGGTTGGTATTAGCATCTGTCATCTATCTCTTATGTGCATAATTCGGTGTCCTCCCTTTTCCTAATGTTATCATGGTGGTCACAGACTCTTTCCGTACATCCCTCCCCTTACCCACATCAGCATGTGGGCACCAACTAGACCCCAAATTAATCCCTCTCCTTCTCTCCCCACTCTGGTAACCTACAAAGTGAGTTCCCTTTCCCAAGCAAACCCCTCTTTGTCTTTTTACAGTAATGAGCTCATACAGTACTTGTCTTTCTGTGACTGATTTATTTCACTCAGCATAATGTCTACCAGGCTCATCCACGTTGTGAGATGATTTGCGTATCCCTCATTGTTCTTTACTGTAGCATAATATTCCATTGTGTGTATGTATCAAATTTGGTTATCCACTCATCCGTTGATGGGCATTTAGGTTGTTTCCATCTCTTTGCTATAGTGAATTGTGTTGTGATGAACATAGGTGTATATATGTCTGTTTGTGCTCTGTCTTTCACCTCTTTAGGATATATTCCTAGTAATGAAATTGCTGGGCCAAATGGTATTTCTATTTTCAGTTTTTTAAGGAAATGCCATACCATATGGCACAATGGTTGTACCATTTTACAGTCCCACCAGTAGTGCACAAGACTTCCAGTCAATCTGCAACCTCTCCAGCATTTGTTTTTTTCTAACATGTTGAACTTTGCTATTATTGCTGTGGTGAGATGATATCTCATCATTGTTTTGATTTGTATCTCACTAATGACTAATGATTGTGAGCAATTTCTCATGTGTTTGTTGGTTGCCAGTTCATCTTTGGTGAAGTGTCTGTTCAAGTCTTTTGCCCATTTGTGAATTGGGTTAGTTGTCTTTTTGGTGTTAAGGTGTTGAAGTTTTCTATAGTTTTTAGAGATAAGTCCTTTATCAGATATGTCATAGGCAAATATTTTCTCCCAATCTGTAGGTTCTCTTTACCCTTTTGATGAAGTCTTTCGATGTGCATAAGAATTTAATTTTTAAAAGGTCCTAGTTATCTAGCTTCTCTTCTACCTCGTGTGCATTCTGGGTTATGCTTGATAGTCTATTTATGCAATGAATTAAGGGTCCCAGATTTGCCCCTATTTTATCTTTGATGAATTTTACAGTTTTGGGTTTTAATTTAAGTCTTTGATTCATCTTGAGTTTGTTTTTGTGTGTAGGGTGAGGTATGGGTCTTGTTTCGTTTTTCTGCAAGTGCATATCCAGTTTTGCCAGCAACATTTGTTAAAAAGGCTGTCTCTTCCCCATTTAATGGGTTTTGGACCTTTGTCAAAGATCAGCTGCCATAGATGAATGGGTCTATATCTGGACTTTCGATTCTGTTCCATTGGTCTATCTATCACTATACCAAATATAATGCTGTTTTTACTAGTGTGGTTGTATAGTAGTTCTTAAGATCCAGAAGTGTGAGTCCTCCCACTTTGTTCTTCTTCTTCAGAAGTGTTCTGCTTATCTGAGGTCTCTTTCCTTTTCATATGAAGTTAGTAATTGGTTTCCCATGTCCTTAAAAATTTTGTTGGTGTCTGGATCAGGATTGTGTTAAATGTGTAGACTGCTTTAGGTAGCATTGACATTTTCACAATATTCACTCTACCAGAAGGCTGGCGGTTCACACCCATCAGCTACTCCTTGGAAAGAAGAAGGGGCAATCTACTTCTGTCGTGATATTGCCTCAGAAACCTAAGGAGGGGTCGCTATGAGTTGGGTCCAACTTGACGGCACATAACAACAACAACAACATCCATGAACAAGGCAGGTTCTTCCATTTATGTAGTCCCCTTGTTGTCTCTTGTAGTAGTATTTTAAAGTTTTTTTTTTTTTTTTGTATAGGTCTTTTGTGTCTCTGGTGAGGTTTATTCTTAGATATTTTATCTTTTTAGTAGCTATTTTAAATGGTATTGTTTCCCTTATTTCTCTATCAGAGGACTCTTTGTTGATGTAGAGGAGTACGATTGCTTTTTGTATGTTAATCTTGTATCCTACCACTTTGCTGAACCTCTCTATTAGTTCCAGTAGCTTCTTTTTTATTGAGTCCCTTGGGTTTTCTATGTACAGGATCATATGATCAGCAAATAGAGATAATTTCAATTCCTCTTTGCCAATTTGTATGCCTTTTATTTCTCTTTCTTGCCCTACTGCCCTGGCCAGGACTTCCAATACACTGTTAAATAGAAGTGGTGATAGAGGGCATCCCTGTCTGGTTCCCGTTCATAAGGGGAATGCCTTGAGTCTTTCTCCATTGATAATGATGTTGGCCATTGGCTTTGCATATTTACCCTTTATTATGTTGAGGAATTTCCTTTCTATAGCTATTTTGCTGAGAGTTCTGAACAGGAATGATGTTGGATTTTATCAAATGCCTTTTATGCATCAATTGATGTAATCATATGGTTCTTTTGTTTTGTTTATGTTGTGGATTACATTGATCGTTTTTCTGATGTTGAACCACACTTGCAAACCCGGTATGAATCCTACTTCATCAGGGCATATTAATTTTTTGATATGTTGTTGGATTCTGTTGGGTAAGATTTTTGCATCTATGTTCATGAGGGATATTAGTCTGTAGTTTTCCTTTTTAGTGGTGTCTTTCCCTGGTTTTGCTATTAGTGTTATGCTTGCTTCATAAAATGAGTTTGGGAGTATTACATCTTTTTCTATGTTCTGGAATAACTTGTGTAGCATAGGTGTCAACTCTTCTCTGAATATTTAGTAAACTTCTCCAGTGAAGCCATCAGGGCAAGGACTTTTCTTTGTGGAAAGTTTTTTTATGACCTGCTCAATTTCTTCTTTTGTTGTAGATCTGTTCAAGTACTCTATCTCTGAGTGGCATAGTTTAGGTAGGTCTTGTGATTCTAGAAACTTGTCCATCTCTTCTAGGTTCTCAAATCTATTGGAGTATAGTTTTTTATAATATTCTGTCAGTATCTTTTTTAATTTCAGTTGGTTCTGTTGTGATGACACCCATTTTGCTTACAATTCTTGTGATTTGGATCTTCTCTTTCTTTTC
>NW_006921637.1:10020924-10022426 GCF_000298275.1 Orycteropus afer afer | reverse complement strand
GTCATATTGTTGGTGTTTCCTTGGTCCATATACTTTCCTGTTGTGAGTTCGATTTGTTGCCAAATGTTTCCTCTCTTTTCTTCTTTATTGTTGGTTTTGTGTTTATTAAACCCATATATTTTCCTTTCTTCTGGATTTGCTTAGAGGGATTGTTAATTTTCTCTGTGGTTACCTTGGAGTACATTGTTGTATCTACATATTTAGAACAGTGTGCTCTATAAATGCATTGCCCTGTCTTCCTCTCCATTTGGAAGTTTGTACCTAGCTGTTTTATTCCCTCTAATAGGTTAGTTGCTGTTGTCATGTGCTGATTGACTTCCTTGATTTTTAGTGTGCAGTGTTTAATGGTCTTATTTTGAGTTTCTATTTCTGAGTATATTTTGGAGTCTTCCACAGGGGTCCAGGTGAGGAGAGGGAACCCAGGCCATGTCCCAAAGTGGCAAGGCAGGAAAGCAGGAGAAAGGAGAGGAAAAGGCCAGGAGACTGGGACAGAGTGAGGAGTCATCTGCAGGGATCCAGGTGAGAAGAGGGAACCCAGGCCATGCCCCAAAGTGGCAAGGTGGGAAAGTGGGGGAAGGACAGAAAAGGCCAGAGGGACCAGGACAGAGCGAGGAGTCAGCTACAGGGATCCAGGTGAGGAGAGGGAATCCAGGCCACACCATATAAGCGGCAAGGTGGGAAAGTGGGAGAAAGGAGAGAAAAGGCCAGGCGGACAGGGACAGAGTGAGGAGTCAGCTGGAGGAATCCAGATAAGAGTGGTTGGAGAGGTTTCCAACATCTAAGGGAGACAAACTTGTCTGTTGGTTTGTACTACTGTGGTGATGTGTTGCTGTGAGTCTTAAGGCTGTGCCACTGGTGTTTCAAACCAAGCAGGGTACACATGGTGCACAGGTATCAGCCTGCCTTGAAGACTGAGACAGACTAGGAAGAAGGAAGAGACCATCCACTTCTCAATGAATTAGCCAAGGAAAACTTTATGAATAGCCAAGAAACACTGTCTGATACATTACTGCGTAACTTTTTGAATAGTCCGGAAACATTGTCCAATACAAAGGAGGAGGATGAGTCACTTAGGTTAGAAGGCTCTCAAAATAGGACTGGGAAAGAGCTACATCATCAGAGTAAAACCAGCCTTGCCCATATAGATAAGGTAAAGCTTTTGAGACCTCCATTTGCTGATGTGGCACCACTCAAATTGAGGAGAAACACCTGCAGGCATCCATAAATCATCAGAACATGGAATGTACGAAGTATGAATCTAAGAAAATTAGAAGTTGTCAAAAATGAAATGGAACACATAAATATTGATATCCTAGGCATTAATGAGCTAAAATGGACTGGTTTTGGCCATTTTGAATCATACAATCATATGATCTACTATGATGGGAATAACAGTTTGAAGAGGAATGGCATGGCATTCATCATCACAAAGGATGTTTCAAGATCTGTCCTGAAGTACAGTGCTGTCAGTGATAGCATAATATCCATACACCTACAAGGAA
>NW_006921637.1:10006757-10018504 GCF_000298275.1 Orycteropus afer afer | reverse complement strand
GATCCCACAGAATGTGGAAATTATCAAACAATATCATTAATATCACATGCAAGTAAGATCTTACTGAAGATAATTCAAAAAAGGTTGCAGCAGTATATTGACAGAGAACTTCCAGAGGTGTAAGCTGGATTCAGAAGAGGACATGAAACAAGGGATATCATAGCTGTTGTCAGATGGATCTTGGCTGAAGGCAAAGAATACCAGAAAGATGTTTACTTGTGTTTTATTAACTATGGAAAAGCATCTGATTGTGTGTGTCATGACAAATTATGGATAATATTGAGAAGAACGGGAATTCCAGAACACTTGATTGTACTCATGAGGAACCTGTATGGTGTATGCTGTATGTATGTTGACCAGGATGCTGTTGTTTGAATGGAACAAGGGGACACTACATGGTTTAAAATCAGGAAGGGAGTGTGTCAGGGTTGTATCTTTTTCCCACACTTATTCAATTTATATGCTGAGCCTATAATCCTAGAAGCAGGACTATATGCAGAAAAATGTGGCATCAGGATTGGAGGAAGAATCTTTGACAACCTGAGATACGCTGATGATACAGTTTTGCTTGTTGAAAGTGAGGATGACTTGAGGTACTTACTGATGAAGGAAGAATACAATCTGCAGTATGGATTACATCTCAATATAAAGAAAACAAAAATCCTTACTACTGGACCAATAAGCAGCATCACGATAAATGGAGAAAATATTGAGGTTGTCAAAGAATTCACATTGCTTGGTTCTGCAATTGATGCCAATGGAAACAGCAGTCAGGACATTAGACAATGTGTAGCACTGTGCAGGTCAGCTGTGAAGGAACTCTTTCAAGTGCTGAGGAGCAAGGATGTCTCCTTGAGGACTAAGGTGTGCCTGACACAAACCATGATATTTTCAATCACCTCGTATGCATGTGAGAGCTGGACAATGAATAAGGAAGACCAAAGGAGAGTTGATGCTTTTGAGTTGCAGTGGTGGTGAAGAATGCTGAAAGTACCATGGACTGCTAAAAGAACTAACAGATCTGTCCTGGAGGAAGTGCAGCCAGAATGCTCCTTGGAAGCCAGAATGGCCAGACTTCGTCTCACCTATTTTGGTCATGTTGTAAGAAGGGACCATTCCCTGGAGAAGGATGTCATGCTTGGTAGGGTGGAGGGTCGACGAAAGAGGGGGAGGCCTTCAACGAGATGGATTGACATGGTGGCTGTGATGATGGGCTCAAGTACAGCAGGGATCGTGGAGCTGGCGCGGGATCAGGCAGTGTTTTGTTCTGCTGTGCATGGGGTCGCTATGAGTCGGAAACGACTCGACCGCACCTAACAACAACAACATAGATTGTTGGTTTGAAGTTCTTTTCATTCAGTGTTTTATATATACCATCCCATTGCCTTCTTGTCTGCATGGTTTCTGCTGAGTAATTTGAGCTCAGCCTAACTGTTTGATACCAAAGTAATATTTCTTTTTGTGAGGCAGCTTGCAAAATTTTTCTTTGTCTTTGGTTTTGGAGAGGTTGGTTATAATATGCCTCGGTGTTTTTCTCTTCGGATCTATCTTTTACGTGGTTCTGTGACCTTCTTGGACAAATATATTTTCTTCCTTCATGATATGGGGGAAGTTTTCTATTAGTAGGTCTTCCACAATTTTCTCAGTGTTTTTTTTTTTTTTTTCTCCTCTTCTTGTTCTAGAATTCCAATGAGGCATATGTTTTTCTTTTCATGTTTCCCCTTATAACTCTTAGGTTCTCTTCATTTCTCTTAAATCTTTGTTCTGGTTTTTCTTCATGCAGCCTGGTGTCCACGGATTTGTCTTCTAGTTAGGATATACGTTCTTCAGCCAGTTCTGTCCTACTCATTTGTGCTTCTACTGTGTTTTGTAATTCTGTAATTTTGGTATTCATCTTCTAGATTTCTAACTGCTGTTTTTGTATGAGTTCTGATTGTGCATTAATCTTGTTATTTTGTTCTTAAATAATTTGCCAGAGTTCTTCCAGGGAACTGTCTGTATTCTCTTTGCTTCTGTTTGGGGTTTCCTTAGGTTCTTGTAAATTCTTCTAAATTCTTTCTCAGATAATTCTATTGCCTCCTCTTCCTCCATGTTTAATGTGACCTCTGTTTGTGGTTTTACATCTGATGCCTTGTCCTGTTTTTTATTTGATTTGAGGTTGCTTGTTGTTTCCTAGACATTTTGAGGTTGTCTTCAACTGTGGGTTATGAATTGATTTGTTTTTCTTAGTTTTCTGATTTAATATTTTGAAAAGGTGGATCTGGTGTATTTTATTTTTTTCCTTATTAATTCAGGTATGCTGGTTTTCTTTGTGATGATGGAATTTCTGTGTGGAATGTGGATGTAGGTCCCTGTCGTAAAAAGTGTTTAGAATTTGAGCCAGTAGCTATTATGGTGGCTGAATGTGATTTTTCTAGTGAATGGGTGAGGGTATAGGTGGAGAAGGTGGGAGGAGAAGAGAGAAGGAAGAGGAGCTCCAAGTTGTTGCAGGTGGTTCCTATGGCTTTGAGTGGGCTGCTAATGATGACGTTGTACCGTTATTCACTGGCCTGCAGCTCAAGTTCAGCAAAGACTCCAGTTGTTAGGGGGTCGCCACTTTCCACCAGTTCAGACACATGCAAAAACCCTGCTCCTGAGGCTTCTCCATGCTCAAAAGCTGACCCAAGACAACTGCTCTCCATGATCTGTCGCAGGAGTTCCTTTCAAGGCCCGCCCACTTGCAGTGCCAAAGATCTCTCTGCTAGGGTTTCAGCAGTGCTGGAGTCAGGGAAATCCTCGCTCACACCCAGTGGACCCAAGATTACTGCCAAAATTGAGTGTGGGCCCTTCCATGCCAAAAACTGATCCAAGCCCGTTCAGTGATCCCCTGCAGGAGTTCCTCCTGGGACCTGCCCCTTGCAGCATGAGTGACCTCTTTGTTTGGGTTTCAGTGGCAATGGAGGTGCTCGCTCGCACCCAGCCAACCCAAGTTACTAATAAAAGCAGGTGCTAAAGGTAGATCCTTGGGGTGATTGCTGGTAGGTTGGGTGGTTGCTGGTAGGCCGGTGTGGTGTGTCAGGAAAATGCTCGCTTGTACCCAGTGGACCCAAGATTACTGACAAAGTCAAGTACAGACCACTCTGTGCCAAAAAGCTGGCCCAAGCCTGTTCAGTGATCTGCTGCAGGAGCTCCTCCCAGGCCCTGCCCTCTTGCAACGCTGGTGGTTTCTCTGTTCGGGTTTCAGTGGTGCTGGAAGTGTCCACTTGCACCCAGCTGACCCAAGTTACTGATGAATACAGGTGCTGAAGGTAGATCCTTGGGGTGATTGCTGGTATGCTGGTGTGGTCACTTGTAGGCTGGTGTGGTGTGTCTTCTTCCTTAAAACAGGGAGGTCTCAGATGGCCTTTCTCACCGCTAGGCAGTGCTCTGAAGGGTAGATCTGTTTTGTTATTGTTTTCCCCTGCCCCTTTCTCCTTTCTTATCCTACTCCCCTGAGTTTGGTGCATTCTGACTTAGTGAGCTGTTCAGAGCACTGGAAGCCCTAATTCAAACTGCTGCACCTAGTTTTTCAGGCACTAAAATGCTAGAAAGAATTAGTGTGGGCCTACTGAAAAGACTCCATTTTGAATCTCTATTATTATTATTTTTGATATAGTGTTGTAGTCTAGGATTTTGTTGAAGATTTTTGCATCTATATTCATGAGGGATATTGGTCTGTAGTTTTCCTTTTGAGTGATGTCTTTTCCTGGTTTTGGTATTAGTGTTATGGTTACTTCATAAAATGAGTTTGGGAGTACTCCATCCTTTGCTATATTATGGAATAGTTTGAGTAAGATTGGTGTCAGCTCTTCTCTGAATGTTTTATATTATTCTCCAGTCAAGCATACAGTCCAGGACTTTCTGGTAGTAGACTTTTTGGTAGTAGACTTTTTGTTGGTAGTTTTCTTTTTATTTTTGTTATGGGCCTGTTCAGATTTTCTACCTTAGTCTATGTTAGTTTTGATAGGTAATGTGTTTCTAGAAATCTGTCTATTTATTCTAAGTTTTCAGATTTGTTGTAGTACAATTCTTCATGGCGTTCTGATATTATCTGTTCAATTTCAGTTGGTTCTGTTGCAACATCTCCCATTTCATTTCTTATTTGTGTTATTTGCATCTTCTTCTTTCCTTTGTCAAATTTTGTCTGGGCTTTGTTGATTTTATTATTTTTTTCAAAGAGCAAGTTCCAGTCTTGTCTGTTCTCTTGTTTTTCTGTTTTATCTATTCCTACTCAAAACTTTATTATTTATTTTCTTTTGGTGACTGTAAGCTTCTTTTGCGGCTATTTTTCTAATTGTTGGAGTGGTTGGGTTGAAGTGTTGATTTTGGCTCTTTCTTTTCTTTGGATGTGTGCATTTATTGCTATCAGTTGTCCTCTGAACACTGCTTTTGCTGTGTCTCAAAGATTCTGGTACGTTGTTCATTCTTGTTTGTTTCAAGGAATTTTGAAATTTCATTTTTTGTTTGTTTTATAACCCAGTTGTTGTTGTTGTTATGTGCCATTGAGTCGGCCCCAACTCACAGCAACTTGGGTTTCTGAGGCAATATCACTATGGAAGTAGATTGCCCAACCTTCCTTCTGAGGAGTGGCTAGTGGGTTTGAACCACCAGTCTTCTGGTTAGCAGTCAAGTGCTTTAGGCACTATGCTACGAGAGCTCCCTATAACCCAGTAAGAGGGTGTTATTTACTTTCCATGTATTCCCTTTTTTTTTTTTCCCTTGCTCTTCCTATTGTTGATTTTTCATTTTAAAATTTATTTATTTATTTGTTTTTATATTTGTGATTTGGGTGAAAGTTTACAGAACAAATTGGTTTTCCATTTGACGATCCATACCCATTCTGTTTTGTGACATTTACTGGAATCCCCACACCATAACAGCATTCTTCCCATTTCGTCCCCATACCTAACCCTTCCTTTCATTCTTCCAGAGAAGATGCTTTGCAGTATTTCAATGTTTTAAAATTTTATTGAGGTTTGTTTTGTGGCCTAACATATGGTCTATTCTGGAGAATGTTCCTTGTACACAGGAAAAAAGAAGGTAAACTGTGCTGTTGTTGGGTGAAGTGCTTTATTTATGTCTGTAAGGTCAAGTTGGTTGATTGTATTGTTTAGTTCTCTATTGAGTTTCTCTCTAGTTCTATCCTTCATTGAAAGTAGTGTATCAAAGTCTATTACTATTACTGTGGAGTCATTGCTTTATTCTTTCAATTCTGTTGACATTTATAAATCTCTGATTTATTTATTTTGGGCCTTTTTCATTGGTTGTTTATTTTTTTGTATTTATTATGGTTATGTTGTCTTGTTCAAGTGATCCTTAATCAATAGATAATGTCATTCTTTTTCTCTTAGGTAGTTTTGTCTTAAAATCTATTTTATCAGAAATTACGATTGCCACTCCTGTTATTTCTTGATTGCCATTTGCTTGATGTATTTTTTTCAAACCTTTGTTTTTTAGTCTAGTTTTGTTTTTGGGTCTAAGACATATCTCTTGTAGATAGTGTATGATAGGTCACATTTTCTTATCCATTCTTCAACTCTCTATCTCTTGATTGATACATTTAACCATTTACTTTCTGTATAATTATCAACAAGTATGAAATTATTGTTGTCATTCTGTTTTGTATTTTTTGTGGTGTTGCTGATTTCTTTGTTCCTTATAATTTTCTGTACTGAGTTCATTTTATAGCTTTTTTAAAAAATCATTTCCTTCATTGTTGTTGTTGTTTTTGTTGTTGTTGTTGTTATGTGCCGTCGAGTTGTTGTTTTAGTATTTGCTAAATATTTGTGCCTTTTTTCTTTGTTATTTTGATGAGAAGGTTTATTAATTTTCTTTGAGGTTATCTTGTGATCTATTATTTTCTTCTCAAGTTCAAAACAATGTGTTTTATCTAGAAACCATCTTCACTTCCTCTGCGTTTTCACCTTCTGTACCTACACTATTTATTCCCTCTTTTTGGTGTGTAGTTGTCCTCATTTACCAGTTGATATCTCTGATTGCCTGTTTACAGTTTTGTAAGTTTATTTTACTTTGGAGACTTCTATATCATGGGGCAATCTACTTCCGTAGTGATACTGCCTCGGAAACCCAAGGAGGGGTCGCTATGAGTCGGGTCTGACTTGACAGCACATAACAACAACAACATATCTGGGTTGGTTTCTGGGTTATTTTGTCATGTATGTTAATCATTGTTTGTTTTCTGCTGATTTTTGTTCTCTGGCTGAAGGACTCCCCTTAATATCTCTTGTAAGATTGGTCTGATTTTTTTATTAGCTCATACAAATTTGAGTTGTAGGAAAGTTGCTCTGTCAGCAATGTATAGAAATGATGGAAGAAGTGAGAGAAGCAGGGAAATTTTCATCCATGCAGAAGGTAATGATGACTTGGGTTAGACTGAAGGCAGTGAAATGAAAAAGAAAGCATGAGTGTGGTGAATGCCACAAAGGAGAGTCACTAGGAGATCACCTAGAAAGGAAGAAAGAGTAAAATCTTGGGAAGCAGAGAGTGAATTTTATTTTAGACTTGCTAAGTATTTACTATATTCATTTAGTTACTAATGAAAAGGATGTAAAGTGGCTTGTGGAAAATACATAAAACAATACACAGAACAAGGAAATCTAGTTTAATTCAACACATTACTCCATGTCAGTTGTTGTCTTGGTGCGTGCTGTACAGCCATCACCATGGCAGAGGTGGTTCCTTCCTCATGAACACAGGTACTACTGTGCCAGAGAGACTTTCACAAGGAGAGGCAAGTGTGGTATGCCTTGTGAAAGGCAAGTACAAGATGTGCTAGTGAGCATGTAGACCTGGGGCCTACCTGGTAGGGTGGTGGTAGGTGCCAGGAAAGGCCTACCTCTGGAGGGAACACTTATACTGTGATCTGAAGGATGAGGAGGATAGCCAGGGGGAGATGTGGACAGAGACATTTCTTGCAAAAGGAACTGAAGATTCCTCCTTCTCGGATAAAAGTAACATCCATTTGGTTGCTCAGGGAAAAAACACAGGCAGCACCTTGGATTTTTTTCCTTCTCTTGAGAAGTTTCCTGTATCTAAACAGTCAGAAAATGTTGACTTTCCCATCAAAACATATCCAGAATTCAATGACTTTTTACCACCTCTATTTCACATTTAAGGAGCTCTGGTAGCACAGTGCCTAATGCATTTGACTGCTAACCAGAAAGTTGGTGGTTCAAACCTACCAGCCATTCTGTGGATGGAAGATGGTGCAATCCACTGCCATAAATATTTACCACCTTGTAAACCCAAAGGGGGTTGCTATGAGTCTGAATTGACTTGATGGCACTGGGTTTTATTTTACATCTATACTTGGCCACCATTAGATGTTGTCTAGATGACAATAATAATCTTGTGACTGATCTCAGGGCTTTGACCTTTACTCCTACAAACTTCACATCACAGCATCCATAGTGATCCCATTCAAACACAAGTCCTGGCACTCTGCTAAAAACTGAAAGCATGGCTCCCATTTCTCTCAGGGTATATGCCAAAGTCCTTACAATGGCTCCAGACCCTGAAGATAAAGCCTGTCTTATAACCCCTCTCCCCTTATCTCTTTCTACTTCCTCTTTGTTCACCCAAAGGACAAGTGCTCCTTAATGTAAATCATGAATCCACCTCAGCACTTTTTCAGTGGCTTGGAATTCTCTCTGCTTGGAATATCTGATAAGTGAATAGGGGTGTAATTTGAGGGGTCCTATAGAGCTAGTGGCGTAGTACCTAAGGCATTCAACTGCTAACCAGAAGGTTGGTGGTTCAAACCCCCCAACCACTCCATGGTTCAGCAGTCTACTTCCATAGTGATACCACCTTGGAAACACAAGGAGGGGTCTCTATGAGTTGGATCCAACTTGACGGCAGTAAATGAAAATGAATGAATGAATAGAGTTTCCTTAGGAACTCTGGTGGCATAGTGCCTAAGGCATTTGACTGCTAACCAGAAGATTGGTGGTTCAAACCCAGCAGCCACTCCATGGAAGGAAGTTGGACAATCTACTTCCATAAAGATTTACCACCTTGGAAACCCAAAGAGGGTCACTATGAGTCAGAATCAACTCAATGGCAGTGACTTTGTTTTTCTGTACAGCTTCCTTTGTACAATGGGATAGATCGGCTCCTAAATCCAGCTAGAACTGATGGTGCACATTTTAGTGTAAATCCAAAGAAGGTAATATTTAAGAGAAAGGTTCCGGGAGTAACAGACAATTTAGAAATTAGAGACAATTATTGAGGTACTAAAATTTCTGGTGACTATTCTGATGGGCTTTTTTACATCATAAAATAAAAAAAATAACTATAGATAGTCACACTTGTGAAGGAGAGTAGTATCATAGAACATAGCTAATCATGATATTGCCTGGGATAATCTATATTTTCTTTTGGAATTCATTGTCAATGTGATTTTTGGTACTGGAGCTCTGGTGGTGTAGTACCTAAGACATTTGACTGCTAACCAGAAGGCTGGCGGTTCAAACCCACCAGCCATTCCTCGGAAGGAAGGCTGGGCAATCTACTTCCATAGTGATACCGTCTGGGAAACCCAAGGAGGGGTCACCATAAGTCAGATCTGACTCCATGGCAGTGTGTTACCATTTCAGAGGAGCCCTGGTGGTACAGTAATTAAGTACTTGACTGCTAGCAGAAGGTTGATTGTTTGAACTCACCAGCCTCTTCTCAGGAGAAAGATGTGGCAGTCTTCTTCCATAAAGATATATAGCCTTGGAGACAGCATGGAGTGGTTCTATACTATGGGATTTTACTATTTGAAGTGTTTTATTTTGTAGGATCAACTTGAATTTTCTGAGGACTTCTCATCTGGTAGTGGGAGGCTATAGTTTAGAACATCGTTTATGCAAAAGGAAACCATACTGGGTTTTAAAATTTATTGCAAACATTCTCAGGCTAGTATTTAACAATACTACTAATACTACTAAGAGCCAATCCTTTTGGATACTTACTAAATGCTAGACAGGGTCCTAAGAGCTGTGCATAGATTATCTCATTTAATTCTCAGAAAATTCTGTGATGTGTTGTTATGTTGTTAGATGCCTTCCAATTGGTTCTGACTCATAGCAACAGAATGGAACACTGCCTGGGCCTGTACCACCCTCACAATCATTGCCATGCTTGAGCCCATTGCTCAATCCATCTCTTTGATGGTTGTTCAGGTTACCTAGTGCTGCTCTGACAGGAATATACCATCAATGGCATGGCATGAACAAACAGGAGTTTATTCTCTCAGTTTGGAGGCTTTAAGTCAAGTTCAAAGTGCCATGCTCCAGGGGCTGGGTGAAAGCCCTTCATCCTTCAGTTTCAGCTCTGCCTCTTGCTCCCAGCCCACTGGAGTGAGAGGATTTATTTTACTCAGACACTACTGGCTGCTGAGACTAACAAGCCCAAAGTTGACAAGTGAAAAGGCACAGTCCTGATGTTACCAAACCACACAGCAGGGCATTAATTCAAGTCCATTGAAAGTCCCGAGGTTGGCAGAGCATGGCAGGCTGCTGAACAATGACACAGCTACATGCAGGCTTCAAGTGTGCCTTAAGCTAGAGACTGTTCCCCAAGGCTTCTCCTTATATACAGGAAGTAGACCACATCCCTACAGCAGCTACTCAGCTGCTCACAGTAGATTCCACCATAGTGCTGATTACCAGTCTCATCAAGGGGAATACTACATCCAGCTGCCCAGCCACTCAACCAGGCCCAGCCAAGTTGACATACAAACTTAACTACTACAAGGGTCTTCATCTTTTTCACTGACTCTCTACCAAGTACGATATCCTTCTCCAGGGACTGGTCCCTTCTGACAACATGACCAAAGTATGAGAGACTGTTTATTCTCACTTCTAAGGAGCATTCTAGCAATACTTCCTCCAAGACAGATTTGTTTGTTCTTCTATCAGTTCGTTGTACATTAAAAATTCTTTGCTAACCCCACAGTTCATATACATCAATTCTTCTTTTGTCTTTCTTATTCATTGTCTAGCTCTAAAATGCTATGAGGCTGTTGAAAATACCATGGCTTGGAGGTGCACTTTAGTCTTCAAAATGACATCTTTGCTCTTTAACAGTTTAAAGAGGTCTTTTGCAGCAGATTTGCCCAGGGCAATATGACGTCTTATTTCTTGACTGCTCATTCCATGGGCATTGACTGTGGATCCAAGTAAAATTAAATTGTTGACTACTTCAATCTTTTCTCCATTTATCATAATGTTGTTTACTGGTCTAGTTGTGAGGATCTTTTTTTACTTTATGTTGAGGTGTAATCCATACTGAAGGGTAGTCTTTGATCTTCAGAGTAAATGCTTCTTCAGTAAATGCTTCAAGTTTTCTTCACATTCAGCAAGGAAAGTTGTGTCATCTGCATATCATAAGTTGTTAATGAGTCTTCCTCCAATCCTGATGCTTCATTCGTCTTCATATAGTCCAGTTTCTTGGATTATTTACCAAGCATATAGATTGAATAAATATGGTGAAAGGATACAACCCTGCTGCAAACTTTTCCTGATTTTAAACCACACAGTATCTTCTTTTTTTGCTCGAATGACTGCCTCCTCATCTATGTACAGGTTCCTCGTGAGCACAATTAAATGTTCTGGAGTTCCCCTTCTTTGCAAAGTTTTCTGTAATTTGTTATAATCCACACAGTCAAATGTCTTTGCATGGTCAGTAAAACACAGGTAAACATCTCTCTGGTATTCTTTTTCAGCCGAGATCCATCTGACATCAGCAATGTTATCCCTCATTCCACATCCATCTATGTAGATACTGTTATTGACCCCATTTTATACATTGGAAAACTGAAGCTTAAGATGTTAAGTGATTTGAAGATCAGTCAGCTAGAAATGCAGACCTGCAGTACTGACTCAGATTTTCCCCTAACCCCTATGTAATAGTATCTTGACATATCTTTATCACTACGTTATGACTATCTAGAAGGGAGCTCTGCTGGCATAGCAGTTAAAGCATTCAGTTGCTAACCAAAAGGTTGGGGAGTCAAACGAACACTTGGGGATTTTTTTCCAAATGATTATATATCATCCATAAAATTAGCAAATTTCCTCCAAAATGATCATGATTTTAAAAATAATTAATATTAAGTATTCCTGTATGTGATTATCATAAACTATAACCTCTGAGAGTTAGAAGAATGAAAGATGGGAGGGCTGTCCTCTATTATTAGTAAAAAGAAAGAAGATTCTTAAAAGCACTGGTTGAGAGATGAAAGTGCTGGCCTAGAAACCAGTCACCTTTGTATTATGTCATTAAGGAAAATATAGATGAGGAGTAGAGCTAAAAGACACTGGATTATCTATTTTGAGTTTCCTGTTTTTTTTTTCTCTTTCCCTCTCTCACATCCTTTTGGATTTCCAGCTGAGAAGTTGAAACAAAGATTACAAGACCTGGAGATGGAGAAAAGCACCCTGCAATTTCAGCTTCCTTCCCAGCAGCCAGCACTCAGCAGCCTCCTCAAGCAATTGAGAACACAGATTCAGGCTGCCTTGTGTTGGGCAACTCAGAAGTAAGTACTGTGGTGGCCACGACTTTCCACTCTTTTTTGGCAGATTATAATTGCTATCAAAATAAAACATCAATTTTATTGTATTGAATGCTTCAACTTTATCTTGATTTTATAAAAATATATTTTACTGAAATATAATTTATGTACAGTGAAATACACAAAACTAAAGTGGCATAGGTCAATA
>NW_006921637.1:9988159-10006502 GCF_000298275.1 Orycteropus afer afer | reverse complement strand
TGTTGATGGGCACCTAGGTTGTTTCCATCTTTTTGCTATTGTAAATTGTGCTACAATGAACATGGGTGTGCATATATCTGTTCTTATCCTGGCTCTCACTTCTTTAGGATATATACCTAGTAATGGGATTGCTGGATCAAATGGTATTTCTAATTCCAACTTTTTAAGAAATCATCATGTTTTCCACAGTGCTTGTATCATTTGGCAGTCCCATCAGCAGTGTATGAGAGTCCCAATCTGTCCATATCCTCGCCAGCATTTGTTATTTTCTGTCTTGTTGAACTTTGCCATTAGTGCTGGGGTGAGATAGTATCTCGTTTTGATCTGCATCTCTCTAGTGGCTAAAGATCATGAGCATTTCTTCATGTATTTGCTGACCACTTGAATATCCTCTTTGGTGAAGTGTCTATTCATGTCTTCTGCCCATTTTTTAATTGGATTGTTAATATTTTTGTTGTGGTGTTAGAGTTTTCTATCAATTTTAGAGATAAGTCCCTTGTCAGGTATGTCATTGACAAATATGTTCTCCCAATCTATAGGTTCTCTTTTCCCTCTTTTGTAGAAGTCTTTGGAAACACATAAAAATTAAATTTTAGAAGGTCCCACTCATCTAGTTTATCTTCAGCTGTTTGTGCATTTTGGTGTATGCTTGAAAGTCTATTTATACCATAAATGAGAGCTTCTAAATTTGCCCCTATTTTTTCCTTGAGGAACTTTATAGTTTTAGGTTTTACATAGTCTTTCATCCATCTGGAGTTAGTTTTTGTATGATGTGAGGTATGGATCTTGTTTCATTTTTTCTGCAAATGGATATCTAGTTTTGCCAGCATCATTTGTCAAAGAGACCATCTCTTCCTCATTTAATGTATTTCAGCCCTTTGTCAAAAATCAGCTGACCATAGGTCAAAGCATCTATTTCTGGGTTCTCAGTTCTGTTCTGCTGGTCTATGTGTCTATTGTTGTGCCAGTACCAGGCTGTTTTGACTACTGTGACTGCATAGTAGGTTTTTAGATCCAGGAATGTGAGACCTCCTACTTTGTCCCTCTTCTTCAATAGTGCTTTTCTTATTTGAGGTCTCTTTCCTTTATGTACAAAGTTAGTGATTGTACCTTCAGCATTCTTCACCAACACCACAACTCAAAAGCATCAACTCTTCTTCAGTCTTCCTTATTCATTGTCTAGTTTTCACATGGATATGAGATGATTGAAAATCTCATGACTTGGGTTAGGCACAACTTAGTCTTCAAGGAGATAACTTTGCTCTTCAGCACTTGAAAGAGATCTTTTGCAACAGATTTGCCCAATGCATGGTATGTTCTTCCATTTATGTGATTGCTTATGGTTTCTTGGAGTAGTGATTTGTAGTATTCTTTGTAGTGACATTTATTCCCAACTATTTTATTTTTTTTGGTAACTATTGTAAATGGTATTGATTTCCTTATCAGCTATCTCTTTGATGGTGTAGAAGAATCCAGTTGATTGTTGTATCCTGTCCTGCCATTATGCTAATTCTCTCAATTAGTTCCAGTAGATTTTTTGCTGAGTCTCTGAGTTTTCTAGGCATAGGATCATATCATCAGCAAATAGGGATAGTTTTACTTCTTTCTTACCAATTTGGATGCCTTTGATTTCCCTTTCTTGCCTTATTGCCTTGGCTAGGACTTCCAATACAATGTTGAATAGAAGTGGTGATAGAGGGCATCTGTGTCTGGTTCCTGTTTGCAGGAGGGATGGTTTCAGTTTCCATTGAGAATAATATTGGCTGTTGGTTTTGCATATGTATCCTTTATTATATTGATGATTTTCTCTTGTATTCTTATTTTGGTGAAAATTTTTAGCAGGAATGGGTATTGGATTTTATCAAATGCCTTTTCTGCTTTGATTAATATGATCATGTTGTTCTTTTCTTTTGTTTTATTTATGTGATGGATGATGTTGTTTGTTTTTTAAATGTTGAACCATTCTTGCATACCTGGTATGAACCACACTTGTTCACAATGTATTTATTTATTTTGATATGTTGTTGGAGTCTATTGGCTAGGATTTGGTTGAAGATTTTTGCATCTGTATTTATGAGGGATATTGGTCTGTAGTTTTCTCTTTTAGTGATGTCTTTGCCTGGTTTCAGTATCAAGGTTATGCTTGTTTCATAAAATAAATTTTGGAGGATTCCATCCTTTTCTATGGTCTGGAATAGTTTGAGTAGGATTGGTGTCCATTCTTCTCTGAATGTTCAGTAGAATTCTCCAGTGAATCCATCTGGGCCAGGGTTTTTTTGTTTTGTAATTGTTTTTCTCACCTGTTCAATTTCTTCTTTTGCTATGGATCTGTTCAAATTTTCCACCTCGGCCTCTGTTAGTTTAGGTTAGTAGTATGTTTCTAGAAATCTGTCCATTTCTTCTAGATTTTCAAATTTTTTGGAGTATAGTTCTTCAGAGTATCCTGATATTATCCTTTTAATTTCAGTTGGTTCTGTTGTGGTGTCACCCAATTCATTTCTTATTCATGTTACTTGTATTCACTCCCTCTTTCCTTTGTTAAATTTGCCAGTGGTTTGTCAATTTTATTCATCTTTTCAAAGAACCAACGTCTAGTCTTGTTGATTTTTTCTATTATCTTTCTATTTTCTGTTTTATTTATTTCTGCTCGAATCATGATTATTTCTTTTCTTCTGGTGACTGTAGGCTTTTTTTTTTTGCTGCTCTTTTTCCAGTTGTTGGAGATTTTGGGTTAAGGTGTTGATTTTGGCTCTTTCTTCTTTTTTTATGTGTGCATTTATTGCTATAAATTGGCCTGTGATTGCTGCTTTTGCTGTCTCCCAAAGATTTTGGTATGTTGTTTCCACTCTTGTTTGATTTAAGGAATTTTTAAATTTCATTTTTTATTTCTCCTAAAACCCAGTCATTTTCATGGAAGGTGTTATTCACTTTCCATGTATTTGGTCATTTTCTGTTCATCTTCCTATTGTTGAGTTCTCCTTTTACAGCATTGTTATCTGAGAAGATGATGTACAGGATTGCAATGTTTTTAAATTTATTGAGTCTTGCTTTGTGGCCTAATATATGATCTATCCTGGAGAATGTTCCATGTGCACTGGACAAGAATGTGTATTATGCTCTTGTTGGGTGAAGTGCTCTGTAGATGTCTATAAGGTCAAGTGAGTGGATTATATTGTTTAGTTCTTCTGCATCTTTGTTGAGTTTCTTTCCATTTCTATCCATGATTGAAAGTGGTGTTTTAAAGTCTTCTACTCTGACTGTGGAGTCACCTATTTGTCTTTTCAGTTCTGTTAGAGTCTGGTTTATGTATTTTGAGGCTCTTTCATTGAGTGCATAGATATTTATTATTGTTGTGTCCTCTTGTTCAATCTATACTTTAATCATTATATAATGTCCTTGTCTCTTATGGTAGTTTTTGTTTTAAAATCAATTTTATCAGAAATTAATATTGGCACTCCCTCTCTTTATGATTGCCATTTGTTTGACATATCTTTTTCCAACCTTTGATTTTTAGTCTATTTTTGTCTTTCTCTCTAGGGTGTGTCTCTTGTAGACAGCCTATTGATGGATTGTGTTTTCTTATCCAGGCTGCAACTCTCCATCTCTTGAATGGTGCATTTAATCCATTGACATTCAATATAATTATCAACAAGTATGAATTTGTAGCTGTCATTTTGTTATGTGCTTTTTTTAAAATTTATGAATCGTGTCATCACTTCCTTTGTTGCTGTTGTTTTAGTATTTGCTAAATATTTGTGCTTGTCTACTTTTTTTTTTTAATTTTATTATTTTTCTTTGAGGTTACCCTGTGATTTATAATTTTCTACCCAAGTTTAGAACAGTCCATTCTACCTTGCAGTTGTCTTGACTCCTCTACCATTCAGAAGTTCTGAAACTACACAGTTTTTTCCCTCTTTTTGATTTGTAGTTGTCCTTATTTGTCAATTGATGTCTCTGGTTTCCTGTTTACAATCTTGCAGGCTTATTTACTTTGGATACTTCCATAACTGGTTGATTTCAGGGTTATGTCATCATGTGTGTTAATGGTCAGTTGTATTTTGCTGTTGTTAGTTCTATGTCCGCAGGACTCCCTTTAGCATCTCTTGTAAGGCTGGTGTGGCTTTAACAAATTCTCTTAATTTCTGCTTATCTGGAAATTTTCTAATTTCACCATCATATTTGAGGGACAATTTTGCTAGGTATATAGGTATATAATTCTTGGTATATAATTCTTCTTTTTTAGCATCTAGTCATTTATTGTGTTTCTATTTATTTAACAAACACGTGTACAACAATTTTAAATGCATAAAGAAATAACTCAATTAATCTTTATGATAATTCTCAAACTCAAACTCACCAACATTGAGTTGATTCTGACCCATAGCTACTCCCATTGGGTTTCCAAGGCTATAAATCTTTATGGAAACAGATTGCTTCGCCTTTCTTCCATGGAGCAACTGGTGGGTTCAAACCACTAGTCTTCTGATTATCAGCCAAATGCATTCACCACTACACCACCAGAGCTCCTTATAATAATTCTCAAAGCAAGCTCACTGCCATAGAGTTAATTCCAACTCATAGCGACTTCCATTGGGCTTCTGAGGCTGTCTATCTTATGGAAGTACATTGCCTTATCTTCCTTCCATGGAGAGGCTAGTGAGTTTGAACTGCTGACCTTGTGGTTAGCAGCCAAATGCCTTATCCACTATGGAATTGGAGCTCCTATTAGCATCTGTATCAATATGGACATTAAAATCCATTTCCAAATCATCTGTATGTTATATGTATTAATGAATATTAATGTCTGTAGATATGTTGTTGTTAGGTGCCCTCAGGCCTATTCTGACTGATAGTGACCCTTTGTAAAACAGAATGGAACATGGCCTGGTCCTGCGCCATCCTCACAATAGTTGCTATGTTTGAGCTCACAGTTACAGCCACCATGTCAATTCATCTTGTTGAGGGTCTTCTTTTTTTGCTGACCCTCTCTTTTACCAAGCATGATGTTCTTTGCCAGTGACTGATCCCTCTTGATAACATGTGCAAAGTATGTGAGATGAAGTCTTGCTATTCTTGCTTCTAAGAAGAATTCTGGCTATACTTCTTCCAAGATAGATTTGGTCATTCTTCTGGCAATCAGGATATATTTAATATTCTTTACCAGTACCAAATTCAAAGGCATCAATTCTTCTTTTTGTTTTCCTTATTCAATATCCAGCTTTCACATGCTTATGAGGTGATTGAAAATATCATGGCTTGGGACAGGTGCATGGTAGTCTTCAAAGTGATATCTGTGCCCCCCCCTTTTTTTTAACACTTTAAAGAGATCTCTTTGCAGGATATTTGTCCTATGCAATATGTCATTTTTATTTCTTGACTGCTGCTTCCATAGAGATTGTGGATCCAAGTAAAAGGAACTCATTAACTATATGATATTCATATAAAATGTATCTATGTTCATATAATCTATAGCCATGACTCATCACTCATCTGTCAGTTTGTTATACTGTGGTGGCTTGTACATTACCATGAGACTGGAAGCTATGCCAACAGTATTTCAAATACCAGCAGGGTCATCCATTGTGGACAGGTTTCAGTGGAGCTTCCAGACTAAGACAGTGGAGAAGGACAGGGCCATCTGCTTCTGAAAAAACTGGCCAATGAAAACTTTATATGAAAAACAGTGAAACACGGTCTGATATATTACTAGAAAACTTTATGAATTGACATGAAACACTGATGTAGTGCCTGAAGATGAGGCCCTCATGTTCGAAGGCACTCAGAGTACAACTGAAAAAGAGCTGCCTCCCCAGAGTTGAGCATAATGATGTGGATGGAGTAAAACTGTTGGGACCTTCACTTGATGATGGAGCATGGCTCAAAATGGGAAGAAATAGTGCAAATATTAATTAATAGTCAGAATATGGAGTATACTAAGTATGAATCTAGGAAAACTGGAGCTGTCAAAAATGAAATGGAATGGATAAAGATCAATATCCTAGGTATTAGTAAGTTGAAATGGATGGTATTGGCGATTTTGAATCAGACAATCATATGATCTACTCTACTGGGATGACAACTGAAGAGGAATAGCATTGCATTCATCATCAAAATGAACATCTCAAGATCTATCCTATAGTACAATGATGTCAGTACTAGGATAATATTCCTATGCCTACAAGAAAGACCAATTAATACTACTGTTCTTCAAATTTACAAATGAACTACTGAAGCCAAAGATGAAGAAATTGAAGGTTTTTTTTTTTTTTTAACCAATTTCTGCAGTCTGAAATTGACTGAACATGCAGTTATTACTGGTGACTGGAATGCAAAAGTTGAGAGCAGAAGAATAATTGGTAGTTGGAAAATATGGCCTGAGTATAGAAATGACACTGGAGATTGAATGATAGAACTTTGCAAGACCAATGACTTACTTATTGCAAATATCTTTTTTTTCAGCAACATAAATGGGAACTATACACATGGACCATGCCAGATGAAATATACAGAAATCAGATCAACTGTATCTGTGGAAAGAGGTGATGGAGAAGCTCAATATCATCAGTCAAAATAAGGCCACAAGTTGACTGTGGAACAGACCATCAGTTGGTTCAAGTTTAAGCAAAAGAAAATTGAAATAAGCCAACAAGAGCCAAAATATGACCTTGATTACATCTCACCTGAATTTAGAGACCATCTGAAGAATAGATTTGATGCATTGAACACCAATGACTGAAGAACAGATGAGTTGTGGGATAACATCAAGACCATCATACATGAAGAAAGAAAATCATCATTAAAAAGATAGGAAAGGAATAAAAGACCAACATGGATGTCAGAAGAGACTCTGAAACTTGTTTTTGAATGTAGAGTAGCTAAAGTGAAGGAAAGAAATGCTGAAATAGAACTGAACAGCAGATTTCAAAATGTGACTCAAGAAGACAAAGTAAAGTATCATAATGAAATGTGAAAATATCTGGAGTTAGAAAACCAAGAGGGAAAAACACACTCAGCATTTCTTAAGCTAAAAAAACTGAAGAAAATATTCAGCCCTCAAGTTGCAATATTGAAGGATTCTATGGGCAAAAAATAATGATGTAAGAAGCATCAAAAGCAGATGGAAGAAATACACTGAGTCATTGTATAAAAAAGAATTGCTTGATGTCCAGATATTTCAGGAGGTAGCATATGATCAAGAACTGACACAGGACCATAGTACTGGGGGACACCAGACTCAATTGACACAATAAAATACATAAAAATCTTGTTCCACAACATACTTTGGTGAGTAGTGACTGGGGTCTTAAAAGCTTTCAAGTGGCCATATAAGATACAGCTAATGGTGAAGAGGCATAACTCAAAATGGGAAGAAACAGCTGCAAACCTCCAGTAATAATCAGAATGTGGAATATATGAAGTATGAATCTAGAAAAATTGGAAGTTTTCAAAAATGAAATGGAACATGTAAAGATTGATATCCTAGGCATTAGTGAGCTGAAATGGACTGGTCATATGATCTATTATGCTGAGAATGACAAATTGAAGAGGAATGGTGTGGCATTTATCATCACAAAGAATGTTTCAAGATCTATCCTGAAGTATAATGCTCTCGGTAATAGGGAAATATCATATGCCAACAAGGAAGACCAGCTAATACTACTGTTACTCAAACTTACACACCAACCACCAAAGATAAAGATGAAGAAATAGAAGATTTTTACCAACTTTGCAGTATGAAATTGACCAAACATGCAATCAAGATATGTTGTTTATTACTGTTGATTGGAACGTCAAAGTTGGAAACAAAGAGGAATCATCCATATTTGGAAAATATGGACTTGGTGATAGAAATGACACTGGAGATTGTGTGATAAAATTTTGCAAGACCAATGACTTATTCATTGCAAATACCTTGTTTTCAACAACATAAATTGCAGTTATACACATGGACCTCACTAGATGGAATACACAAGAATCAGATCGACTACATCTGTAGAAAGAGGTGATGGAGAGGCTCAATGTCTATGCTCAAAACAAGGCTAGGAGCTGACTGTGAAACAGACCATCAACTGCTCACATGCATGTTCAAGTTGAAGTTGAAGACAATTAAAACAAGTCCATGAGAGACAAAATATGACCCTGATTATATCCTCCTGAATTTAGTGATCATCTAAAGACGAGATTGATGCATTGAACACCAATGACCAAAAGCCAGATGAATTGTGGGATGACATCAAGAACATCATCCATGAAGAAAGAAAAGAAAAGAAAAACCAAATTTACTGCTCTCGAGATGATTATGACTCATAGTGACCCCTCCTTGGGTTTCTGAGGAGGAATCTCTATGGAAGTAGATTGGCCAATCTTCCTTCTGAGGAGTGTCTGGTGGGTTTGAATCATGAGCCTTCTGGTTAAAAGTCAGATGCCTTAGACATTACATCCCCAGAGCTCCTCTAAATAAAGCAAAATGTCATTAAACAGACAGGAAAGGAAGAAAAGACCAAAATGGATGTCAGAAGAGACTCTGAAGCTTGCTCTTGAATGGAAAGTAGCAAAAACAAATGGAAGAAATGACAAGATAAAAGAGCTGAACAGAAAATTTCAAAGAGCAACTCAAGAAGACAAAGTCAATTATTATTATGAAAATGTGCAAATATCTGGAGTTAGAAAATGAAAAGGGAAGAACACTCTCAGCATTTCTCGAGCTTAAAGAACTGAAGAAAAAATTCAAGCCTCAAGTTGCAATATTGAAAGATTTTATGGACAAAATATTGAATGATGCAGGAAACATCAAGAGAATATGGAAAGAATACAGTCATTGTACCAAAAAGAAATGATTGAGATGACATCCATTTCAAGAGGTGACACATGATTAAGAACCAATGGTACTGAAGGAAGATGTCCAAGCTTCACTAAAGAAATGGGTAATAAATAACACTCCAGAAATTGACAGGAAACCGACTGAGATGTTTCAATAAACAGATACTGTGCTGAAGGTACTTACTCATCTACGCCAAGAGATTTGGAAAATGGCTACCTGGCCAACTGACTGGAAGAGATTCATATTTGTACCCATTCCAAAGAAAGGTGATCACACAGAATGTGGAAATTTTGAACAGTTTATTAATATCACATGGAAGTAAAATCTTGCAGAAGATAATTCAAAAATGGTTGCAGCAATATATTTACAGGGAATTTCCAGAAATGCAAGCTGGATTCAGAAGAGAACATGGAAAGAGGGGTATCATTGCTGATGTCAGATGGATCTTGGCTGAAAGCAAAGAGTACAAGAAAGATGTTTACATGTGTTTTATTGACTATGAAAAAGCATTTGACTATGTGCATCATAAAAAATTGTGGATAGCATTGAGGAGAATGGGAATTCTAGAACACTTAATTGTGCTCATGAGGAACCTGTACATAGACTCGTTGGAACAGAACAAGGGGTTACTGCATGGTGTAAAATCAGGAAGGGAGTGTGTCAGGGTTGTATTCTTTCACCATACTTATTCAATCTGTATGCTGAAGAAATAATCTGAGAAGCTGGACTATATGGAGAAAAACATGGCATCAGGATTGGAGGAAGACTCATTAACAACCTGCTATATGCAGAGGAACTGCCAGCCTTCTGGTTAGCAGTCAAGTGCCTTAGTCACTACACTACCAGAACCAGCCACTCCTCAGAAGGAAGATGGGGCAATCTACTTCTGTAGTGATACTGCTTTGGAAACCCAAGGAGGGGTTGCTATGGGTTGGGTCTGACTTGATGGCATATAACAACAACATATGCAGAGGATGCAATCTTGCTTGCTGAAAGTGAAGATGATTTGAAGCATTGACTGATGAAGATTAAAGACTCTAGTCTGCAGTACTGATTACACTTCAACATAAAGAAAATGAAAATCCTAACAACTGGACCAATAAGCAGAATCACAATAAATGGAGAGAAGGTTGAAGTTGTCAAAGACTTTGTATTACTCGGTTCCACAATCAACACCAATGGAAGCAACAATCAAGAAATGAGACAATGTATTTATTGCACTTAGCAAATCTGC
Organism: Orycteropus afer afer; assembly: GCF_000298275.1. Classification (NCBI taxonomy): domain Eukaryota; kingdom Metazoa; phylum Chordata; class Mammalia; order Tubulidentata; family Orycteropodidae; genus Orycteropus; species Orycteropus afer. The sequence goes on along the minus strand of NW_006921637.1, from coordinate 9,996,447 downwards.
TGCAAAAGACCTCTTTAAAGCACTGAAGAGCAAAGATATCTCCTTGAAGACTAAGGTGTGCCTAACTGTGGTGGTATGTTTGTGTGTCAACTTGGCTGGGCCTGGTTGAGTGGCTGGGCTGCTGTTGGTCGTTATTCCCCATGATGAGACTGGCAGTCAATTCCATGGTGGAATCTACCACAAGTGGCTGAATAGCTGCCCTTGGGATGTGGTCTGCTTCTCATATATAAGAAGCAAAGAATGGTCTCTAGTTTGTGGCACGTTTGAACCCTGCATGTAGCTGTGTCGTTGTTCAGCAGCCTGCCATGTTCTGCTGACCTGGGGACTTACAATGGACTTGAATTAATAGCCTGCAATGTGGTTTGGTAACATCGGGACTGTGCCTTTTTATTTATCAACCTTGGGCTTGGCAGCCTCAGCAGGTAAAAGCTGCCTGAGTGAAGAAAAGCCTCTAGCTTCAATGGGCTGGGAGCTGAAGGCAGAGCTGAAGCCCAAGGCTGAGGAGCTTTCACCCAGCCCCTAGAGCTTGACACTTCCAACTTGGACTTAAAGCCTCCAAACTGTAAGAGAATAAACTCCTGTTTGTTAAGGCCATCTCATTTGTGGTATATTCCTGTTAGAGCGGCATTAGGTAACCAGAACACTAACCCAAGCCATGATATTTTCAATTGCCTCATATGCATATGAGAGCTGGACAGTGAATAAGGAAGACTGAAGAAGAGCCTTTGAGTTGTGGTGCTGGTGAAGAATACTGAAAGCACCATGGACTGCTAAAAGAATGAACAAATCTGTCCTGGAAGAAGTGTGGCTGGAATGCTTCTTGGAAGTGAGAATGGCCAGGCTTTTTCTGACCTACTTTGGTCATGTTATCAGAAGGGACAATTCCCTTGGTAAAGTGGAGGGTTAGTGAAAAAGGGGAAGACCCTGAATAAGATGGAGTGATACAGTTGCTGCTATGATGGGCTCAGGTATAGCAAGGATTGTGAGGCTGGCACCTGACTGGGCATTTTTTCATTTTGTTGTACATAGGATGGCTATGAATTGGAGCTGACTCAACAGCACCTAACAATGAAAACAATGTGTCTTGGAATTGACTTGATGGCAGAGTTATTTTTTTTTTTCAAATTTGATTTATGTATATTATATATATATATATATATATGTATCATTATTAATATTATCTATATCTATATACTTGTATTAATATGTATATTGAAGATGAGACATTAAGGCTCAGGAGAGGGTAAATGACTTGCCCAAACCATACTGAGTGTCTCAGCTAGCATCTAAACCCTGGCTCTAAGGCTCCAGAGCCCATGATCTGAACTAGCACACTAAGAACTAGCACTTCTGCTTCCGAAGTATGAGCCCGGAAAAGCAAACCAAACCCAACCCACTGCCATTGAGTTGGTTGCAACTCATACCCACCCCCATTAGGTTTCTGAGGTGGTAAATCTTTATGGAAATAGATTGTCTAGTCTTGTTTCCATGGAGTGGCTGGTAGGTTTGAACTACCAACCTTCTGGTTAGCAATCAGATGCCTTATGCGTTATGCTACCAGAGCTCCTTGAACCTGAAAAATATCTTCTATTATTATTTACCCACCAGCCAATCCTTGGAAAGAAGGTTGGGCAATCTACTTCCACAGTGATGCTGCCTCAGAAACCCAAGGAGGGGTCACTATGAGTCAGATCCTACTGGACAGCCGTGAATTTGGTTTTTGGTTTATATGTGATTTGGATGGAGAGCAGTAGTTTTGTTGTGATCTTGTCTGAGTTGCTCGTAGAGCGTGGTTGACTGAAATAAAGCCTGCCCCACCCCCAAATCATAAAACTCAGTGCTATTGAGTTGATTCTCACTCATAGTGATGCCCATTGGGTTCCTGAGGCTGTAAATCTTTACAGAAGCAGACTGCCTCATCTTCTTCCATGGAACAGCTGGTGGGTTCGAACCACCAACTTTTTGGTTAGTAGCCAAGTGTCTTAGCCATTATACCTCTAGAGCTCCTTGAAATAAATGCATTCTCATTCAACTATGTTAAGTTAAACCATGTGAAATATCTTAAATTTGTCTGTGACCTATAAAAGCAACAATTCCATTTGATTCAGCCTAGTATCTCTCTCTAGAAGGTCTGGTAGCATAGTGCTTAAGGCATCGACTGCTAACCAGAAGGCTGGCGGTTCAAACCCACCAGCCACTCCTTGGAAGGAAGGTATCACTTCCGTAGTGATATCCCCTCGGAAACCCAAGGAGGGGTTGCCATGAGTCAGGTCTGACTCACCGGCACATAACAACAACAACACTATCTCTCTCATAAAAGTACAGCTTTTATTAAACATGCATTAAGTCACTGTAAACTGTTGGCTTGTTTTACGAGCTATTATTGTTCTCCTTTTCCTCACAACAGTTATCTATATACCGTGCTTTTATATCCCACTGACTTTCTGAGCCCACTGTAATATGATTTGTATTTGTCCCTCCCCAAATCTCTACCAAGTCAGTAATCATTTTCTATTTGTTACATTCAAAAGATAGTTTTCAATTCTTATTTAGCTCCATTTCACAACAGTGTCTCTAGAACTTTTGACCAGATTCATTCTAAAACCTCTCCCCTTTGCATTCATGATTTTGTTCTTTTCTTGTCTTCTTGCTAACTTCTGGCCATTTATCTAAATCCTTTATGAGCTCCTGTTCTACTTCCTGTCTTCTTTTTTTATTTCTATTTAGTGGATTACCTTCCCTTCCCATCCTACCCCTAGTAACTATCAAAGAATATTACTTTTCCTGTGAAACCTTTTTATTGGCTTTTGGCAATAGTGATTTCATACAATATTTGTCTTTTTGTGTGCTTAATTTCATTTAGCATAATGGTTCATGGCTGTTATGAGATGTTTCGTATATTCATCATTGTTCTTTAGTTTGTTGATCTGTTCTTCCATTGATGGGCATTTACATTGTCTCTTTTTTTTTTTTTTTTTTTTGCCATTGTGTATAATGCTGCAATGAACATGAGTATGTTCATCTCATAGCTCTTATTTATGTAGGATATATAACTCTGTAGTGGGATTGCTGGGTTATATAGTATTTCTATTTCCAGCTTTTTAAGGAAGCACCATACTGTTTTGTAAAGTGGGTGCATCATTTTACAATCCCACCAGCACTGTATGAGGATTCCAGTTTCATTCTACTCTCACCAGCATTTATTGTTTACTGTTTTTTGAACTTTGCTATTAGTGCTGTGGTGAATGATAGCTCCTTGTTGTTTTGATTTGTGTCTCTCTGATGGCTAATAAGGAGCTCTCTGGTGGTGCTGTAGTTAAAACATTGGGCTGCTAACCAACAGGTCAGTGGTCTGAACCTACCAACCAATCTGTAGGAGAAAGATGAAGCAGTCTATGGGGCAGTTACATTTCTGTCCAATAGGGTTGCTATGAGTTGTAATCAACTTGATGGGTTTGATTTTGGTTTGGGAATGGCTAATGATCATGAGCATTTATGTGTTTGTTAGTTGCCTGAAAGTCTTCTTTGGTCAAGTATCTGTTCATGTCCTCTGCCCACTTTTTAATTGGATTTTTCTTTCTCTTTGTTGTTAAAGTATTGAAGTTTCCTAGCCTCTTGTCTGATGTGTCATTGACAAATTTTTTTTTCCCTGTCTGTGGGTTCTCTTTTCACTCTTCTGCTGAAATATTTTGATGTGCCTAAGTGTCTGATTTTCAGGAGGTCTGTCATTTATTTTGTCTTCTGTGCATTTTTATTATGTTTGATGGTATATTTATACCATGAATTAGTGCCTATAAATGTGTCCCTATTTTTTCTTTGTTGGTATTTATGATTTTAGGTTTTACATTCAGATCTTTGATCCAACATGAGCTTGTTTTTATATATAGTGTGAGATATAAGTCCTATTTCATTTTTCTGCAAATGGGTATCTTGTTTTTCCAGCACCATTTATTAAAGAGTCTATATCTTCCCCATTTAATAAGTTTCTACCTTTTGCCAAAGATCAGCTGTCCCTAGGTAGGTGGATTCACTTCTGGGTCCTCAGTTCTGTTCCTGTGGTCTATGTGTCTGTCATTGTACCCGTAACAGGCTTTTTTAAAGACTGTGGCTGTGTAGTAGGTTTTCAAATCATGGAGTGTGAGGCCTCTTTGTTCTTCTACTTTAATAGTACTTTACGTATCTGGGGTCTCTTTCCTTTCCATATAAAGTTGATAATTATTTTTTTCATTTCTTTAAAGAAAGATGATGGAATCTGCAATGAAATTGCCTTCTATTAGATAACTTAGGTTACTTCTGATATTTTCATGATGATAAGTCTTCCTATCCATGAATATCTTATATCCTGCCATTTATGTTGGTCACTTTTGGTTTCTTGTAATAGTGTTTTATAGCTTTCTTTGTATAGGTCTTTTGTGCCTCTGTTTAGATTTATTCCCAAGCACTTCATCCTTTGGGTGGTTATTATAAATAATATTGCTTTCCTTATTTCCTTTTCAGAGTTCTCTTCATTAGTGTTAAGGAATATGATTGATTTTTGTCTGTTGATCTTATACCCTGCCATTTTGCTGAAACTTTCAATTATTTCCAACAGTTGTCTTACTGAGTCTTTGGGATTTTCTGTGTATAAGATTCTGTCACCTGATCGTGGGATAACAAATAGGGATAGTTTTACTTCTTTGCCAATTTAGATACCTTTTATTTCCCTTTCTTACCTTATTTCTATTGCTAGGGCTTCCAATATAATACTGAATAGGAGTGGTGACAAAATACACATTTGTCTGGTACCTGTTCATAAGGGGAATGCTTTCAATGTCTTCCCATTGAGAATAACGTTGGCTGTTGGATTTGTGTATTTGCCCTTAATTATGTTGAGGAATTTCCCTTCTGTTTCTATTTTGTTCAGTGTTTTCATCAGGAGTAGATGTTGGATTTTGTCAAATGCCCTTTCTGTGTCAATTGACATCATCATGCAATTCCTTTCCTTTATTTTATTTATGTGATGGATTATTTTCATCATTTTTCTAATGTTGAATCATCCTTGCATACTTGGTATGAATCCCACTTGGTCATGATGTATTATTTTTTTGATATGTTGTTGGAGTTTACTGGCTAGGGTTTTGTTGAGAATTTTTGTATCTATGTTCATGAGGGATATTGGTCTGTAGTTTTCTTTTCTAATGATGTCTCTGCCTGGATTTGATATCAGGGTTATGCTTCCTTCATAAGAAGAATTTGAGAGTTTTCCTTCATTTTTTATATTCTGGAATACTTTGAATAGAATTGGTACCAGCTGTACTCTGAATATTTTGTATTATTCACCAGTGAAGCCATTTAGGCCAGGACTTTTTTTTCTGTTGGTAGTTTTTTATTACCTGTTCAATTTCTTCTTTTGTTGTGAATTTTTTTTTTTCCAATTTTCTATTTCAGTCTGTGTTACTTTAGATAGGTCATGTTTTTCTAGAAATCTGTCCATTTTTTCTAGACTTTCAAATTTGTTGGCATATAGCTCTTCATAGTATCCTGATATCATCCTTTTTATTTCAGTTGGTTTTGTTGAGAAATTGTCCATTTCATTTCTTATTTGTGTTATTTGCATTTTCTACTTCTTTTTCCTTGTTTAACTTGCCAATGGTTTGTCAATTTTATTAATCTTTTCAAAGAATCAACTTCTATTCTTGTTTAGTCTTTCTATTGTTTTTCTGTTTTCTATTTCATTTGTACTCTAATCTATTATTTCCTTTTTCTGGAGAAGGTAGGCTTCTTTTTTTGACACTCTTGTTCTAATTGTTGGAGATACTGAATTATGATGTTGATTTAGGCTCTTTCTTCTTTTTTGATGTGTGTATTTTATTGTTAAAATTTGTCCTCTGAGTGCTACTTTATCTGTGTCCCAGAGATTTATAGTATGTTGTATTTTCATTCTTGTTTGATTCAAGGAATTTTTTAATTCAATTTTTTATATCTTCTGTTATCCAGTAGTTTCTAAGAAGGGTGTTACTCAGTTTTCATGTGTTGGCTTTGTTTTCCTTGATCTTCCTATTGTTCATTTCTAATTTATAGCATTGTGTTCTGAGAAAATACTTTGCAGTATTTTTAACTTTATTAAGGGCTTGCTTTGCAGCCTAACATATGGTCTATTCTGAAAACTGTTCCATACGCACTGGAAAAGAATGTATGTGGTGCTGTTACGGGGTAAAGTGCTCTTATATATCTATAAGGTCAAGTGGTTGATTGTATTATTTAGTTCTTCTGTGTCTTTGTTGAGTTCCTTTCTAGTTTTTCGATCTTTAACTGATAGTGATCTATTAATGTCTCCTACTATTACTGCGAAGTCATCTATTTGTCTTTTCAATTCTTTTAAAGTCTGATTTACGTATTTTGGAGCTCTTTCATTGGATTCATACATATTTATTATGGTTATGTCCTCTTGTTCAATTGTTCCTTTAATCATCATATAATGTCCTTCCTTGTCTCTTATTGTGATTTTTGTCTTAAAGTCTATTTTATCAGAAATTAATATTGCCTTTTTTGCCTGCTATTTTATGATTACCATTTGCTTGATGTATTTTTTCCAACCTTTGATTTTTAGTCTATTTTTGCCTTTGTGTCTGAGGTGACTCTCTTGTAGAGAATATAGTTATGGGTCATGTTTTCTTATACATTCTGCAACTGTCTCTTGATTGGTGCATTTAATCCATTTAAATTCAGTGTAATTATCAAGTATAATTTTATTCGTGTCATTTTATATGTATTTTTTTTTTCATGGTGCTACTAATTTCTTTGTTCCATATAATTTTTTGTGGTGAGCTCATTTTGATTGTGAATTTCTTAACATTTCCTTTATTAATGTTGTTTTGGTATTCCCTAAATATTTGTGACTTTCCTTTGTTTATTTGATGAGAAAGTTCATTAATTTTCTTTGAGATTACCCTGTGATTTATTATTTTCTTCTCAAATTTAAAACTCTACATTCTATCTTCAAACTGTCTTGACTCTCTCTCTATATGGAAATTTTTAAAACTCTACATTCTATCTTCAAACAGTCTTGACTTTCTCTATATTTGGAAATTCTGTACCTACACTATTTATTCCATCTTTTTGCATTGTAGTTGTCCTCATTTACAAATTAATATCTCTGGTTCCCTGTTTTCACTTTCGTAGGTTTATTTTACTCTGGATACCTCTGTATCTGAGTTGGTTTCTGGGTAATCTTGTCATGTGTATTTATCACAGATTGTTGTCTACTGTTGTTGGTTCTCTGTCCTAAGTACTTCCTTTAGCATCTCTTGTAAGGTTGGTCAGAGTTTTACGAAATCGCTTACATTCTGTTTATCTATAAATGTCCTAATGTCACCATCATATTTGAGAAACAGTTTTGGTTGTATTTATTTCTTGATAAGAAATTTTTTCTTTCAGAGTTTAATATATGTCATCCCATTGCCTTCTTACCTGCATGGATTCTGCTGAAAAAATAGAGCTTGTTCTTATTTGCTGCAATTTTTAGCTAATTTTGCATTTTTCCCAAGCTGCTTTCAGGAGTCTTTCTTTGAGTTTGGTTCTGGAAACTTGAATTATGATCTGTCTTGATTTTTTTTTTTTTTTTGGGGGGGGGGAAGGGGAATCAATCCTATATTGAGTTTGTTGAGCTTCTTGAATGCACATCTTTTCATCTTTCATAATATTAGGGAGGTTTTCTTCCAAGATATCTTCAACAATTTTCATGGTATGTTTTTCAAATCTTTCTGTTCTGGAATGCTGATTATACATATATTATCCTCCTTGATGGTTTCTTACATAAATCTTAAATTTTAGTAATTTTTTTCAGTGTTTTTTTCTGATTGTTCCCTTAACAAATTAATATTGACTGATTTGTCTTCAGTCTCACTACTTTTATCTTCCATTGATTCAGTTTTACTTCAATGCACTTTCAAAGTGTTATCTATTTCTGAAATCTTAATATTAATCTTCTCTTTTCTGTTATTGTGTGGTTTTTAATTTTTCATTTATTTTATCAGTTTGTTCTTATATTGTGTTCTTGAATTTTTCTAGAGTATTGTCTGTGTTCTCCTTAATTTTGCTAGTGTTTTCCTTGATCTCTCTCTCTCAATCCATTGAAGATACTGAAATATAATTCTTTTGAATTCCTTATCAGGTAGTTCCAATGCTACTTTTTTCCTCAGGGAGTTTTTCTTGCTGTGTACTTTTATTATGCATATTTTTTTTTTTTTTATTAGGATTTGGGTGAAGATTTACAGAGTAAATTCACTTTTCATACAGCAGTTCACATA
>NW_006921637.1:9958206-9971686 GCF_000298275.1 Orycteropus afer afer | reverse complement strand
TCCGAGGCATCATGGCATTGTTGTATTTAGACCTCTGTTAACTGTTTGTGAGCAGCCAAGGGTGATTCAGGCTCCTCTTGGTGGTTTTTTATCATTGTCCCATTGGTGGAAAAGGAGGTAGTGGCTCTCGCTCTGTAAGTGGAGTTGCAGGATGTGTGGGTGTAATTGTGTCTTATGGGGAGTGTTGCTGTCTCCCACTCAGTTAGACACAAATTACAATTGAATAATGATCAAAAAACTAAAAGCACATGGACAAAAAACACACCATGTAGTCACACAGGAACAGTAGCCAAAAAAACAAAAAAAGGGAAAAAGAAGAAAAAAACAAGAAAACGTACAATATCTGGGGATAGGGCACTAAGAGAAAAAAGGTAGAGAAGGAAAATAATGAAGGAATAAAAATGGGAGAAATGGAAAAAGGAAAACTAGGAATGGGGTTAACCATGAGAAAGAGGGGAATAAAGGAAAAAAAAAAAAAAATCAACAGGGAAAAGAAAAACTGAAAACTAGGACCTGGGAGGGGAAGAATAAGATTAATAGTAAAAAGGACAAAAGTATTAATAATAATAGTTGTTTTAAAACAGACAAATACAAGCAAACTAATCACCAGAAAAAAGAGTGAAAAAGAAAAAAAAAAAATGGGTGGAGGACAGGGCAGGGCACCCAGGTTCCGTCTGAGCATACAGACTGTGATGGAGTTCCTATGGGCCCAGAAGGTGGGTGGGAGTGGGGGATGGCTGCACCTTTGTTCACTAAGCAGGTGTGGGGTATAAGAGTAACAAGAGGAATGTTGCACCTTTTCAGTCTTGCAGGTCCGGAGTGTCCTTGAGGTTGCTAGAAAGCCGAATCTCTTCTTAAGCTCCTGGAATTTCGGAGAGAATTTCGGAGAGCACTGTCTCTTTAAATATCCAAAATAGTCAAGTCGCTTGTAACATTTAAAATGGCGGTGCCCTCCGGACAGGCAAAAGTCTACAGCTCAGCCCGCCTTTCTCTTCACCTTCTCTGTTTATTCTCCAGCCACCAGAGCAGTCCTCCATGCAGTCCCTGGCTAGCAGGCTGATTTTTAGGTGAATTCTTAGGTCCTACCACCACTCGAGAATCTCCAAGCTGCCTGTGCCGTCAGGATCACTCAGGATTGTTGCCAGACCGCAGCTACGTCTGTCTCCTTTTTTGGTATTTTCATGCAAATTCTTCTGCTAATTGGAGTTTAGTCCACTTTTATATCCTTCCCTTCAAGGCTCAGGGATCCAGGATTATCTTCTGTGTCTGTGTTAATTGGTTTCCCTTTTCTTTGTTGAAGAGGGTCTTTCTGCCTAGTCTGCCATCTTACCGGAACTCCCTGGTCCTAGAAGTTATTGCTGGCTCAAAACGTGGCTCGCAGCAGGGTGCCTGGTCCCAGAACTAGTTACTGCAGAAGGCAAATGGGAACCAGATACCAAGTCTGAGATAGAATTCCTGCAGTCTAGAAGATGGGTGGGGGTGGAGTATGGCCACACTTTTGTTTAGTGAGAGGGTATGGGGAACACACACCTTTCTGATTGCCATCCAACAATGTGGATGACCGTGCAGTCCTAGGCAAATGGATCTGATATCACGTTCCTGTCCCGATTGGAACACCACTTGAAAATATTCAAGATGGCTGTGCTGTCAGGTGAGTCAATAGTCCACGGCTCCCTTTGTCTCCTTATTTGCTGTTTTTATTCAGTTTCTTCTATTAATGAGTATTTGATCCACTTATTTATCCTTTCCTTCAAAGCTCAGGGTTCCAGGATTATCATTGTATCTGTTTCAGTTGGTTTCTTATTTCTTTGTTTTAGAGGGTCTGGGTAGCTTATCTGCCTATTGTATCATCTCGCCAGGAGGACTTTGTTCTGTGTTCTTGATATTGATGTTCTTCCATTTCCTATTTTAGACTACACTTACTTCTCACTATATATACTCTTTCTGGGTGATCTTAAGCACTCCTTTACATAGATACAGTTTATGTTCTAATTTACCCCAAATTTATATCTCTAGCCCTGATTTTTTCCCAGAATCCCAACCCACAATCAGTTTTTGATAGTATATCTCTCTTACCTAAACCATATCCACTGTCACTGAGTTTATTCTGACTCAGAGCAACCCCATGGAGTTTGCAAGGCTGTAAATATTTATTGAAGTAGATTTCCTCATCTTCCTCCCATAAAGCAGCTGTTGGATTTGAATCTCCGATCTTCTGATTAGCAGCCAAATGCCTTACCCACTGTGTCACCACAGGTCCTTACCTAAACCATAGGGATTTATATATCTGAAGTTAAATTTACTACCTTTCTCCCCAGGCAGCTCCTTATCCTATATTACCAGTCTCTGTGAATAATACCACCCAGTTACCCAACCAAGAATCAGAGACATCCTTGGCTTTTCCCTTTTACTTATGCCTCATGTTCATTGGTTACCAAATCTTGTAGATTCTATTGTCTATATTGCTCTCATTCTCACCCATTTCTCATCCCCATGTCAATGCCTTAAAGCTCTGGTATTTGAAAATTCTCATCTGAATCATTGCAATGGTCTTACTGCTATTCTTGGTGCCAGTATTACGCCCTCTTCCTCATGTTCCACAGTGCCACAAGATGGAAGTATCAGGTCTTGCTCAGTAGCTTCCCATTGCCTTTTGGGTAAAGTCTTTGCTGCTTAGCATGACATTCAAAGCCTTCATGATCCTGCCCCTGCCAGCTTCCCAGAATTTAGCTATCACCAGAGAGTTCTCTCTGACATACTGAAGTATTAAAATTTGCCTAGATGTTCTACATGTTACTAATTTCTGATCATCTTGCCCATGCCTCAAAAGTTCCTGATCCACTGATGTCACCAGAGTCTTCTTTATTCTTCAAGACTTAGCTAAGGCACTGTCCTTGCAAAACTTTACTTATGAGTCTCACTAGCCCCCTTTCGGAAGCTCTGGTAGCATAGTGCCTAAGGCACTTGACTGGTAACCAGAAGGCTGGTGGTTCAAACCCACCAACCACTCCTCGGAAGGAAGATGGGGCAATCTACTTCCATAGTGATACTGCCTCAGAGACCCAAGGAGGGGTCGCTATGAGTCGGGTCTGACTTGACGGCATATAACAACAAAACAAGCTCCCTTTCAATTACTGTAACCCCATGAATTATCTCACCCCTGCTTTAGGTCCTTGATAAATTTGTTTCCTTGAATATCTGTCTTTTCTGACAGAATGCGAACTCCCCTGTAGAATTTATCTTTTTATTTCTAGAGACCAGAACAGAGACTGACCTATAATAAGTTTTCCATAAATATTCACTATTGAATGAATATGACACACACACACACATATATATATATATATATATGTTTCAATATGTAGGTTCATAAATATATATGTGAATATCTATTAAGGGAAAGAGAGAGAGAGAGAGACCGCCTTTCATTCTAGTGTGACTCAGTAGCCCCAGAGGAAGATGCTCCTTCAGCCTTACTTTTGTTGAAACTAGTGTCGACTCCTCTAGCAGGAAAGGGTTGCCTAGTGTCACCTTTCTACTTTTAGGAAAGAACCGTGAATTGGTGAATTGGAGGTTAGGAAACCTGAGTTTTTGGCCTATCTCTTCTAGGAACAAGCTTTATCGGCTTGTGTAACTCTAACATCTTCACACTACATTCAGCTCATCAGAGAAGAGGATGTTGAATTAGATTACTGTTTTCTAAACTTCAGTTATTTATGTATTATTGGGCTTTCTTTTTAATAGTTTAAAAATTCAGTGTTCCAATTACCCATTTTAGCCTATGATATTTGTCATCAATAGGGCTGATCTGGACTGCAGGCCTCCCCCCTAAATGAGCTGTTTGCCCAAGAGGCTGTTGTAGTTCTTACAGTGGCCACCAGGAGGACAGTGGTGCCCAGAGCCATGACAGAAGTTTTTTCCACCAGCAAGGAACTGCCTCTGCTTTTGGAATGAAGTGAAATTTTCCTGTAGAGATAAAATAGCTGTGTTAACACAGAAAATTTTCAATACTATTTAATAACAAATAAATATCTCTTTAATCTTATTATAATCTAGTATGCATCCACATCAATTATTGTATGCAATTTCTGGAAACTCAGATTCCCCAAGGCTTATCCTTAGGGGCCCTTGGATCCCAAGTTAAGAACATTTAGTTTAGGATAAGATAGAAGCAAATGTAAACACCAAGATACAGTCAAGTACTTATTATTATTATTATTATTATTAACTGTCATTTTGTTCTTGAAAAATTATTGTTCAATTCAGTCTTGTAACGATCACTGTTTAATTCTCTGAACCAGGTAGAACACCACCCTGAATCAACCACTCTTGAGTTACACTCTCCCATTTGGTAGCATAGTGCGTAAGGCAGTTAACTGCTAACCAGAAGGCTGGCAGTTCAAATCCATCAGCCACTCCTCGGAAGGAAGATTGGGCAATCTACTTCCGTAGTGATACCGCCTTGGAAACCCAAGGAGGGGTCACTATGAGTCAGGTCCGGCTCGACAGCACATAACAACAATATTTGTTTAGGTCCTGCTAGCAGCCTGAAGAGCTTAGCTGCTGCCATCAGGAGTGAACAAAGTTCTTCTAATAATGAACATCAGTATTCAAAGTGTGTGGCCACCCAGCACCTCTCTGTTTTTCATTCCACATTGCTTGGTAATATAACTGATTCATTGAGGTGTCTCCACTCAACGGAGATATAAAGACAAAATTGTGCTATTTTTTCGTCTAGTCTCTATTTTGCTGTATTGAATCCACCTTTCCCATTTCTTTGTGATACATAAATTCCTGGTCATTTTGAGTTACTGATTTTCATTCAGTCCAGTTCAGTTTGAAACTCAAATTATACATCCAATTCAAAGCTTTCCCCATCCCCAGCTATACTTGTGACCTGAGGAACGTAATCTAGGAAGTGGAGGTGTTGGCCAATCTTTTGACCCCTTCCTTTCCTCCTTTAAGGTGGTGGGGCAAGGAATAACAAAGTCAGCATCTCTCTGCTTTGCCAGGTGTTATAACCTTTCCTTATTGGCCATTGCTGCTTCCCTGGTCAACAAAGGCAATCGGTACCCTCTGGCTGCAGTGTCCGCCTGCTTACTGCTGTGGGACTCATGTATGGACTCTCCAGAGGCATAAAGGCTTTTCTTGTTGCCCAGACCTCCAATGAGAGCTCAACTTCTGTTCCAGCTCAGCACTACCATTTGCATGTGATCATAGCTTCTTTCTATGGAGGGCTCCTTACCTAATACTTGCTGGGGGGAAACAAATAAGATGGATCGAGGCTAATAACTTATGCCTACAAGATCCATGGGAAATACACATATACTTGCCACACCAAAAAGTAGATATTCAGGCTGCCCCATTACAGATTTTTCTCTTTGACCTTGTGGTGCATTGGTTAAGCGCTTGGCTGCTAACTGCAAGGTCACTGGTTCGAATCTACCAGCCACTCCACAGGAGAAAGATGTGGTAGTCTGCTTCTATAAAAATTACAGCCTTGGAAATCCTGTGGGGCAGTTCTACTCTGTCCTATAGGATCTCTACGAGTTGGAATCAACTCCATGGCAATGGATAAAACTCTCCGATCAAGTAAGTGCCTTGTCTCTCTACTTCCTTTTCCCTTGCTTAAGGGATACAGGGATATACCAAAAAGTCAGTTACTTTAGCAAATACTGTGATAGACAAGATTGGTGCCCTGGGTCACAATCTTGTGGCCTCTCTCTGATTTCAGCTACACCTATGGATAATTTTGTGCTTTCCATTTCAGACAGCCAACCAATATCTCAGTTTATCTGCACATGGTTTTCTCTGAAGCTGTGAGGAAGGAGGGAGGGAGATGAATAATGCCCCTGAGGGCAAACCTTAACCAGTGTGGGTGGGAGTTGGTGGATAAATGCTTCAGCCTACCCAGTCTCTGAGGAACAGTTCTGAAACATGCTCTATACATTTTTTTTTTTTTTCCCAGAAGGTTGCTAGGGAGATTGAGTCCCAGTTGCCCATATAGTGATCTGTTCAATACTGTACCATTTGTAGGCTTTTCCTCTTTTCCACCCTCTCCTTCCAGTTTCCTGGAAATCATTTCTCCAAAACACAACCTGTACTCAGTTTCTTGTATCAGAAACTGTAATTGGAAGAGCCGCAACTGAGATACCTGTGTGGAAGGGTCAGATGTCAGTCATCTTGCTTAAAAGGACCCCAACCTTTAGGGGTGATTCTGTTGGATTTTCCCACTTGGTTTGAGTGGGTGCGTTTACTCACTCCTTGTCCTTAAAGGAAGGAAAGGAAAAGCTTCTTTCAATTTCTTTACTCAATTTCTTACAAGGCCAGTGGGCAGGTGGGTGTTGAGAACTTTCACAGCTTGTTGAGTAGGGGGCCTGCTCAATGGTTAGATCTTTACAATGGAACATACTAAGTCCTTGTTTTTATCAGCTTTGATTTCTAATTCTACGTTACAGGAAAACTTGACCTCAATATCTATCACAGCAACAGTCAGGAGAGACCAGAGAGGCAGCTATCCCTGCCAGCTCTTTTCCCCAGTCAAAATAGTATTTTTTTTTTTTTCTCCTAAGCGAGAGGTGTGGCTTACTATGATACATCTGACTGATACTTTTCTGATTCATACTTTACATTACTCTAACCATATATCCTACACCCTTTGGATCTTCATGAATATCTGCATTAAAACTGGTCACAAATGTAATCTAAATGGCTTTTGTGTATGTGCGTGAGCATATTTGCACAAAATGTCCTTTATCAAAGACCCAATGAATAACTTAAAACACAAGTAAACAAAATACAACTATTCTGTTCCTTTCAGATGGGAACAGAAGTGATAAATGCTGTACAGCAACATGGTATTTCTGCACTGAGTCATTTTCCTCTTCTTAGTTCTTCCTCTTTTCCCTTTGAAACACAAGGTTCTTTATTTCTATTTAATTGGTATATAGGGGCCATCACAGCACAGAATTCAAGGACAGTTAACTCTAAGTTCATAGATTGTAGTGAAGATACACTGTACAAGATCAGAAGATAACTTTTACAGACAAATTTAGCAGAGATGTAAAACTAGATGTCTATCATATGAAATAAAGGTTATCATTATTATCAACGTACAAGGATATGTTTCTGAATCCTTCATCAGAGATGGAGAGCCAAAAGGGGACAAGCATTGTATGGGCCTTTTCCAGCTCCCTGGAAATCCTGGCTGCTTAATTCTTTGTCATTGCCTGGCCCGGAGAAGGGAAAGGGAGAAGGGAAAAGAGGAGAAAACTGAGTTGAAGTGAGCCACAGGGGGCACCTCGATTTTTTGAAGAATAAGTGGGTTATAAATAAAAGCTTCCAAATGAAGTTCTCTCATGCTATCCTCTTCCTTCACAATCTGTCCTGAGGTCAAGTAGCATAGAGTATATGTGTTATAAAACAAATAAATATGCATGTGTCCCTCCTGCAGGGGGATAAGAACTGTATGAAATAATAATAATCAATTTTCTGAAAATATAACTTCAATTCCCCATACCTTTAGACTCATATCATGTATGTAAGGAAGAATTATAAAGATTTAAAACAGATTTTAGTGGTTATAAGGAGCTTGGGTGGCACAGTAGTTAAAGCATTTGGCTGCTAATCAAAAGATCTGTGGTTAGAACTCACCAGTGGCTCCATAGAAGAAAGATGAGGCAATCTGCTTTTGTAAAGATTTACAGCCTTGGAAACCCCATGGGGGTAGTTTTACTCTATTCTCAAAGGTTGCTATGAGTCAGAATCGACTCAGTGGCAATGGATTTGTTTTTTGGTTCAGTGGTTTTAGGACTGCTCCAAACCATTTCTTTTTTACTGTCTCCCCAAAGACAGAGAGATGGAAATACATGAACCATATGACATAAATTTAATTGGATGGTCATCAATAGGGAGCAATGATTTGCAAAGCTATTCTGGAGAGCCATGCTCAACTTTTGTGCCAAAGATAGTCATCTCAATGGAGGTAGTTCCCTTGCAGGCCTCATTTTTCTAATTGTAACAATGAGAGCATCGGATTTCATCATTTTGGGTCTTTCCAATAATGGAAATTTTCTGACTGTAGAAGTGGCACAAGACAGTAAATTTTCTGGCACAATAAGACTGATATTGTTGTCAAAGAAAGGGACCCTCTGTGCTGTACATGAAACTTTGTATAAACTACATCAATTGCCACAGATGCCTTGCTGTAGGACATCTTAGAGGTGTTGTCTGATCTTCCCTCAGATCAGCCAATATTCTCAAACTCTCAAAGGACTGGGGAGGTGGTCTCTGAGCAAAGGGCAGGGCCTTCCAGAGCCCTGGGCTGTGTGGGAGCAGAGCCCACGTAGATTCATCTCAAGGCACACAACTCCTTAGTAATCTGGCTCAGGAACTACTGATATTCAGATGACTGTTTCATTTTTTTTTCAAAATAGTTGAAATGTTCAGTCACAATGGCCACATCATGGATATGATCACTGGAATGTAAGTCTGCCTCCTGTGCAATGTAGGGGAGCTTTGGTGGCATAGTGCTTACGGCATTTGACTGCTGACCAGAAGGCTGGTGGTTCAAACCCACCAGCCACTCCTCAGAAGGAAGGTTGGTCAATCTACTTCCTTAGTGATACCACCTTGGAAACCCAAGGTGGGGTCACTATGAGTCAGATCTGACTCTATGGCAGCACGTTACTTTGCATTGCATTGTGTGCAATGTGGAGCTGAATTTTTTTCAATAGTGTAGGATCTTATTTTACTAATGGATTTTTTCTTTCTTTCAATTTTTTTGTGGAAAAGAGAAAAATAGAAAGGCCAGATTTTCCTGGTACTAGGCTGGCCCAGATGGGATTTTTGTTTGATTGGCCTGATATGAAACCGTGGTCTGGGAGTGCGGGCTCTCAAACACACAAAGTTCCCAAGGGCCAGAACTACTCAGGTTTCCTGTTCTAATAGTCTAATTCTCATATTTTTAATTCTTCCTCTGAGGGACTTGCTCATTTCACATACTGATTAGTTTATAGCAACAATGCTAATTTGCACTGACATTGGGGATTACACATTGAGAATTATTAACTATAAAGGGAACAGCATTATGAGAAGAAAAGAGGGAGTTTGACCCAGAGGAATAAGAATTGGATGGGGCAAAATGGTTCCTTGCTTCATTACTGAGCTCCAGTGTGTCCTGGGGCAACTCCCGCAGTGGGCTGTGGCCCCCTTTCTATACCTGGAGTGAGCACTTGGGAGGCAGAGCAAGGAGTTTGGTGAAACACAGGGGCTTTTCTTATGGATTAAGTAATGAATGTGATTAACAATAATATAGAGAATTCCCAGTTACCAACCTGTAGCTTCTCTGCAGCTACTTTTCAATTTTGTGTTGATGTCCTTCAATAATTCTCATTCTGACCCAGATGGTATTTATTTAGGAAATTCAGGAAACTCTCAATATTAGCATAAGCAGAACAAATTGGGAAATAAATTAGTACAAAGAAATAATATAATGCAATAGGAAGGTGAACATAAATGACTTCTGGATATTCAGAGCCATGAACTCATCACGTCATTTAGCAACTGTTCAATGAACCCTTTCTCTGTGTTGGGCACTGGAGATGCCCACACAAGGTGGATTCAGCCTCTATCCTTTAGAGGCTCACAGTCCCTTGGGAAAGACAGCACTGGGGGAGTGTGCTTGAGATGGTTTAGTTCCAGAGACTACTGATGCATTTAAAGATCCTCAGATGGATTTCACGTTTAATCTCCTTCCTCTGTATAGGACAGCATGCACATGAGGTATGAGTGCAATGACCACTTTGTGATGCAAATGTGGAGACATGATGGAAGTAAAACTGCCAGCTTCCTGAGGCAGGCAGGATGACCTGTCTCCTTGCTGTACCCCAGTGCCATGGGTGGATCACATGCAATAGCTCTGTGATCATTTGTTGAGTAAATTTGATCCTGATAATCAACCCTATTTATTGTTATTAGACAACAAATAGTTAGTTCTGACTCATGGACACCTTATGAATGAAACGTTACCCAGTCTGCACTACTTTCATGATCTTTGGCATGTTTGAGCCCACTGTTGCAGCTATTGTGTCAGTCCATCTCCCTGAGGATTTCCCTTGTTTTCACTGACTCTTCCAAACATGATGTCCTTTTGTAGCAATTGGTCTTTCCTGACAATGTGTCCAAAGTAAGGGAGCTGAAGTCTTACCATCCTTACTCCTAAAGAGCATTCTGGTTGTATTTCTTCAAAGACTGATTTGTTTGAGTGTGTGACCAGTACAATATAATTAAGGAAAAGAAGAACACAGAAAGGTGCACAAGAGATACTGATAACAAAAGTAAATACTAATTACACAATACTGCAGTATCAATAATATCAATGATTCATCTACGGGTGAATGCATAAGCAGGCAGAAGAAATTCTGGTATGGATAGGCAAACAGAAATATACACATGACCATACATAGATATGGCAGATGGTGTTACTTCATACATAAATGTATGTGCTATAAAACTGTCCGTACACATTTTAGAGCTAATGGGACAAATTTAAGATTACTTCTTAGCCACAACTAAGCACTTTGAGGGAGTGAGTTACTGGGTCTGTGGGCTTGTGACTGTGGTCTTGGGTGATATCTAGCTCAATTGGCAGAACACCATACACAAAAACATTGTTCTGCATCCTACTTTGGTGAGTAATAATGACTGGAGTCTTAAAAGCTTGTGAGCAGCCATCTAAGATAGAATTATTGGTCTCTCCTTGTTGGGAGCAAAGAAGAGTGAAGAAAATCTAAGACATGTGGAAACAATCCAAGGGACTAATGGACTAATGGAACCTCAGCCTACATGACCCTGAGACCAGATGAACTAGATGGTGCCTGACTACCAATGTCAACCACTAGGAAAAGGATCAAAATCAGAGATCCTGGATAGAGTGGGAGAAAAGTGTGGAACAAAATTCAAAGACATAAAAAAGACTATGCTCACTGGTCTGATACAGATTGGTAAAACCTCCAAGACTATGGCCCCAGGTTACCTTTTGGGCCTGGAATTGGACTAACTGCTGTGGGTTAGCTCTTAGTCAAACAATAGACAGGCCAGTGAGCTGAACAGCTACACCAGGGAGATGTACTTCTTAGAGCAGTCAACCGTGGGAGATTGGAAGAGCAGCATTTGCACAGGGAGAAAGTTAGGCAACAGAAATGCATAGGTAAAAAGGACACAGGAAAGGGATAACCACAGAAAGGAGGTAGAGGAGTGCTATTACATTGTGGAGATTGTCATCAGTGTCATGAAACAAAATGTGTATGAACTATTGAGTGTAAAATGAGTCTGCTTTGTAAATTTGCACCCAAATCATAATAAAAAAAATTGAAAAAAAAAAAAAAATCCAAACTGATTTGTTCAATATTCTTCACTGACACTACCGTTTGAATGTACAAATTCTTTTTTCCTTTTTCACTGTCTAGTTTTTGCATGCATCTTAAATCAACCCAATAGTTAAGACATTGTTATTCTCATTTTAAAAATGAAATTTGGAGAAGTTAGGTGACAGTCCAAGGGCACACAGATAAAGAGTAAGACTTCAGCCATGGCCTTCTAACTCCATGTGCTGTGCTCTTTCTGTCATCCTCCACTGCCCCTGTTGAGGATTGGAGGTGACTAAATCAATGGATATAGGTTGAACAAGGAGGAAATAGATATTTACAGTTTGCTGAAACTCTGATGGCAGTGTAGAGTCTAAGACAGGACTTGAATTTGGGATTCAGTCTAATCGGTCCTTGACTCCCAAACTTTGCTTCTTGTTCTCTGGGAGGTCATGGGCCAGTCACTTAAGCTCCCTGCAACTCTGGTTCTTAATCTGCAAACCTGTAATAATATCTTCACCTTAAATCTGTAATTAGAAGTGAATGTGTTAAAAATGATAATGTCCAATGTATAGTAAACTATGTATCAATCATAGTTTATTGTTAGCTTAAAAACTTTTATTACTACTACTCTTATTATTTGCCTTTAAGCATACAAAACAGAAAGCTACATGTCTTAAAAATATTTTAAATTGTGTGGTAAATTACAGTAAGTATATTATTATTTCAAGAGTATTCAGAGAATCTGAAGCTGTGTCAGGCTCAGGAATAAAAGCAAAGTTCATTTTCCTGAAGCTGCTGCTTTCTAACTTAGAAAAACTGAGGTGACATATTTTCTGGTATTGTTTCTAAAAATATTAGAGTTACTTCATTGCAGTGCTTGGCTAGTTCATTTATTTTGTAAGTGCCATGTTAAGATTTAGGAAGTAAAAGAGTGCTTCCCACCTTCAAACTTCTACAGCAATTGGCTTGAGCCTCAGATTGAGCATTTATCCCATGTCTTTGCAATTTTTCTGTTGATACGTTTGTTTCTCTTGCTATGCTAGGAACCAAGTCTTGTTAACTGCTGTGTCCCTTAGCAACAAAGCAATCTATGGCACATCCTAGGGGGATTAATGTTTTTTGTTTTTCTTAATGAGTAAAATGGGGTAGGAGTGAAAGGAGATAAACAAAGCCACAACACATTAGGATCAGTTACTCATACTCTTTCTTAAGGAGTGTGGAGGTCATGAGAATCTGGGCTAATATATAAACATGAATGTCATGCTTCTAGTGATGAGCCCTGATGTAAATGGGAATGTGGCAGACAAGTCCCAGCTGTGTGGAGAGAGATTGGAGGGAAGGAGGGAACACTATTTTGCATTTTTAGTGCGCTGAGTTTATGCCTCCAACTGTCAGAAGCTACAGACACCTACTTCTCTTCAAGGGAAGATACCTTTGGTGGTTAACTTATTAGTGGGATTTATTTAAAACACAGACATCTCTTTTGTCCAGGGGTTACAAGACAGGTTAGTTATATTAATATATTTAACTAACTAGTGCAGCTACTTAGGGTATGTGGTAGAAAATATTTTTTTAATAGTTATAAAAATAATATATACTCACTGTAGGAAATTTAAAAAATAAAACATTGGCCAGAAGAAGTAAAGACCAAACCCAGACTCTTGCAACACTGGACCAAAGGTGGGATACAGGCAGGTCAGTCAGAAGACATGGCTCTGGGCACAGGCTCTCTGGCTTTGTCCAGGGGCGGTCAGGGCTGTGTAGGCCAGACTGTGCCTGATGCTCAGGCAAATGGGGCTGGATACACTCTGCTCTCTCCCTGCTTGCTTTCTCTCACTTCACTGCTGCTACCTACCTGTCAGCTTCCTATTTCTACCTGTTCCTTCAGCCTGTGCTGGCAATTTCAGCAGCAGCAGCAGCAGCAGTAGCAGTGGCAATGAGGACAACTAGAAATGTGTCCCCATAATATTTTAATATGGTGTTTGGACAACACTCAAAACACATAAAGTTCTATTTCACAGAACGTATTGTGGACATTAAGCGATGCTTGTGTGTATGTCCAAAATATTATCATTTCAATATGTAATAAGTATAAAATATTAATGAGATTA
>NW_006921637.1:9955156-9958106 GCF_000298275.1 Orycteropus afer afer | reverse complement strand
ATATATATATTACTAACTCTTTATAATATGTGTATTTTGTACTCAGCACATTTTAATTTGGAGTAACCACATTTTAAGTGTTCATTAGTCACTTGTGGTTAGGGACTACCTTTTTGGATGTGCAAGTCTAAAGTATAATGGAAATTAGGCTATGAGAAAAGGAAAAATCTCCAACACATTTAAATTAAAATAGGACCTTACATTATGTAAATACCTCATCCCTACAACCCTCCTGAGAATGAAGAACTAACCAGGACCATTTTGGGAAATTTCTTACTCTTAAAATTCTGAGTATTTCAATTCTGTGGTATTTTATTTTTAGGGCCATCAGTGAGAACACCCAACCCATGCTCAGAGTAGAATCAAAGCTATTGGAAACTACTGCTCAAGACAGACTCCATGTGTCAATCACTAGGCGAGACTGGCTTCTTCAAGAAAAGCAGCAGCTTCAGGTAAGCAGATGAAAATTCTTCAAGAATCAGAGAATAGTTTTCTTACCCATTTAAGCCAAACATAACAAAGTAGGTCTTTGCTTTCTTGAGTATAGCAATTAGAGCTTTAGCTGTCAACCTATAAAGTACATAATGGACAGATTGGTGGGGAATGACTAGAGGGGTTGTATGAATCTCATTACAACTGAGAGGTTGAAAGATCAGCAGCGGCTTTTGTGCCTGTTCTTGATAGTCCTCATTACCTCTTGAATATGCTTCCCTTGTCTGCCAGGCCAATTTGTCACCTCTTATCATTTTGACCTTTAGAAGTTTCTTTAAGAAAGCAGAAAGAAATCTGTACTGTGAGAATTCTTTAATGAAATTCCTGCCATGCTGGACTGTGAACAAAAGTATGTGAGGAGACAATGTGGTAAGTCTAGACTTATCTGGAAGCCACAGGAATGGGTTCAATTCCAGACCTGAAGAGCAGGCAGGGGCCATAGTCTCAGTGGTTCCATCAGGCTCTACCTGGTCCCTTTTTAATTTTTTTTTTTTTCCAAATGATTTTGAGTTTTGTTCCACATTGTTCTCCCACTCTATCCAGGATCTCCTACATAGGTCCCCCTCTGAGTGGTTGAAAGTGGTAGCCAGCACCATCCAGTTCTTCTGGTCTCATAGTCGTATAGACTGAGGATCGCATGGTCTACCAGTCGCCTGGACTAATTGTTTCCATGAATCTTTGGTTTTCCTCATTCTTCTTTGCTCTATATGAAGAGAGACCCATCATTGCATCTAGATGGCTGCTTGCAAGCTTTTAAGACCCCAGTGGCTACTCATTGAATTAGGATGTAGAACAATGTTTCTGTGTAGTATTTTTTGTTTTTGTATAGTATGTTATGGCAATTGAGCTTGATGTCCTCTGAGACATCAAGCCTGCAGGTCCAAATACTCGTCACAAGGGTTTAAGCAGTAAAGTGATTTATTTATTTATTGTGATTTGGGTGAAAGTTTACAGAGTAAACTCACTTACCATACAGCAGCTCACACATACTTTGTCTCATGATATTGACTACGTTCTACTACAATGCAACAACTCCCCTCCCACTTCCTCCCCATAGTTACCTCTTCCCTGTGTCCTTCCCTCCATGCACTCCTGCCCCCTGAGCTATGTCCCTATGCATGCACAGCCCTTCAGTTTTCCCATGATTGTTCTCTCCAAGGAGTGTATTTTCCTAGTGTAAATGTTCACCTCATGTGCCTGTCTTTTGTTTGGCTGGAAGCCACAGGAATGGGTTCAATTCCAGACCTGAAGATCAGCCAGGGGCCACAGTCTCAGTGTACCACCAGCCTCTATCAGACCAAAAACCTGGTCCCCCCCTTTTTTTTTCAAATGATTTTGAGTTTTGTTCCAAATTGTTCTCCCATTCTATCCAGAATCTCCCACATAGATCCCCCTCTGAGTGGTTGACAGTGGTAGCCAGGCACCATCCAGTTCTTCTGGTCTCATAGTTGTATAGGCTGAGGATCACATGGTGTACAAGTCGCATGAACTAATTGTTTCCATAAATCTTTGGTTTTCTTCATTCTTCTTTGCTCTGGATGAGGAGAGACCCAACATTGCATCTAGATGGGTGCTTGCTAGCTTTTAAGATCACAGTTGCTACTCACAAAAGTAGGAGGTGGAACAGTGTTTTGTGTAATATATTATGCCAGTTGAGCTTGATGTCCCCTGCAACTATAGTCCTGAGACCACAGGTTCAACTACTCACTCCCTCTGAGTAGCTGACTGTGCCCAAGAAGTAACTACAAGCTTGTCCCTTGTCAGCTCTACTATACAAATGGGAATCATTACAGAACATAGCAATACACTTGTAGAAACAGTGCCTGACAATTCTATACATGGTCTTGGGCACACTTCCCTCTGCTAGGCATAACTAACAGTTCTGCCTGTCCACCCATCTATCCACCCATATATCCATGTTTCCCTTCACTGACAACACAGTACTGTATGTTCAAAAAGGTTCAACTTTGTTGTCTGTCCCATGTACCTCTCTATGTCTTTCTCTTCCTCAGTGCCACCATGTTGATCACTCACATTTGGTACATTGCCCTTCTCTTCACCCAAATAAATACTTGTCTCTACCTATCTAACTCTGGTAGCAGTGAGACACACTTGTCTGTTGGTTTGTCCTACTGTGGTGACGTGTTGATGTGAGCTTTTGAGGCTGCCACTGGTGTTTCACACCCAGCGGGATGCACATAGTGCACAGGTATCAGCCCAGCTTACAGAGTGAGACAGACTAGGAAGAAGCAAGAGGCTGTCCACTTCACAAAGAATTGGCCAGGGAAAACCTTATGAATAGCAAAGAAACACTGTTTGATACATTACCACACAACTTTATGAATAGTCTGGTTAGATTAGAAGGCTCTCAAAATAGGACTGAGAAAGAGGTGCATCATCTGAGTAAACCTAGCCTTATTCATATGGATAAGGTAAAGCTTTTGAGACCTCTATTTGC
>NW_006921637.1:9914523-9929101 GCF_000298275.1 Orycteropus afer afer | reverse complement strand
ACGAAAGAGGGGGAGGCCTTCAACAAGATGGATTGACACTGTGGCTGCGATGATGGGCTCAAGTATAGCAGGGATTGTGGGGCTGGCGCGGGATCGGGCAGTGTTTCGTTCTGCTGTGCATGTTGTCGCTATGAGTCGGAAATGACTCGACAGCACTTAACAACAACGACAACAAAGGAAATGCCATATCATTTGCCACAATGGTTGTACCATTTTACAGTCCCACCAGCAGTGTACAAGAGTTCCAATCTCTCCACAAGCTTGCCAGTATTTGTTAATTTCTGATTTGTTGAACTTTGCTATTATTGCTGGGGTGAGATGATATCTCATTGTTGTTTTGATTTGCATCTCTTTAATGATTAATGATCGTGAACAATTTCTCATGTGTTTGTTGGCTGCCTGTAGATCCTCTTTGGTCAAATGCCTGTTCAAGTCTTTTACCCATTTGTGAATTGGGTTACTTGTCTTTTTGGTGTTGAGGTGTTGAAGTTTTATACAGATTTTGGAGATAAGTCCTTTATCAGATATGTCATAGGCAAATATTTTCTCCCAGTCTGTAGGTTCTCTTTTTACCCTTTTGATGAAGTCTTTCGATGAGCATAAGAACTTAATTTTTAAAAGGTCCCAGTCATCTGGCTTCTCTTCTATCTCCTGCACATTTTGGGTTATGCTTGACAGTCTATTTATGCCATAAATTAGGGCTCCCAGATTTGCCCCTATTTTATCTTCAAGAATTTTTTATTTTTGGATCTTACATTTAAGTCTTTGATCCAGCTTGAGTTTGTTTTTGTGTATAGGATGAAGTATGGGTCTTTTTTCATTTTTTTGCAAATGGATATCCAGTTTTGCCAGCACCATTTGTTAAAGAGGCCATCTCTTCCCCATTTAGTGGGTTTTGGACCTTTGTTCAAGATCAGTTGTCCATAGATGGATGGGTCTATATCTGGACTTTTGATTCTGTTCCATTGGTCTATCTGTCTGTCATTGTACCAATACCATGCTGTTTTGACTACTGTGGCTATATAGTAGTTCTTAAGATCTGGGTGTGTGAGACCTCCCACTTTGTTTTTCTTCTTAAGAAGTGTTCTGCTTATTCAAGGTCTCTTTCCTTTCCATATGAAATTAGTAATAAGTTTTTCCATGTCCTTAAAAAATTCTGTTGACATCTCGGTCAGGATTGCATTAAATGTATAGATTGCTTTAGGTAGTATAGACATTTTCCCAATGTTTAGTCTACCTATCCACGAATAAGGCATTGTTGTTGTTGTTATGTGCCATCAAGTCGGACCCAACTCATAGCGACCCCTCTTTGGGTTTCCGAGGCAGTATCACTATAGAAGTAGATTGCCTAACCTTCCTTCCGAGGAGTGGATGGTGGGTTTGAACTGCCAGGCTTCTGGTTAGCAGTCAAATGCCTTAGACACTACACCACCAGAGTTCTCCATGAACAAGGTAGGTTCTTCCATTTATGTAGTGCCCTTGTTGTCTCTTGTAGCAGTGTTTTATAGTTTTCTCTATATAGATCTTTTGTGTCTCTGGTGTGTTTGTTCCTAGATAATTTATCTTTTTTGTAGCTATAATAAATGGTATTGTTTCCCTTATTTCTTTTTCAGAGGACTCTTTGCTGGTGTAGAGAAATCCAGCTGATTTTTGTGTGTTGATCTTGTATCCTGCCACTTTGCTGAACCTCTCTATAAATTCCAGTAGTTTTTTTTTTTTTTAACTGAGTCCCTTGGGTTTACTATGTATAGGATCATATCATCTTCAAATAGAGATAGTTTTAATTCCTCTTTGCCAATTTGTATGCCTTTTATTTCTCTTTCTTGCCTTATTTCCCTGGCCAGGACTTCCAATACAATGTTAAGTAGAAGTGGTGATAGAGGGCATCCCTGTCTGGTTCCCATTCGTAAGGGGAATGCCTTGAGTCTTTCTCCATTAATAATGATGTTGGCTATTGGTTTTGCATTTATACCCTTTATTATGTTGAGGAATTTTCCTTCTATACCTATTTTGCTGAGAGTTCTAAATAGGAATGGATGTTGGATTTTATCAAATTTTATCAATTGACCCTGCATCAATTGATATAATCATATGGTTCTTTTCCTTTGTTTTGTTTATGTGGTGGATTACATTGATTGATTTTTTGATGTTGAACCACCCTTGTAAACCTGGTATGAAAGCCACTTGGTCTGGGTGTTTTAATTTTTTGATATGTTGTTGGATTCTTTTGGCCAGGATTTTGTTAAAGATTTTTGCGCCTATGTTCATGAGTGATATTCGTCCGTAGTTTTCCTTTCTAGTGGTATCTTTCCTTGGTTTTGGAATTAGTGTTATGCTTGCTTCATAAAATGAGTTTGGGAATTTTCTATCTTTTTCTATGTTCTGGAATAGCTTGAATAGCATAGGTGTCAACTCTTCTCTGAATATTTAATAGAATTCTCCAGTGAAGCCATCAGGGCCAGGGCTTTTCTTTGTGGGAAGTTTCGTATGACCTGTTTAATTTCTTCCCTTGTTATGGGTCTGTTCAAGCTTTCTGTCTCTGAGTGAGATAGTTTAAGTAGGTCTTGTGAGTCTAGAAACTTGTCCATCTCTTCTAGGTTCTCAAATCTATTGGTGTACAGTTTTTCATAATATTCTGTCAGTATCTTTTTAATTTCATTGGTTCTGTTGTGATGACACCATTTTCGTGATTTGGATCTTGTCTTTCTTTTTTTTTTTTGTTAGCTCTGCCAATGGTTTATCAATTTTATTAATCTTTTGAAAGAACCAGCTCTTTGTTTTGTTGATTTTCTCTATGGTTTTTTTATTTTCTGTTTCATTTATTTCTACTCTGATCTTTATTATTTCCTTTCTTCTAGATACTGTAGGATTCTTTTGTTGTTCTATTTCTATTTGTTGGGTTGATGAATTAGAGTGTTGATTTTGTTTATTTCCTCTTTTTTGATGTATGCATTTATTGCTATAAATGGTCCTTTGAGTACTGCTTTCCTTGAGTCCCACAGGTTTTGGTATGATGTATCTTCATTCTCATTTGTTTCTAGGAATTTTTTTTATTTCAGATTTTATCTGTTCTGTTACCCAATATTTCTTGAGCAATGACTCATTCAACTTCCATATGTTTGATGCTTTTTCCTTTCTCTTCCTATTATTAATTTCTAGTTTTATAGCATTGTGGTCCAAGAAGATGCTTTGCAGTATTTCAATGTTTTTGAATTTATTGAGGCTTGTTTTATGTCCTAGCACATGGTCTATTCTGGACAAGGATTCTTGTGCACTGGATAAGAATGTGAATTGTGTTTTTGTTGGGTGAAATGCTCTGTATATGTCTGTGAGGTCGAGTTGGTTGATTGTACTGTTGAATTCTTCTGTATCCTTGTTGAGTTTTTTTCCAGTTGACCTGTCCCTTTTTGAAAGTGGCATGTTAAAATCTCCCACTACTATTGTAGAGTTGTCTATCATCCCTTTTAATTCAGTTCATATTTGCTTTACGTATCTTGGAGCATTTTCATTGGGTGCATGAATATTTATTATTGTACCGTCTTCTTTGTCAATTGACCCTTTCAGCATCATATAATGTCCTTCCTTATCTCTTATGTGTCTTTCACCTTAATGTCTATTTTATCAGAGATCAATATTGCTACACCTGCCTTTTTCTGGTTTTCATTGGCTTGGTATATTCTTTTCATCCCTTAACTCTTAATTTGTTTTTATCTATGTGTCTAAGGTGGGTCTTTTGTAGGCAGCATATCAATGGGTCTTCTTTTCTTATCCAATCTGGCACTCTGTTTCTCTTGATAGGTGCATTTAGTCCATTCACATTGAATGTAATTAGTAATAGGTATGAATTGATTGCTGTCATTCTATTGTGCTTTTTTTTTGTTGTGATGTTGGTGATTTTATGGTCCATATATTTTTCTGTCCTGAGTTTGGTTTGTTGGCTAATGCTTTTCCCCTTTTCTTCTTTATAGTTTTTTTTGTGTTGATTAAACCCATATGTTTTGCTTCCTTCTGGATTTGCTTAGAAGAATTGTTACTTTTCTCTTTGGTTACCTTGGAGTATATTTTTGTCTCTACATTTTTAGAACAGTGTGTACTGTAAAGACATTGTCCTGTTTTCCTCTCCATTTGAGGGTCTGTACCTAGAAGTCTTATTCCCTCTGCTAGGTTAGTTGCTGTTGTGTGCTGAATGAGTTCCTTGGTTTTTAAGGTAGAATGTTTTATGGTCTTATTATGAGTATTTCTGGTTTGGTTTTAAAGTTGATGTCACATATCCTGGTTTTGTTGATCGCTGTTGTGGGTTCTCTATTGGTAGGATTTCCTTAAACATTTCTTGTAGGGGTTGGTCTGGTTTTCACACAGTCTCTTAATTCCTGCTTATCTGAGAATGCCTTGATTTCACCCTCATATTTGATGGATAATTTGGCTGGATATAGGATTCTTGGTTGGAAGTTCTTTTCCTTCAGAGTTTTATATATGCCATCTCATTGCCTTCTTGTCTGCATGGTTTCTGCTGAGTAATCGGAGCTCAGACTAACCATTTGATTATTATAAGTAATATTTATTTTTTCCTGGGTAGCTCTCAAAATTTTTTCTTTGTCTTTGGTTTTGGAAAGTTTGATTATAATATGTCTTTGTGTTTTTCTCTTGGTATCTACCTTGTGTGGGGTTCTATGAGCTTCTTGGACAAATATCTTTTCTTCCTTCATGATATGAGGGAAGTTTTCTGTTAGCAGGCCTTCCACAATTTTCTCAGTGGTCTTTTTTGCCTCTTCTTGCTCTGGAATTCCAATGAGTCTAATATTGTTTCTTCTCATGTCATCGCATATAATTCTTAGGCTCTCTTCATTTCTCTTAAATCTTTGTTCTGATTTTTCTTCATACAGGCTAGTGTCTAGGGATTTGTCTTCTAGTTGGGATATGCATTCTTCAGCCAGTTCTAACCTACTCTTTTGTGGTTCTACTGTGTTGTGTAATTCTGTCATTTTGGTATTCATTGTCTGCATTTCAGTGTTCATCTTCTGAATTTCTAACTACTGTTTTTGTTTAAGTTCTGATTGTGTATTAATTTTAATATTCTGTTCCTGAATCATTTTCCTAAGTTCCTCCATGGAACTGTCTGTGTTCTTCTTGTTTCTGTTTGGGGTTTTCTTAAGCTCTTGTATAGCTCTATAAACATATTTTCTAAATTCCTTCTTGGATAATTCTATTGCCTCCTCATCCTCCATTTATAATGAGACCTTTGTTTGTGGTTTTGCTTCTGATGCCTTGTCTTTTTTTTTGTTGTTTGTGTATTTTGAGGTTGCCTGTTGTTTCCTAGACATTTTGAGGTTGTCTTTAACTGTTGGTTACATGTTGATTTGTTTTGTCTTGGTTATATGATTTAATATTTTGAAAAGGTGACTGGTATATTTCATTTTATTTAGTTATTAATTCAGGTATGCTGGGTCACTCTGCAGTTTTCTTTGTGCTGGTTGAGTCACTGTGAGGAATGTGGATAAGGGTTTCTGTTTGTCGAAAAGAGGGTTTAGAGTTCAAACCGGGAGGTTTTATGCTGGCTGAATGTGGTTTCTTCTATTGGGTAAGTGAGAAGATGAGAGTGGAAAAAAGAAAGCTGCTTTTTGCTAGGGACAGTTTCTAGGGCTTTGAGCAGACTGCCACTGATGACATTTTACTGTTACTCACAAGCCCATGGTGCAATTTCAGAAAATATTCCAGTTGTTGGGAGGTCACTGCTCTCTGCCAAGCTCAGACACATGCAAAATACCCCCACTCCCAAGGCCCCTCGGTGCCAAAAGGCCAACCCCAGGCCACTTCCCGGCTCTGCGATCTATTGCATAGATGTTTTCTCTCTCCACCCTGCCTATCCAAGGCGCTGGCTCAACCTGCCCAAACCACGATCAGCTTGGGAGTTTGAGAGACTGCCCACCTGTGGCGCCAAAGATGTGCTCAGCTTCAACTGCACTGGAATTGGGACAATGCCTATTAGGAATCTATGGTCCCAATATTAGTGATAAAGTCATGCTGACACCTCTCGGTGCCACTAAGCTGACCCAAGCCTTTTCAGTGACCCACTGAGGGGGGAGCGAGCCAACCCTCCTAGGACACCAGTGGGCTCTCTGCTTGGGATTCAGTGGTGCTGGATGTACCCATTTTCACCTAGTCAAACCCAAGTGACTGATAAAATTAGGTGCTGAAGGTCGATCCTTGTGGTGATCGCTGGTATGCTGGTGTGGTCCCTGTTATGCTGATATGGGGTGGCTTCTGCCTTGATCCAGGGGGGTCTCGGATGGCCATTCTGGGCTGCCGATCGGTCCTCCAGGGAAGTCTCTAATGGCCTTTCTCAACTGCCTGTCCGTGTTTCACAGAGTAGATCCACTTTGTTTTTTTCTCCTGTAACTTTCCTCTAATTCTTCTCCTCTTAGTTTGGTGCACTCTGACTCAGTGAGCTGTTCAGAGCACCAAAATCCCTAATTCAAACTGCTGTACCTAGTTTTTCAAGCACTAAGTTGCTAGAGGAAAATAGCATGGTGATTACTGACGAGACTCCATTTTTCAAGTGATGTGATTTTTAACCACATTTTAAAGAATCACTTTGATGACTTTATTAATAATTGTTGTTGTTGCAGTACATAAAAATCTTGTTCTGCAGTCTACTTTGGTGAGTAAGTACTGGGTCTTAAAAGCTTATGAGTAGTCATCTAAGATGCAACTATTGGCCTCCTCTCGTCTGGAGCAGAGCATAGTGAAGAAAGTCAAGGTCATCTGGAAATAATTAGTCCAAGGATAAGATAGACCACGAGGACCTCAGCTTTCATGACACCAAGACCAGAAGAACTAGATGTTGCCCAGCAACCAATGCCAACCGCTCAGAAAAGGATTAAAACTAGTGATCCTGGATAGAGTGAAAGGAAAAATGTGAAAGAAAATTCAAAAACACAAAAATGACCACAATTACTGGTTGAATAGATACTGGTGGAACCCCTGAGACTATGGTCCTGGGTTACCCTTTGGACCTGGAAATGGACTGATTTCCATGGA
This sequence comes from Orycteropus afer afer, assembly GCF_000298275.1. NCBI lineage: Eukaryota > Metazoa > Chordata > Mammalia > Tubulidentata > Orycteropodidae > Orycteropus > Orycteropus afer. The sequence continues at coordinate 9,922,063 of NW_006921637.1, read as the reverse complement.
TTGGCTCTCAGCTCAACAGTAGAAAAACCTACAAGTGGAACACCTACCCCAAGAAAATGCACCCACCTACTCTATGCAACCCTTAGATCTATCAGCCATGAGACATCAGAGGAGCAGCATTCACATAGAGGGAAAGTTGGATAGACAGGAATGCATGGATAAGAAAGGCACAGGGAGCAATTAGTCACAGGAAGAAGGGGGGAGAATTTTTCATGGTTGGGGAGGGTAATCAGGGACCATGAAATAAAATGTGCATGAAGTATTGAATTTAAAACAAATCTGCTATGTAAATTTGCACTCCATGAGCAATAAAAAAAAAAAAAAAAAAAGAAAAGAAATTACAGTAGAGAGACTTCCAGAAAGGTGGCAGAATTGCCAGACAAGCTACACAGACCTTCTTCAATAAAGAAAAGAGAAACCAATTGACACAGATTCAGAAGATAATCCTGGAGCCCTGAGACTTTGAAAGGAAGGATACAGAAGTGAATTAAATACCAACTAGTAGAAGAACCTGAATGAAAACAGTGAGTAAGGAGAAAAATGGAGGTGTGGACTGTCAGCTGTCCTGATGGTATGGACAGCTTGAATATTTCCAAGTAATGTTAGGACCTGAGAATTAACCTAAAAATTGGCCTGGCTCCTCAAGGGCTTCATGGACTACCGCATGGGTTAGCTGATGATTGACAAGGGAAACAGCAAAGAAGGAAACAAACTGAGATGTGATTTTTGGCTATCTGGAGGGTGCAGTCATTTTGAATGTTTACACGTGGTGGCCATTTTGGATATTTGAAGTGACAGCATTCTTCTTCAGATTCCAGGGACCTACGAATAAGCTTTGCTTGTCAAAGACAGCACAGACATATGGGAGGCTGATGACTGGAAAGGAGACAGGTAGTGGGTGTATAAGTGCTGCCAACTACTGAACAGAGGAGCACAGTACCCTGCTTACTCAGATACATCCAAACAAAACAAAGAAAATGAAAATCTTGGGTGAATCACTCCAACATACAATCCCCAGTTAAATATAAACACAAAAACATCACAATGTCTCAGAAACCACAGACCATGACAGTCCACACAAAGAAGCAAGATAAAGCATTAGAAATAAGGAAGCAGGATACAGACCTATAACACATCCCTGAGGAAGAAACAGCATTGGAACTCTCTGATAAGGAATTCAAAAGAATTGTATTTAGGTACCTTTAATGGGTTGACAAAAAGATCAAGGAAAACACTGACAAAATTAAGGAAAACACCAAAAAACCCTAGAACAATTTCAAAAGACAATACAAGAACAAAATCCCAAAATAAATGAAAAATTAGAAATGATACAAAATTTACAGGTAGAAATGCAGAAGATTAATAGTAAATTTTCAGGAATAGATAATACATTGAATGAGCAAAGGAGTGGATTTGAATTAATGGAAGACAGAATTAATGAGATTGAAGAAAAATACCTGAATACTTCTTTGGAAAGGGATCAATCAGAAAAAAGATCAAAACCAAATGAAAAAACCCTAAAGTTCATGTGGATTAGAAACAAATGATCAAAAGGAATAACCTATGTGTAATCAGAATTCCAGAACAAGAAGAGAAAAGAAAATGGAAGAGAAAATTGTTGAAGATTTGTTGGAAGAGAATTTCCTTGATATGATGAAAGATGAGAATGTATTCATTCAAGAAATCCAATGATCTTCAAACAGGATAGACCCTAAAAGAAAATCACCAAGACATATCATCATCAAACTCACCAAAACCAAAGAGAAAGAAAGAATCCGGAAAGTGGCATGGGAAAAATGAAAAGTTACCTACAAAGGGCAACCAATAAGACTCAGCTCTGATTTCTCAGCAGAAACAATACAGACAAGAAGGCAATGGGGTGGTATATGTAAAACCCTGAAAGAAAAAAAAAAATTCCAATCAAGAATTATATACCTGGCAAAATTGTCCCTCAAATATGATGGTGAAAGTAGTACACTTCCAGATAAGCAGAAATTAAAGGAATTTCTTAAAACCAGACCAACCTTACAAGAGATGCTAAAGGGAGTCCTTTGAACAGAAAAGCAACAACAGCAAACACCAACCTACCGTTAACACACATGATGACATAATCCAGAAACCAATCCAGTTATGGAAGTATCCAAAGTAAATAAGCCTACAAGATTGTCAACAGGGAATCAGGGTTATGTCACAACAGAACCAACAGAAAGTAAAAGCATAATATTAGAATACTATGAAGAACTATATTCCAACACAATAGAAAATCTAGAAGAAATGGACAGATTTCTAGAAACATACTACTTACCTAAACTAATAAAGACTGAGGTAAAAAATTTGAACTGACTCCCAATAAAAGAAGAAATAGAACAGGTCATAAAAAATTTACCAACAACAAAAAAGCCCTGGCCAAGACTATTTCACTGGAGAATTCTACCAAACGTTCAGAGAAAAACTGACACCAATGCTACTCAAATATTCCCAAACATAGAAAATGATGGAATCTTCCAAAATACATTTTATGAAGTAAGCATAACCTGGATACCAAAACCAGGCAAAGACATCACTAAAATAGAATACTACAGACCAATATTCCTCATGAATATAGACACCAAAATCATCAACAAAATCCTAGCCAATAGACTCCACCAACAAATAATTAAAAAAACAAAACAAAACAAAAAAACATTATGACCAAGTGGGGCTCATACCAGATATGCAAGGATGGTTCAACATTAGATAAACAGTCAATGTCATCCATGACATAAATAAAACAAAGGAAAAGAACCACATGATCATATCAATAGATGCAGAAAAGGCATTTGATAAGATCCAACACCCATTCCTGATAAAAACTCCCAGAAAGACAGGAATAGAAGGGAAAGTCCTCAACATAATGAAGGACTTATATACAAAACCAACAGCCAACAATATTCTCAATGGAGAGAGACTGGAACCATTCCCTTTGTGAACAGGAACCAGACAAGGATGCCCTGTATCACCACCTTCTAGTCAGCATTATATTGGAAGTCCGAGCCAGGGCAATAAGCAAGAAAGGGAAATCAAGGCATCCAAATTGGTAAGGAAGAAGTTCAACTATCCCTATTTGGTGATGATATAATTCTATACATAGAATACCCAAGAATCTCAGCAAAAAAATCTACTGGAACTAATTGAGAGATTTAGCGCAGTCGTGGGATACGATATCAACATACAAAAATCAGTTGGATTCCTCTGCACCAGCAAAGAAATTACTGAAAAGGAAATAAAGAAATCAATACCATTTACAATAGCTACCAAAATAAAATATTTGGGAATAAATGGCACTAGGGACACAAAAGACTTGTACAAAGAAAATAACAAAAGACTACTTCAAGAAACCATAAGAGATCTACATAAATGGAAAAACATACCATGCTCATGGATAAGACTGAACATTGTGAAAATGTCAGTACTGCTCAAAGCAATCTATACATTAAATGCAATCCCAATCCAGATCCCATCAACATTCTTTAAGGATGTGGAAAAACCAGTCACTAACTTTATATGGAAAAGGAAAGAGACCTTGCACCAGCAAAGCACTGTTGAAGAAGAAAAACAAAGTAGGTGGTCTCACACTGCCAGATCTCAAAACCTATTATACAGCCACAGTAGTCAAAACATCCTGGTACTGGAACAGATATATAGACCAATGGAATAGAATTGAGAACCCAGAAATAGATCAACTGATCTATGGTCAGCTGATTTTTGATAAAGGGCTGAAATCCATTAAATGGGGAAGAGAATATTTGTTTAATAAATGGTGGTGGCAAAACAGGATATCCATTTGCAGACAAATGAAACAAGATCTGTACCTCACACCATACACAAAAACTAACTCTAGATGAATTAAAGACTTAAATGTGAAACCTAAAAGTATAAAGTTCCTCGAGGAAAAAATAGGGGCAAATTTAAAGGCCCTAACTTATGACATAAATAGACTGTCAAGCATAACCCAAAATGCACAAACAGCAGAAGATAATCTAGATGAATGGGACCTTCTCAAAATTAAATTTTTATGTGCTTCCAAAGATTTCTCCAAATGGTCAAAAGAGAACCTACTGATTGGCAATGACATATCCCTAAAATTTATAGAAAATACCTTAACAACAAAAAGACAAAGAATCCAGTTAAAAAATGGGCAGATGACATGGATAGACACTTCACCAAAGAGGATATTCAGGCAACCAACAACACATGAACAAATGTTCATGATCATTAGCCATTAGAGAGATGCAAATCAAGACAGTGATGAGATACCATTTGGCCCCAGCACTAATAGCAAAGTTCAACAAGATAGAAAATAACAAATGCTGGAGAGGATGTGGAGAGATTGGGACTCTCATTTGATGAGAGTGGGACTGTCAAATGATACAACCACTGTGGAAGGCAGTATAATGATTTCTTAAAAAGTTGGAATTAGAAATATTGTTTGATCCAGCAGTATCATTACTAGGTATATATCCTAAAAAATGAGAGGGAGGACACAAACAGTTACATGCATATCCATGTTAATTGCAGCACTATTTACAATAGCAAAAAGATGGAAGTGACCTAGGTACCCATCAACAGAAGAATGGATAAGCAAACTATGTTACATACACACAATGGAATACTATGCAACATTAAAGAATAATGTAGATCTGCAAAATGCAGAGTCTGGATGAATTTGGAGGACATTATGCTGAGTGAAATAAGTTAACCACAGAAGGACATGTATTGTATTAGTTCATTATTGTAAAAAGTCAAGGAAAGGTTTATATATGGAAGCAAATTTTCTTTATTGGTTACCAGGCATGGGAGGGGAGGGGAGGACACACTGCAAAAAGAAAAAAAATTAAATATTGTTTCATGGGCTAAATAGAAATGAAATAGTTAATGTTTAATGAATACCCGTTTCTCATTGGTAAGTCTAATCTATCTAGCACAATATAAAAATAAGTTTGTTTCATGAAAAAAAAATTGTTATTGATATTAGTTGCCATTGAGTTGATTTTGATGCAGGGAATTCCTGTGTATACAGAGTAAAACTGCTCTCCACATTGTTTTTAGTGCTGTGTCCTTTCAGAAGCAGATCACCAGGCCTGTCTCTCAAGGCACTTCTGGGAAGTATTCGAACCCCCAAACCTTTTGGCTAGTAGCTGAGCATTTAACTCTTTCTGTAAGAATAGTTTATAGGGTGGACAGCCAAGTCAATTGGCATACCATAGTTCACAAAGCCAAAGTTCTGCAGCCTACTAACCACACCAAACTCACTGCCATCGAGTCAATTTTGACTCATGGCAACTCCCTTTTGGGTTTCTGATGTGGTAAATCTTTATAGAAGTAGATTGCCAAGTCTTCCTTCCACAGAGTGGATGGTAGGTTTGAACCACCAACCTTCTGGTTAGCAGTAAAGTGCCTTAGACACTACACCATGACAGGGGTCTTAAAAACTAACAAGTGACCATCTAAGGTGCAACTAGTGGTCTCTCCTTGCCTAGAGGAAAGAAGAGTGAAAAGAAAACCAAAGACTCAAGGGAACAATTATTCCAAATGACTAATGGACCACTCTAACCTCAGCCTCAATAACCCAGAAACCAGAAGAAGAAGTCAGGTGATGCCTGACTACAAATACCAACCACTCTGAGACCACAGAGGAAGAGAAAAATATAGAACAAAATTAAAAATCATGAAAAGGACAAGACTTAGTACTCTGGGAGACTGGTGGAACCCTTGAGACTGTGGCCCTTAGACAATCTTCCAACCTGGAACTGAACTTACCCCCAGGGATCACCTTGCAGCCAAACAACACATAGGCCTGTAAAGTGAACAATAACAATCGTGAGGAACATACTCCTCAGGATAATCAACCATATGAGACCAAAAGGGTAGTGTTTGCCCACAAACAAAGCTCTGATGGCAGGAAGGAGCAGGAAAGAAGGACAAATGGAAATGGGGAACCAGGGAGGAAATGGGAAGAATGCTATTACATTAAGGCAATTGCAACTAATGTTATAAAGTAAAATGTGTATCAATTGCTTAATGAAAAACCAATTTGCTCTATAAAATTTCATCCAAACCTACAACAGTGTATAGGAAGTTGAAGGAAGAAGTAGGGAAATTAGTTGGGAGACTCTGGCAATAGCACAATAATCTTGGACCAATGGGAGATACTGAGGCATTATTTTTTACTTAGAATTTCTTTTTCTATCCTACTGGAAGTGGGTTTAGCAGGTGAAAGTTGTAAAGTATCTATGCCTTGAGGTTATGAGATGGGGAGACATCCAGAATTAGTGCTATGTTTATACCAGCCAGAAACCAATGTATGAACTATGTGAGTATGCTAATTTAAAGACCCTAATTTTTTAATTCAGAAGTCATATGATCAGTGAGATGGTCATCTGCTACAATGCTTTGTCCACCTAATGGGTGCTCAGTTACCTGCTGCTTGTTTTATTTATTGATCTCAAGATGAGATTTCTGAATACCTTGGATTTTTGTTTGTTGTACTAATGAAAATTTTAAAATATTTTTATGAACTTTAAACTGAATGACACTATCTATAACATCTCCTTGTTTTCTCAGTACTGCAGACCTAAGAAGCCATTTTTTCTTTTTAATCTTTCTCTACACACTAAATTTTCAAGTTTGGAGACAGATGAACAATTGTTTCCCTCTCTCCTTTTGGTCTGTGGCTAGTATTATCTGCTTAGCTAGGATCTTAAGTGTGTACTTTTGTCCCATGTTTAGCTCTTCCACCTAAAGTGATCAAAACCAAACCCACTGCTATCGAGTTGATTTGGACTCATAGCGATGCTTTAGGACAAAGAGCTGCCCCATAGGGTTTCTAAGTCTGTAAATCTTTTCAGAAGCACTGCCTCATCTTTCTCCCATGGGGCAGCTGGTGGGTTCAGAACACCAGCCTTTTAGTTAGCAGCTGCATCGTTTCACCACTGCACCACCAGAGCACCTACTTAAAGTGAAATAAGTCATTTATATATTTGCTGGGTTTTCCAAGTCAAATTCTTGGCTTCTCCCATAGTTATTTAATGTTTGGTAGGAAATGTTTCTCCTTAAGCCAAATAATGAGAATATAAAGTTGGCATTTTTCCAGTTCAGCAAACTTCCAAAAGCTGTCTGCCTCAGAAGGGAGATCACAGCTCTGGTACCTATAATTGATTCTCATTTAAATTTGTCATTATGAGCTGAGCAGTGTACCACTAGCAGGTTAATTTATAAAATCTGGTCTTCCGACTCTCTACAGAAAGAAATTGAAGCTCTTCAAGCAAGAATGTCTGTACTGGAAGCAAAAGATGAACAACTGAGGAGAGAGATAGATGAACAGGAGCAGCTGTTGCAGTCGCCTGGCTGTGAATTGGCCGAGCTGGCAGGCATGTTGCCCCTGGGTGAGCTGCGGGAGATGGGCCAGGCTCTGGATGACACCCTGGCCTCAGCCAATCAAGTTCTCTTCGTTGTGGAACCACCAGAAGCCATAAGGAGGTATTTTTTTTTTTTTTTTTTT
>NW_006921637.1:9905557-9914141 GCF_000298275.1 Orycteropus afer afer | reverse complement strand
GCTGCCATATTGGTCACTCACATTTGGTACATTGCCCTTCTCTTCACCCAAATCAATATTTATCTCTATCTATCTAACAGCATTCCCTCCTCCCTCCCACCCCTGGTAACCAACAAAGAAAATGTCCTCCAATATATAAACATTTCATAAGGAGGTATTTTTGACTTCCTAACTGATTTTGAATCATTTTACCTCTTTTATAAGTTTATTGAACTGGTTTTGTTTTGGGTCCTTCATATACAAATATTTCCCAAGCAGTGCTGTATTTTCCAGGGGAGACACTACTGGTCTTTTAGATGGGAAAACTCTTTATCATGTTGGTCAGTCCTGAGCATTGGAAGATGTTTCATATCTTGACCCCCTTACCCACAAAATGCCAATTATCCTCAACAATTCAAATATGCACCTCTCCCCATTACCAAATATCCCAGGAACATCTTCTCTTCTTTTGACAACATCTGGAGCCCAATAGGCTAGAGATTCTGATTCTAATCTTTGCTAAAAATGATTATCTGGAGAAAGATGAACTGTACCTCTCAGGAAGGGAGATGGTAAGCCATTAAGAGAGAGTGACCAAATCCATGATAATGTTTCCATCTGAAGAGTGGATTATTATTAATAATAGCTATATGGGAGCTCTGGTGGCCTAGTGCCTCAGGCTTTGACTGCTAACCAGAAGGCTGGTGGTTCAAACCTACCAGCCACTCCACAGAAGGAAGATTGAGCAATCTACTTCTGTAGAGATACCGCCTTGGAAACCCAAGGAAGGGTCGCTATGAGTTGAATTCACTTAACGACAGTGAGTTTTGAATTTTTTTTTTTAAATATTTATTATAGACCAGGAACTGTGCCAGGCTTTACTGTATGAGTTGCTTCTATTATTATAACCATTTTATTTATTTTTAAATTATTTTATTTATGTTATTTTATAGTGCCCTGGTGGTACAGTGCTTAAGAGCTCAGCTGCTAATCAAAAGGTTGGCAGTTGGAACCCAACAGCTGTTCTATGGGAGAAAGATGTGATCTGCTTCTGTAAAGATTTAGAGCCTTGGAAACCTTGTGAGTCAGTTCTACTCTGTCCTACGGGATTGCTAAGAGAAATGACATGGGTTGTTTTTTTTTTTGTATTATTATAATACCCATTTTCAGATGAAGAAAATAAAGCTTAAAAGGATTAACAATTTGTCCAAAGTCCCAATTCATGAGACAAAACTGATACTTAAACTCATGCTGATTAATTCTGAAATGTAGTTTCTTATCCACTCTGCTGTAGAGCAAGAATCTGCCCTGTGTTCTCTATATCCAAAAGATATACTTCTGACTCTTGCCCTTAAAGTGTTCATAATCTCGTTTAGGGGACAGACAGAGCATACACTTAAAGTTGTTAGACAGAAAAGTGAGTAGTATTTGAAGGAGTATACAAATGGTTTGTAAGGACTCCAAAGGCTATGAGTGTGGAGAAAAGGGATTTGTGCTTTTCTTGATTATGATGCTAAAGAAAGTATTTAATAAAATCCACTACCTGTAGTAGCTGAAACCCTCAATAAGATGGATTGATACAATAGCACAACATTGGAATTGAACATACGAATAATCATGAAGATGGCACAGGACTGGGCAGTACTTTGTACTGTTACACTCAAGGTTACTATGAGTCAGAGCTGACTTGATGGCAACTTATGACAACAACAACAGTGACTAAGAACATGGACTCTGGCATTTTATTGTCTGGAATTGAATTCTAGCTTAACTACTTATTAGCTGATTTGGATGAAGGGCTGCTGGCAATAATTTCTACTTTATAGGGCTGTTAAGGGACTCTGGTGGCATAGCGGATAAGCCATTTGATTGGTAACTAGAAAGGTTAATGGTCCAAACCCACCAGCTCCTCCATGGAAGAAAGATGAGGCAATCTACTTCTATAAAGATTTACGGACTTGGAAACTCAATGGGGTCACGATGAAGTGGAATTGACTTGATGGCAGGAATTTTGGTTTTTTGGCTTAAGAGCTGTTGCATGTAAAACTCTTACAACAGGATCTGGACTGTAGTAAGCACTATATAGCTGTTTTCTGTTTTTATTATGGGATTTCAGTCTCCTGAATGCTGGCTATAACAAGCCTTAAAACTACTTGTCCAAATGTATCTGGGACTATTTAGTTAGTGACTGTCCTCTCTTACACCTGCATCACATGTTAGACAGCCTATAAAAAGCCAAAAAGAACTCACTGCCATTGAGTTGATTCTGACTCATAGCAACCCTTTAGGACAGAGTAGAACTGCCCCATAGGGTTTCCACGACTGAAAATCTTTACAGAGGCAGATTGCCTCATCTTTCTCTTGTGGAGTAGTTGGTGGGTTTGAACTACTGGCCTTTTGGTTAGCAGTCAAATGCCCTACCCACTGTGCACCAGATGTCCCTCAGCCTATAAAAGCAGACACAAATTCTCTTCTAGGGAGCTATTTGGGATCTTATCCCATTCTGCTGCTAACCCTAACATTACGCTGCAGAAATCTAACCCCATGGCTCATTTCTTTGCGGAAAGCAAAGAGTTTCAGATTGTTGTCAAATTTCATCCTAATGGGATTTTTTACACTTGTTCTCGTGCTCTCCTCCTCTACCTTTCTATCTGCGTTTAGCTATTGCTTTAGCCTGTAAGGATCTTTCCTACTCCTGCTTCCCTTGTTCTCCTGGGGAAATCATTCTTTCATCCTCAACACACACATACACATATATATATGTATATACCTATACATATATACTCATATTTATATATCCTCACAACTGGACCAATGAGCTGCATCATTATAGATGGAAAAAAGACTAAAGTTATCAAAGACTTCATATTACTTAGTTCTACAATCAACACCAATGGAAGCAGCAGTCAAGACATAAAAAAGACATATTGCATCGGGCAAATCTGTTGCAAAAGACCTCTTTCAAGTGCTGAAGAGCAAAGATGCCTCCTTGAAGACTAAGATGTGCCTAACCCAAGCCATGGTATTTTCAATTGCCTTATATGCATGTGAGAGCTGGACAATGAATAAAGAAGACCGAAGAAGAGTTGATGCTTTTGAGTTGTGATGTCCGTGACGAATGCTGAAAATACCGTGGACTGCTAAAAGAACTAACAAATCTGTCCTGGAAGAAGTGCACCTGGAATGCTCCCTGAAAGTGAGATTGGCCAAACTTTGTCTCACCTACTTTGGTCATGTTGTGAGAAGGGCCCATTTTCTGGAGAAGGATGTCATGCTTAGTAAAGTGGAGGGTCAATGAAAGAGAGGATGGGCCTCAACAAGATGGATTGACAAAGTGGGTGCAGCGCTAGGCTCAGGTATAGTAGGGATCATGAGGCTGGCAGTGTTTCACCAGGCATCATTTTGTTCTGTGGTACCTAAGGTCACTGTGAACTGGAGACAACTTGATGGCACATAACAACAACAACATTTAGACATAAAGGTTGAAATGCACCTTTCTTGATTCCACCATCTAGTTGTGCTTTATTTGTTTCTCCTTTTACTTTTAACAGTGAGGAGGTTTATAATGCTCCTCTCATTTCTCCCATATGCTGATGGCTCTTTAAGGGAAAAAGCTCAGGCATACCTATCTTAGAGTCTACTGTGGTACTCATCAAAGCCACCATACTTTTGAGTTGAACTCATGGAAAATCATCATGCTGATATTTATACTGAGATGTATAAATTATAGAGCATATTCTTACACATTAACTCATGTCATTCACTCAATGCTCTGTGGTAGGGAAGATTGCTCTTGTTAGTCTCACTTTCCAGTTGAGGCAACAAAAACCTGGAAAGTTTTCCTGGTGATGCAGCTAGTGAGAGTCCTTCTTATGTACATCTATAGCTGTCTTTGGATCTGAACCTATAAAAGGATGGTTTCTTCTCAAGATACAAAGAAGATATTTACCTTAAAGCCTAAAGTATGATGGACTGATAGAGACAGGCTTAGAACTCAGATCTTATTTATAGTCTGTTTTTCTGACAGTGTATTCTTTCTTGCCCTTTTATCAAGTTGAAGACTTAGGGAAAATATGTGTGACATTTACCCATTAATCCAGTACTCAAACCAGTTGGATGGGCTCTTGAAAGACTTCAATGTTGTGGTAATCTGATTTTATGAGTCTCTTAGGAAGACTGGAAGTGAGAATAACCCTTGAATAAGATTCACTGCTGTCTAGGGCTCTTAGGGGGAGGCCTCATCATGCCCAAATTCACATATATCCCCTGATATCTCCAAGTTCAGATCAAGAGCAGCCTTTAATGTTTTGTGTGTGTGTTGAGGTGCCTATAGGAAAATCAGAGTATATCAATAACTTTGTGTAGGGGAGAATGGCTCTTCCAACAGAGCAGGGGTTGTGAAAAAGGACAGGAGCTACTTACAATATAAGTTCATTTAAATTTTCCTCCCCCCCAAGGAATTCCAACTCTACTGCATTAAAACAAACTCACTGTTCAAGTTCTCCCTTTGATTGGAGGGGCCTAGAAGAACTACTCTATTCTGTGAGCTGAATTCTCTTCCCACATTAAGCCAGTTTCACTTCTATTTCATTCTGACTCTATTCCCTTCCTCCTGATGGCAATTGGGGTGTTAGGGATGGGGAAGGGGAAAGGGAGAGATAGAGGGAGGATGTAGTTCCCAGATTATATGTAGCCTCCATCCCTGCATGTGAGGCATGAGGTTTGGTGTATTTCTTTGGCATAAATGAAGGAGAGCCTTGATTTGCAGAGCTCCTATCTCCAGTGCCAGGAGCTCAGCCTCAAAGTTGTTTTGTCATTTAGTAATGCCTGGCTGGCTTGCATTTGTCTATGGTTGAGTTCTTCATTCCTCAGCTCCTGGGATTTTTCATGCATCATGTAAAATGTGCTCTGGCAGTTCATGGATGAATTGTCTCTGATTGTGCATTTGGAAGAAACATGTTGCATCTTTTTACAAACCATTGGCACAAGCTGTGAAACAAACTTAACCTCTGGATGCAGCAAGCTGGCTGGACCATCATGGGAGCCTCTGGAAGCACCGCCTCCCGTACTCTGGGTGGAGGGGAAGTCGCTGCAGGCCCGGTGGCTGCAGGCCAGATGCTGTCCTCTCTGTGGCCTGACTGCCCAGCTCAAATGAGCCTGCTTTGCGGGTGCTTCAGGCATCCAGTCACAACACATGCTTAGCTCCCCAGTGAGCAGTTGAGGCTGATGTCAGGGCTCCTTTCAAGAGAGATTTGAAATAATGAAATTCAACAGCTCACAATCGACTGGAAGAAAATCAATAGTCCCAGCGTTTCCCTAGATACATATTTTATTAGAGCTGGGAGACTGTGAAAGAGCTGGGCCTGAATTGGAAAGCAGGATTCTTTCAGGACAAATGCAGCATATTGGGGCATTTACTTGGAGGCAGCTATGGGTGAGACCTATTAATGCTTTGGTGACAGTGGTGTGCTGGGCAGATTTGAGGCACCGAAGTGGGGTGATGCAGAGCCTTTAGGAGAACTGCCTCTGAGCAGTCTCCATTTTCTGGTTATAGTTGTGCTTTAGTCTCTACTTTTAGTCTTTGTTTTTGTCTCTTCTATGTCTTTGCCTTTCACTTGGTTGGTTTGTCAAAAACAATGACCTTATGGGACTCAGAGTATTAGAAATCATCTGGAGGAAGAGGTGAGCTTTGTGTTGCACACTGCTGCTCCCTGAGATTTCTGTCCTTTCTCTTTTTAAAGCACATAGTTTTTGCCAAGAATTCATAAGGCAGATAAATATTTGTCTAGAGAGTTAATGCACTGTATGAGAAATGTGAAACCAATGGGTCCTTGGAATGGTTACACTGGGTAGCCTTCTGTGGTATCTCTTCTCAATGCTTGTATTTAGATTTGTAATAATAAAATGATATGTTAATTTTAATACCACTATTGTTTAGAACCACTGGCCATCTGTTAGTTTGTCTTGTGCTGGCTTGGGTGTTGTACTATTGTTGCTGTGATGCTGGAAGATGTGCCACTCATATTTCAAATTTAATTTCAAAGGACCTTGTCTTTGAAGACTAAGGTGCCCCTGACCCATACCATGGTATTTTCAATAGCCTCATGTGGATGTGAACAGTTCAAACCCACCATGTCGGCAGTTCAGTTCTGACTCATAGTGACCCTATGTGCAACAGAACAAAACACTGCCCAGTCCTGCACCATCTTCACAATATTTGAGTCCATTTTTCCAGCCACTGTGTCAACCTATATCACCTAGGGTCTTCTTTTTCATTGAATCTCTACTTTACCAAGCGTGATGACCTGATAACATATGCAAAGTATGTGACATGAAGTCTCTCCATACTTGCTTCTAAGGAACAAGTTAAAATTGTTTGTTCCTCTGGCTTTTGTTGTTATTATGTTATTAGGTGCTGTCAAGTCATCTCCAACTCATAGCAACCCCGTGCCCAGCAGAATGAAACACCGCCTGGTCCTGTGCCAGCTCCATGATCCTTGCTATACTTGAGCCTGTCGTCACTGCCACTGTGTCAGTCCTAATATAGGAGCTCTGGTAGCATAGTGGCTAAGACACTTGCCTGCTAACCAGACGGCTGGTGGTCCAAACCCACCAGCCACTCCTCGGAAGGAAGGTTGGGCAATCCTACTTCCGTAGTGATACTGCCTCGGAAACCCAAGGAGGGGTCGCTATGAGTCGGGTTTGACTCGACGGCACATAACAACAACAACAACCTTATGTATAAGGGGCTCTGGTGGCCCAGTGGATAAAGCATTTATTTAGCTGCTAACCTGAAGGTTGGCAGTTCAAACCCAATAGCTGCTCTGCCTGAGGAAGATGAGGCAATCTACTTCCGTAAAGATTTACAGCCTTAGAAACCCAATGGGGGTTGTTATGAGTTGGGATTGACTCGATGGCAGTGGTGGATACCTTACTTATATCAGCAAATTTGGGAAATTCAGTAAATTCAGTATGAGGACTCTTTTCCTCTGCTCAGTTTCTTGACATCAGGCTCCTGATCATATGAAATCTCTTTCAAGGAAAGATTAGAAACCCTTGTGTGTGTGCTCTCTCTCTGTTTCTTTTACAGATCATTTTTAGGAGTATTTCTATGAAGTACATAGCTGCATTTTATTAAAAATTAATTTATGGTTTTATAAAACATGACTTCTCATTTTTGGTTGACTGAGTTAGTTGAAGAAGTTGGACTTTCTTAAAAAGACATAAGAGTAACATAGTGTAGTTACATTTTAGACATGTGATCCCTGAAATTCAGAGAAAGATCCAGTAAGGCTATAAGTCTGTAATATGATTCATATCTAAAGAGAGAATCAAAGGGCTAAAAGTTTGACTATTTCCCTGGCCTGATTTGCTATCTTCTTTCATTTAATTTCTTTTGCCTGGACTGGAGAGGAAAATATCAAAGACGTTTACTTCACCTTGGTTAAAAATTGGTGTGCTTGATTTATGTCAAATTACACTGAAATATTTTCCTCCTACAATACAGGTGTGGTATATTATGAATGACTTTTAAAAAGTCTTTTTATGTTTTATTCCTTCCAAGATCCCACAGAGATCTACTATTTGGGAAGCACCACTGTGAGTGCCTGTCATGTGCCCAGCATTACTATCTGGCTCTGCCTGCCATTGACTGGAAGAAATGGAATGATTTGGCAGATGTGGCAAGGATGGTTAACAGGGGTTCTGGAGTTACACATCTTGGTATGAGGCTCTTTCCACTACACCACACCAACTTTCCCAAGAGTAACTGTCCTATGAAACCAGCTTGAGTAGTTTTTACAGCCACATAGGATGGCTTACTGCTGATGAATTTCTGCACTTTGTGATGCCTTTATCACATCATCCGAAGTCTAAAGGAACTCTCAGCATTTTTGTTATCTGTTGCTTAAATAATAATCTGTGCCCTATGTCATCCCACTGGTGACTTTTGATATTATCAGCTGAGGACAGAAAGGTCCAAGGAAGGAAAAAGGCAAAGTAGATAAAATCCTGCATTTCTAAAGCTGTTTTCACTTTCTTGCCCACATGCCCTCCAACAGGCAGTTAGAGGACCGAGTAGTAATTGGCAAGATTCTTAACATCAAAGGTATTTTATTATTATTATTATTTATTATTTCAAAAGCTGAGTGCTTCCTGTTCTAGGATAGCTGTAATTTTGTCCTATCTGTCATTTCTACTTTGCTTCAGCAACAGTCTCTCATTCTTTTTTTTTTTTTTCTTTTTATTGTGATTTGGGTGAAAATTTACAGAGCAAATACACTTTTCATACAGCAGTTCACATACACTTTGTTTCATGACATTGACCACAATTTAGCACAATGCAAAATCTCCCCTCATACTTCCTCCTGATAGTTACTTCTTCCCTGTGTTTATCCCTCCATGTACTCGTGTCCCCTGAGCTGTCTCCCTGTGCATAAGCAGCCCTTCTTTCTCCCATGCTTGTTCTCTGCAAGGAGTGTATCACCTCAGGTAAATGTTCAACTCATTTGCCTGTCTATTGTTTGACTGGAAGCCATAAGCATGCGTTCAATTCCAGATCTGAAGGGCAGCTAGGGGCCATAGTCTCAGTGGTTCCACCAGGCTC
>NW_006921637.1:9903575-9905457 GCF_000298275.1 Orycteropus afer afer | reverse complement strand
CCAGGTTCCATCAGGCCAGCAAACCTGGGCCCGCACCTTTTTTTTTTCCCCCCTTTTTTTTTCCCCAATGATTTTGAGTTTTGTTCCACATTGTTTTCTCTGTCTATCCAGGATCTCCTCTTCCAAGTGGTTGACAGTAGTAGCCAGGCACCATCTAGTTCTTCTGGTCTCATAATCGTATAGACTACAGATTGGATGGTGTACCAGTTGCTAAGCCTAATTGTTTCCATGAATTTTTGGTTTTCAGTTTTCTTGGCTCTGGACAAGGAGAGACCCATAGTTGCATCTAGATGGCAGCTTGCAAGCTTTTAAGATCCGAGTTGCTACTCGCCACAGTAGGAGGTGGAATAATATTTTGTGTAGTATGTTATGCCAATTGAGCTTGATGTCCTCTGTGACTATGGTCGTGAGCCCACAGGTTCAACTACTCGGTCCCTCTGGGTAGCTGGCTATGACCAAGCAGTGACTACAACCTTGCCCCTTGTCTGCTCCATTATACACCTGGGAATTCAGATCATACACATAAAGTTATAGGACCACTGTCTGCCAACCTTATACATGTTCTTGGGTGCACTCCCCACTTCACAGACATACCTAATATTTCAGCCTGTACACCATCTATCCACCCATATACCCACGTTTGCCTTCACTGATAATGCCATACCATATGTTCAAAAGGGTACCTCTCTGTTTTTCTGTACTTCCCATGTACCTCTCTATGTCCTTCTCTTCCTCAATGCCACTATATTGATCACTCACATTTGATACATTGCCCTTCTCTTCACCCAAATCAAAACTTATCTCTATCTATCTAACAGTATTCCCTCCCCTCCCCTCCCACCCTGGTAACCAACAAAGAAAATGTCCTTCCATAGATAAGCGTTTCCTTGACTTTTACAATAACAGACTAATACAGTATTTCTCCTTTTGTGATTGACTTATTTCACTCAGCAAAATCCTCCAAGTTCATCCATGTTTTGCAGTGTTTTGTAGATTCTACAGTATTCTTTAGGGTATTAGTATTCCATTAGTATTAGTATTCCATTGTATGTATGTACCATAGTTTGGATATCCATTCCTCAGTTAATGGTTGTTTCCATCTTTTGGCTATTGTAAATAGTGCTGCGATGAACATGGGTGTGCATATGTCTGTTCTTTCATAGCCCTCACTTCTTTAGGATATATACCTAGTAATGGAATATCTGGATCAAATGGTATTTCTAGTTCCAACTTTTGAAGGAATCACCTTCCTGCTTTCCACAATGGTTGTACCATTTTACAGTCCCACCAGCAGTGTATGAGCGTCCCAATCTTCACCAGCATTTGTTATTTTCTGTCTCACTGAACTTTGCTACTAGTGCTAGAGCAAGATGGTATCTCATTGTTGTTTTGATTTGCATCTCTCTAATAGCTAATGATAGTAAACATTTCTTCAAGTTTGTTGGCCGCAAGAATATCATCCTTGGTGAAGTGTCTATTCATGTCTTCTGCCCATTTTTTAATTGGATGGTTTGTCTTTTGGTTATTGGGGTGTTGGAGTTTTCTATAAATTCTAGAGATATGTTCCCTTATCAGATATGTCATTACCAAATATTTTTTTCCCAATCTGTAGGCTCTCTTTTGACTCTTTTGGAGAAGTTTTTGGAAACACATAAAAATTTAATTTTTAGAAGGTCCCAATCATCTGGTTTCTCTTCTGCTGTTTGTGCATTTTAAGTTATGCTTGAGAGTCTGTTTATAGCATATATTGTTGTTGTTGTTGTTATGTGCTGTCGAGTCAAACCCGACTCATAGCGACTCCTCCTTGGGTTTCCGAGGCAGTATCACTAAGGAAGTAGGATTGCCCAACCTTCCTTCCGAGGAGTGGCTGGTGGGTTTGAAC
>NW_006921637.1:9890191-9898835 GCF_000298275.1 Orycteropus afer afer | reverse complement strand
TGGTCTGTCTCTAAATCCTTTGAAGATACCTAAATATCATTCTTTTGAATCCCTTATCAGAGAGTTCCAATGCTGCTGCTTCCTCAGGGATGCGTTCTGGATCTGTATCCTGTTCCCTTGTTTCTCCCACTTTATCTTGCTTATTTGTCTGGACTGTGATGGTCCATTGTCTCTGAGACATCATGGCATTGTTGTATTAAGATCTCTGTTAACTGTTTGTGAAGAGAAGCCAGGAGTAATTCAGGCTCTTCTTGGTGGTTTTTTATTGGCCCATTGATGAAGAAGAAGTTCATGTCTCTTGCTTAGTAAGTGAAGTTGCAGGAGGTGTGAGTGTACTTGTTTCTTATGGGGACTGTTGTTGTGTCCCACTCAGTTAGGCAAACATTACAATTGAATAGCCATCAAAAAACTAGAAGCATATGTACAAAAAGTACACCATGAAATCACACAGAAAAAGGGGAGAAAAGAAGAAGTAAACAGGAAAACCTGCAATATCTGGGGATAAAGCACTAAGAGAAAAAAGGTAGAGAAGGAATATAATGAAGAAAAAAATGGGAAAAATGCAAAAAACAAACAAACAAACAAACAAAAAACCAACAAGGAACGGGGTTCACCACGAGAAAAAAAAGAGAAAGAAAAAAAAAATTTTAATCAGGAACTGGGAAAAGAAAAGAAAAAAGGTATAAACTAGGACCTTTTCAATCATGCAGTTCCAGAGAGTTCTTGGGGTTACTGGAAAGCAGAATCTCTTCTTAAACCCCTGGAATCTGGTAAAGCGCTGTCTCTTTAGGTTGTCTCTAGGTGCTGGTTATGTGTTGATTTGTTTTGTGTTGGTTTTATGGTTTAATATTTGAAAAGGTAAAGCCAGTATATTTCATTTTATTATTGATTCAGGTATGTTGGATTGCTCCGCTGTTTTCTTTGTGATGGTGGAATCACTCTGTGAAATGTGGATATGTGTTTCTGTTTGTTGTAAAGAGGGTTTAGAGTTTCAAGTGGTAGATTTTGTGGTAATTGGCTGAATATGGTTTCTTCTATGGAATCAGTGAAGTTATTGGCAGAGAAGGTGGGAGCAGAAGAAGGAAAGCTCGGTGTTGCTAGGATTGGTTTCTAGGCCTTTGTGCAGGCTATTATTGATGACGTAGTTATTTACAAGAAGGCGGCCGAATCTCAGGAAGTTGTTAGGGAGTTGCAACTTTCTGCCAGGCTCAGGCACACTCAAAGAACCTGCTTCTGAGGCCCCTCAGCCCCAAAGAGCTGATCCAAGGCAAATTCCCAGGACCGCACTCAGCCGCCGCTTCCTCTCTCTCCCCGCCCCATCTGCCCGAGGCGCTGGCCCAATCCAGCCAGACTACTAATGGCTCTGGAGTTTGTCTGTGATACTGCCCACCTGCGGCACCAAAGATGCATGCAATTTCAGCTGTGTTGGAGTTGTGGGAGTACTTGGTAGTAAACTGTAGTCCTGATTTCCATGACAAAGATAAGCATGATGTCTTCCAGACTGATCCAATTCCACTCAGTGACCCGCTGAGAGGGGAGGGAGCTCTCAACTGGAGTCTCAGCAGTGGTGTGTGTGCCCGCCTGCACCCAGATGACCCAAATTACTGACAAAATCAGATGCTGGAGGCAGATCCCTGGGGCTGCCCACTGGAATATTGAAGTAGTCGCCGATATGCTGGTATACGGTGTCTTCTTTCTTGGCTCACAGGGATCTCAGTTGGCTGTCCTCACCCGCCAGTCAGTGACTGCCCCAGGGAAGTTTCCAATGGCCTCTTTTGGCTGCCTGTCCATCATCTGCCAGTTAGTTCTTTCTTAAATAATCTCTCTGTGCCTTTCCTCTAATTCTGCTCTTCTATGTTTGGTGCACTCTGATTCAGTGAGCCTTTCAGAGCACCAAAATCCCTAATTCAAACGGCTGTACCTTGTTTTTCAAGCACTTAGATGCTAGAGGGAAATAGCATGGTCCTTATTGATGAGACTCATTTTGAATCTGTCCAACAGTCTCTTATTCTTGAACTTATTTTTACTAAAGAAAAATTTTTTGGGGTTGAAACTGGGAATGGGGGAAAGATAAAGGAAGGGAGTGGTTATGTTTGAGATGAAATGATATTCATCTTCTCCCATGGATTTTTGCTAAAATGGGACTTCAGCATACGGCCACATATCCACAAGCAGAAAGATGGATGAGCAGCTGTCAGACAACTTTCTGCAGAACTTGGTATGGAGGGCTGAAAATGCAGCACTGCTTAGTCAAAATGACAGGGATCTGACCTATATTTCTGCCTCTAGCACTAATATTATCTGGCACCTTACATAACCTACATGTTTTTAGATTCTCTAAATCTCTACAAATAAAATAATGTTAGGATCAAGGAAAAACTAGGGGCAAATTTAGGGGCCCTAATGTGTGGCATAAAAAGAATATCAAGCATAAGCCAAAATGCACAAATAGCAGAAGAGAAACTAGATGAATGGGACCTTCTCAAAATTAAGTTTTTATGTGCTTCCAAAGACTTCTCCAAAAGAGTCAACAGAGAACCTACAGATTGGGAAAAATATTTGGTAATGACATATCTGACAAGGGACTTATCTCTAGAATTTTTAGAAAACTCCAACACCTCAACAACAAAAAGACAAATAATCCAATTAAAAAATTGGCAGAAGACATGAATATACACTTCACCAAAGAAGATATTCAGGCAGCCTACAAACATATGAAGAAATGCTCACAATCATTAGCCATTAGAGAGATGAAAATCAAAACAACGAGATACCATCTTGTGCCAGCACTAGTAGCAAAGTTCAAGAAGACAGAAAATAACAAATGCTGATGAGGATGTGGAGAGATTGGGACTCTCATACACTGCTGCTGAGACTGTCAAATAATACAACCACTGTGGAAAGTGGTATGGCGATTCCTTAGAAAGTTCGAATTTGGCCCAGCCATTCCATAATTAAGTATATATCCTAAAGAAGTGAGAGCCAGGACAGGATGCACACCCATGTTCATCACCGCACTATTTACAATAGCCAAAGATGGAAATAACCTAGATGTCTATCAACTGAAGAATGGATTACCAAACTATGGTACATACTCACAATGAAATACTATGCAACCCTAAAGAATAATGTAGAATCTGCAAAACACTGCATAACATGGATGAACTTGGAGGACATTATGCTGAGTGAAATAAGTCAATCACAGTGGGCAAATATTGTATTAGTCCGTTATTGTAAAAAGTCAAGGAAAGGTTTATATATGGGAGGAAATTTTCTTTGTTGGTTACCAGGAGTGGGAGGAGAGTGTAGGGAGCACTGTTAGATAGGTAGAGACAAGTATTGATTTGGGTGAAGAGAAGGGCAATGTACCAAATATGAGTAATCAACACAGTGACGTTGAGAAAGAAGAAGACATAGAGAGGTACATGAGAAGTACAGACAACAAAGTTGAACTCTTTTGCACATGCAGTACTGCGTTGTCAGTGAAGGCAAACATGGATATATGGATGGATAGATGAGTGGACAGGCTAAACTATTAGATATATCTATGCAGGGAGGAGTATGCCCAAGACTATTTATAGGGTTAGCAGACAATGTTTCTACAAGTGTATTTGTATGTTCTGTAAGAATTCTCAGGTGTATAGTAAAGCTGACAAGGGACAAAGTTGTAGTCACTTCCTGGGGCACAGCCAGCTACCCAGAGAGAGTGAGTAGTTGGCCCTGTGAGCTCAGGGCCATAGTCACAAGGGACATCAAGCTCAATTGGCATAACATACTACACAAAACATTGTTCCACATCCTATTTTGACAAGTAGTGACTGGGATCTTAAAAGCTTGCAAGCAGCCATCTAGATGCAATGATGTGTCTCTCCTCATCCAGAGCAAAGCAGAATGAAGAAAACCAAAGATTCATGGAAACAATTAGTCCAAGTGACTGGTACTTCATGTGATCCTCAGCCTATATGAGACCAGAAGAACTAAATGGTGCCAGGTTACCACTGTCAACCACTCAGAGGGGGATCTGTGTAGGAGATCCTGGATAGAGTGGGAGAATATGGAATGTGGAACAAAACTCAAAATCATTTGGGGGAATAAAAAAAGGGACCAGGTTTGCTGTTCTGATAGAGTCTGATGCAATCACTGAGACTATGGCCTGTAGCTGCCCTTCATGTCTGGAATTGAATCCACTCCTGTGGCTTCCAGTCACACAAAAGACAGGCATATTAGGTGAACATTTACATTAGGTAGATACACTCCTTGGAGAGAAAAATCATGGGAGAATAGAAGGGCTATGTATGCACAGGGAGACAGCTCAGGGGACAGGAGTGCATGGAGCGAAGGACACAGGGAAGAGGTAACTATGGAGAGGAAGTTGGAGGGGAGCTGTTGCATTGTGGTAAATTGGAGTCAATGTCATGAGACAGAGTGTGTGTGAATTACTGTATGGAAAGTGAACTTGCTCTGCAAACTTTCACCCAAATCACAATTAAAAAAAAAAAAAAAGTTACAAAAAAAAAACAAACCTTGAGTCTTAGAACTAGAAGGTTCTTAGAAATATTCTAGTCCAACTTCATTTTGCAGGTAAGGAAATGGAATCTCAGAAGAAAGTGACCTGTTCAAAATCTGGCAGAAAGTTAATGAAGGAAATGATGATGTCTTAACTTTCTAAGTGCCATTACTATGTTTTTGGAATCAAGGTCCAGAAGAAAGTAGAAGCAGTTTGTTATGCAACGGCTTGTCTTTGGGGCTGGTGCACATCTGCCATCCTGGGTATGATTCTCATGCTGATGGCCAAGGCCTTGTCTCACAGTGCCTGGTGCTAGGGGCAGTTCTGACTAAATATCAGTGGTAGAGGAAATGGAAAATGGCAGCTAATGAACTGAGAAGAGCACATGGTGAACATGAATGAGTCCATCTAGGCTTGCTTGATATTGTATGGCAAGAGGACAAAGAGGCCTCCATCTGTCTTCCCAACTTTGGGCCTGTCTTGTACCAGGGTGAGTTTTACATACATATGACCACTTAGCCTGCATGTCATAGTTCCACATACACCCTTGAAAATAGCCACTGCTTGACCACTACTTGAGCCCAGAGGTGTGACCACTGCAGTTTGGCACACTCTTAGGAGGATGGCCCTTGAGAAGAGGTCCTGGCAGACCCTGACACGGGCTCAGACCTAGAGAAGCTGATTCTGGGGTTGGCTACCTAGATGAGCACTGGGTGAGCATTCATTTTGAAACTGTGGACTCTTTACACAAAGGGAAGGAGGATCAGAGCAGGACCTTCTAGTATAGAGGGTCCTGGGAAGGAATCCTCTCATCTAAATCTAAGGGTGGTATTTAAGTATTACCAGAGAAGGTACAGATTCAAGTTTATTATCATAAGTTTCTTGAGTTATACTTCCGTAAGTAATAGAACTTGAGGGAATAGGAAGTAAAATGATGATTGGTTCTTATTTGGTTTGGCCATAGGGTTCTTTAATCATGTTAAATGTCCAATGCAGTGATAGGTTTTTAAAGTTTTATTGTTGTTAAAATATATATAACACAACATTTGCTAATTCAACATTTTTCAGGTGTACAATGTAGTGATACCAATTACATTAATCATGTTGTACAACCATCACTCATAATCATTGTCAAATTTTCCATCACTGTAAACAAATTCACTGCTTCCTAAATAATAGCTCCCCTTCCCTTTCTGTCCCATTCCTGGTAACCACAAATAAACTTTGGTTTCTATTCATTTGCCTATTTTTGTCATTTCATATAAATGAGATCATACAATATTTGTCCTTCTATGATGGATTTACTTCACTTAACATAATGTTTTCAAGGTTCATCCATATTGTAGCATGTGTTAGGACTTCATTTCTCCTTATGGTTGAAGAGTGTCCCATTGTGTGTCTATAGCATATTTTGTTTATTCATTCATCTGTTGATGGACATTTAGGTTGTTTCCGTCTTTTGGCTATTGTGAATAGTGTGCAGTAATAGTATTTGAAGAAGCATAGTAAGATGGTCTAAGCACAGTCCTTCATGTTTTACAAAGTAGCCCTCTGCCAAGGCATCACATAAGCAGTGAGGACTCATTTTACATTGGCTGGAGGCAGGCTTGAGGCCTAGCCTTCCTGGGTACCTTTTGCCCAGACCTATACCTTATTTCCAGCCTTCTAGCTTTTACCTTTCCAAAAAGTATGAATGAGCTGTGCTTTACAAGTTTCCCTTCCTATGTCAGTCCATCAAGTGATAACCAAAGAGAACGAGATTTCCAAGAGATGGAATTTAAAAAGAGGAGACATCTTATTGAGTAAACTGTAAGATTGTAACCTCTACTCACTCACAGTAAGCTCTACCCTAGCACTATGGTTAATAGCAGTCACTGCATTTAATCCCCACTCATCCTGAGGCAGTGGCAGGAAGTGCAGATGCAAAAAGAGCTTTTCATTGTTTTTGTGGTTTGAGTGTGTTTCTAACAGAGGTGAAGATACTCTCCCCACACCTTGTATGTTAGGCTGGGTTCTCTAGAGAAGCAAAACCAGTAAAGCTTGTATATATATATAGAGAGAGAGAGAGAGAGAAAGAGAAATTTATCTTAGGAAAATGGCTCACATACTTATAGAAGCTGGCAAGTCCCAAGTTCTTGTATGAAATGTCAAGCTGGAGGCTCTTCCTGACTCACGTAGCTGCAGGGGCTGATGAGCTCAAGATTGGTAGGCAGTATACCAGTTGTTGACTCTGAAGAATGATCAATCCAAGATCTCCAGGCTGAATGGTGGCTTGTTCACTCATGGACAGTTGTAGGCAGCACAACAAGATCCCGATCCACAGAAGAGTGTGGATCTTTTCCTAGGATGTCCATAAATATATTGGAAGCAGGCCACACCCCTAGGGAAACTCCCTTTCAATGGATTGGCTACTCAAAACATATACATTTGATCCCATCATGGGAATAACCCATATCACAACTGCTTAAATCACACAGACTTGTGGTCCAGCCAAGTTGACACACATCTCCAACCATCATACCTTGTGTATTTCTTAGAGAAAAGACAAGTGTGGGAATAATACATTAAACACATGGTGGTGTAGTGCCTAAGGCATATAACTGCTAACCAGAAGGCTGATGGTTCAAATCCACCAGCCACTCCTTGGAAGAAAGTTTGAACAATCTACTTGTGCAGTAATACTGCCTTGGAAACCTAAGGAGGGGGTCACTATGAGTCAGATCCCACTCGACGGCAGTGAGTTTGGTTTGGTTTATGTGTTAGGTCCTTCTTTAGGCAAATGTCCTTGCCTTATAGTAGGAGAGCGAAGAAATAAAGAATAAGTAAGTAAGGAGTTCCAGTAAGATGGCAGACTGGGAAGAAAGACTCCACAGACCCTCTTCAACAAAGAGAAGGGACCAATTAACACAGATGCAGAAAATAATCCTGGGCCCCTGAGCCTTGAAGGGGAAGATATAGAAGTGGACTAAACCCTAACTAGCAGAAGAATTTGCATGAAAATACCAAAAAAGGAGACAGATGGAGCTGTGGTCTCACAACGATTTTGAGCAATCGGCATGGCACAGACAGCTTGGAGATTCCCGAGTGGTGGTAGGACATAAGAATTAACCTAAAAATCAGCCCTGCTACCCAGGGACTGCACAGAGGACTGCTCTGGTGGCTGGGGAATAAATGGAGAAGGTGAAGAGAAAGGGGCTGAGCTGTGGACTTTTGCCGGTTCAGAAGGTGCCACCATTTTGAATGTTTAAAAGTGGCTTGACTATTTTGGATATTTAAAGATATTTAAATCAGCTCACAGATTCCTGGGGCTTAAGAACACGTTCTGTTTGCCAGCAACCCCAAGGACACTCTGGACCTGCAAGACTGAAAAGTGAGACATTCCTCTTGTTACTCTTATAACCCACACCCGCTTAGTGAACGGAGGTGTGGCCATCCACACTCCCACCTACCTTCTGAGGCCACAGGAACACCATCAAAGTCTGTGTGCTCAGACAGAGCCTGGGTGCCCTGCCCTGTCCTCCACTGATATTTTTTCTCTTTTTTTATTTTTATTTTTTTCTTTTTCACTTTCTTTTTTCTGGTGATTAGTTTGCTTGTATTTGTATGCTTTAAGATAACTATTAATATTAATACTTTTGTCCTTTTTACTATATTCTTATTCCCCTCCCAGGTCCTAGTTTTCAGCATTTTTTCTTTTCCCTGTTCCTGGTTGAATTTTTTTGTTTTTTAATTTAAGTTTTTTTCTCCTTTTTTTCTTGTGGTTAACCCCATTCCTTGTTTTTATTTTTGCATTTTTCCCAATTTTTTTCCTTCATTATTCTCCTTCTCTACCTTTTTCTCTTAGTACCCTATCCTGAGATATTGCAGGTTTTCTTGTTTTTTCTTCTTCTTTTTCTCTTTTTTTGGTTACTGTTCCTGTGTGTCTACATAGTGTGTTTTTTGTCCATGTTCTTTTAGTTTTTTGATAGTTATTGAATTTTAATTTTTGTCTAACTGAGTGGGAGACAGCAAGAGTCCCCATAAGACACAAGTACACCCATCCCTCCTGCAACTTCACTTACTGAGCCAGAGCCACTACCTCCTTCTGCACAAACAGGCCAATGATAAAAAAAACCACCAAGAAGAGCCTGAATCACC
>NW_006921637.1:9887884-9889881 GCF_000298275.1 Orycteropus afer afer | reverse complement strand
ATACTAAATTGTCAGAAATAGATAACACATTGGAAGGGCAAAGGAGTAGAATTGATGCAATGGAAGATAGAATTAATGAGATTGAAGACATATACCTAAATACATCTTTGGAAAGGGATCAATCAGAAAAAAAAATCAAAACAAAATGAAGAAGCCTAAGGGATACCATCAAAAGGAATAACTTACATGTCATTGGAATTCTAGAACAGGAAGAGAAAAAACAAAACCACTGAGAAAATTGTCCAAGATTTTCTGGAGGAGAACATCCTTGACATGATGAAAGATGAGAATATATCCATTCAGGAAGTCCAATGAACCCCAAACACGATAGACCCCAAAAGAAAATCACCAAGACATATTATCCTCAAACTCATCAAAATGAAAGACAAAGACAGAATCCTGAAAGCAGCATGGGAAAAACAAAAAGTTACCTACAAAGGACAACCAGTAAGAATAAACTCTGATTTCTCACCAGAAACCATGCAAGTGAGAAGGCAAAGGGATGGGATATATAAAACCCTGAAAGAGAAAAATTTTCAACCAAGAATTATATATCTGACAAAATTGTCCGTCAAATGTGATGGTGAAATTAGGAGATTTCCAGATAAGCAGAAACTAAAGGAATTTGTTAAAACCAGACCAACCTTACAAGAGATGCTAAAGGAAGTCCTTTGAACAGAGAACCAAAAATAGGAAATAATAACCGACCATTAATACACAAGATGATATAACCCAGAAACCACAGCTATGGACATATCCAAAGTAAAATGAGTTTACGAGATTGTAAACAGGGAACCAGAGACATCGATTGGCAAGTGAGGACAAGTACAAACAAAAAGAGGGAAAAGACTGTAGTTACAGAACTTCTAAATGGTGAGGAAGTTAAGAGAGTTGCAAGATAGAATGGACTGCTGTGAACTCGGGGAGAAAATTATAAATCATAGGGTAACATCAAAGAAAAATGATAAACCTTTACATCACAATAAAAAAGAGGACAAGCACAAATATTCAGCATATTCTAAAACAACAGCAACAAAGGAAATGATCACACGATTCATAAACATAATGAGCTCAGCACAGGAAATAATATGGAACAAAGAAACCAGGGACACCATGAAAAAACACATAACAAAATGACAGCAATAAATTCAAACCTATCAATAATTAACCTGAATTTTAATGGATTTAATGCCCCACTCAAGAGACAGAGAGTTGCAGATTGGATAAGAAAACAAAACACATCAATATGCTGCCTACAAGATACACATCTTAGAGATAAAGACAAAAATAGACTAAAAATCAAAGGTTGCTAAAAGATGGATCAAGCAAATAGCAACTGTAAGAGAGCAGGAGTGGCAATATTAATTTCTGATCAAATTGACTTTAAGACAAAAACCATCATACGAGACAAGGCAGGACATTATAAAATGATTAAAGGATCAATTGATCATGAAGATATAACCATAATAAATATCTATGGAACCAATGAAAGAGCCTCAAAATACATAAATTGGGCTTTAAAAGAGTGGAATAGCCAATAGATGACTTCACAGTCATAATGAGAGACTTTAATACACCACTTTCTTTGAAAGATAGAACAACTGGAAAGAAACTCAACAAAGATGTAGAAGAGCTAAGCAATAAAATCCACCAACTTGGCCTTATAGATATCTACAGAGCCCTTCACCTGACAGCAGCACAATATACATTCTTCTCCAGTGCACATGGAACATTTTCCATGACAGATCATATGTTAGGCCATAAAGCAAGCCTTAATAAATTTAAAAACATAGAAATACTGCAAAGCATCTTATCAGAATATAATGCTATCAAATTAGAAATCAACAATAGGAAGATCAACAGGAAAAGAGTAAACACATGGAAACTGAACAGTACCCTCCTTGAGAAAGACTGGGTAAGGGAAGAAATCAAAATTGAAATTTGAAAATTTCTTGGACCAAACAAGAATCAAGACACAACATACCAAAATCTTTGGG
>NW_006921637.1:9873691-9887374 GCF_000298275.1 Orycteropus afer afer | reverse complement strand
ATCAAGAAAATCATTCATTACGACCAAGTGGGGTTCATATCAGTTATGCAGGGATGGTTCAACATTAGAAAAAACAATCAACATCATCCACCACGTAAATAAAACAAAGGAGAAGAACCACATGATCATGTCAATTGATGCAGAAAAGACATTTGATAAAAATCCAACACCCATTCCTGATTAAAACTCTCAGCAAAATAGGAATATAAGGGACATTCCTCAATATAATAAAGGGCATTTATGCAAAACCAACAGCCAACATTATTCTCAATGGAGAGAGACTGAAACCCTTCCTCTTGAGAACAGGACCAGACAAGGATGCCCGCTATCACCACTTCTATTCAACATTGTACTGGAAGTCCTAGCCAGGCCCGTAAGGCAAGGAAGGGAAATCAAAGGCATCTAAATTGGTAAGGAAGAAGTCAAACTATCCCTATTTTCTGATGATATGATCCTATACCTAGAAAATCCAAGACACTCAGTCAAAAATCTACTGGAACTAAATGAGAGATTTAGCATCGTGGCAGGATATAAGATCAACACCCAAAAATCAGTTGGATTCCTCTACACCAGCAAAGAGACTGCTGAGAAAGAAATAAGGAAATCAATACCGTTTACAATACCTACCAAAAAAATAAAATAGTTGGGAATAAATCTTACCAGGCACACAAAAGACCTCTACAAAGAAAACTATAAAAAAACTACTTCATAACCATAAGAGATCTACATAAATGGAAGAACATCCCATGCTCGTGGATAGAAGATTGAACATTGTGAAAATGTCAGTTCTACCCAAAGCAATCTATACATTCAATGCAATCCCAATCCAGATCTCATCAACATTCTTTAGGGATATGGAAAAACCAATCACTAACTTTATATGGAAAGGAAAGAGACCTCGGATAAGCAAAGCACTATTGAAGAAGAAAAACAAAGTAGGAGGTCTCACACTGCCGGATCTCAAAACCTACTATACAGCCACAGTAGTCAAAACTGCCTGGTATTGGTTTAATGACAGATACATAGACCAATGGAATAGAATTTAGAACCCAGAAATAGATCATCGACCTATAGTCAGCTGATCTTTGACAAAGGGCTAAAATCCATTAAATGGGGAAGAGAATGTTTGTTTAATAAATGGTGCTGGCAAAACTGGAGATCCATTTGCAGAAAAATGAAACAAGATCTGTACCTCACTCCATACACAAAAACGAACTCGAGAAGGATCAAAGACTTAAATGTGAAACCTAAAGCTATACAGTTCCTCAAGGAAAATCTAGGGGCAAATTTAAGGGCACATAACAACAACAACAATATATGGCATAAATAGACTATCAAGCATAATTCAAAATGCACAAAGAGCAGAAGAGAAACCAGATGATTGGGACCTTCTAAAATTTAAATTTTTATGTGCTTTCAAAGATTTCTCCAAAAGAGTCAAAAGAGAACCTACAGATTGGGAAAAAATATTTGGTAATAACATATCTGATAAGGGACTTATCTCTAGAATTTATAGAAAACTCCAACACCTCAATAACAAAAAGACAAACAATCCAATTAAAAAATGGGCAAAAGACATGAATAGACACTTCACCAAGGAGGATGTTCAAGTGGCCAACAAACATATGAACAAATGCCTATATGATTATAAGACCAGAAGAATTAGGTGGTGCCCAGTTACACTGTCATCCACTTGGAAGGGGATCTGTGTAGGAGATCCTTGATAGAGAGGGAGAACAATGTGGAACAAAACTTGAAATCATTTGGAGAGAAAAAGAAGGGGGGGCACCAGGTTTGCTATTCTGATAGAGCCTAGTGGAACCACTGAGGCTATGGCCCCTAGCTGCCCTTCAGGTCTAGAATTGAACCCAGACCTGTGGTTTCCAGCCAAACAAAATACAGGCGTATGAATTGAATATTTACCTGAGGTATATACAGTCCTTGGAGAGAACAATCATGGGAGAAAGAAGGGCTTCTTATGCACAGGGAGACAGCTCAGGGGTTAGGAGTGTATGGAGGGATGGACACTGGGAAGAGGTAACTATGGGGAGGAAGTGGGAGGGGAACTGTTGTGTTGTGGTAAACTGTGGTCAATGTCATGAGACAAAGTGTTTGTGAACTGCTGTATGGAAAGTGAATTTGCTCTGTAAATCTTCACCCAAATCACAATTAAAAAAAAAAAAAAGAATAAGTAAATTATGTAGTAGGTTAATAGATAATACTGGGTGTAAAGCAAGAGATGATATGAAAATAAGCCCCATTGAGAAATTGAGATTTGAGCAAGGACTTGATGGCTGTAAGGGAATTGGCCAAGTGCATGTCCCAGGGGGGCAGAACATTCTAGGCAGAGGGGCCTGGTTGCATCAAGGCAGGTTTGAGGAACAGTCAGGAGGCCAGGTGTGTCAGGGAAAACACCTGGCTACTCTATCTGGGGAACAAATATTTTTCTCTGAGGTGGTAGGCAACAGGTGGTGGTTCATCTTGTCTGCCATCTCGTTCTGAGCCATTGTGGGATGTCAGGAATGATATAAAGCTGACTCTTGAACAAAGTCATCAGAAGTCATGAATCCCAAGTAATGTTATCATCATCATGCGCCTTGTCTCTTCCAACAATGTCTCTTCTATTATTCAAATCATATTAGAAATTTTTCAGTTGAGTTGCCTTCAGAATCTGCAGCATTTTTTTTTTTTTTTAATTTACTTTTTTGAACCTTCTAAAGTGCTCTGGTCAGATCTGTCATTATTACCCATTTCCATATAGTTTTGCACATGCTACAAGGAGACATTTTTTTTTTTTAAGTTGTTTCTAGTGTTTTTATAGTCACTGATTTTTCAAATTTTCTGGTGTTTAGCTACAATATTATGAAGCTATATCAATAATTAGTTTTGAGAGTGAAGTACACTCCTCACTTATCAACATGTTTAGGTTCCAAAGACCAGGTCACTATGTGAAAATCAGCATTAAGCAAAAATGGAAGAATGGAGAATGATCAGATCAGATCACAAAATGGAGAATGACTGTATCATTACAAAACTGCCAAATTACATCATTACATTAATGCAAAACTACTGAGAATCATGGCATAGCCAAGCTGACAAATGACCTTAACCATCAGTTAGAGATATTCTTGCCTCATACCTCAGCATTTGTTACTGCCAGACATACATTATTAATGTGAAAAATAGTTGGATAGATTTTTTATTGTTGTTATAAATGCAAAATGTAAGATAATGAGATAGTAAGTGAGAAGTAGGTATAGTAATTAAAGGAAAAAGAGAAAAAGAAAAAAAAAGCTCCCACTTAGATACTAATAATATTGTAATTAATAATGTAATTCATTATAGAAAGATTTTGCAAAATAATTTTGTTGTTAGCAATCATATAATCTAAAACATATGACATTTAAACAATTTACAACCATATCACATATTAGTCTATGAATAAAGTTGATAAAACAACAAAAGATTCTTTATGGTCTGGTACAAGAGGAGGTTCATGGAGGAGGGTAACACTGTGAGTCACTGCACTGGGTGACACCAACCCTAGTGACACCACTGATGAGATAATCACAAGTTGGAATCCACTCAATGGCAAGTGGTTTTGTTTTTTGGTTCATTAGAACATTATTTACATATAATGAAATTCACCAAATTTAGGTAAGTTTGATGAATCTTAGTAATTACGTAAATCTTGTAACAACTGTAGTAATGAAGATCTAGAATAGTTGCCTCACCACAAGTGTAGGCCCTATACCCTCCATCTGTTCCACCTATGCTGGCCCCAAGCTCATCCGCTACTGATCTCTTTTTCTGTAGCACATTCTTATGCATGGTCTCACCTTTTATAAGTCTTCATTTCTTAAGGATGGATTTTGATAATCATAATATTATTTGAGGACTAGTTGTGAGTAATAATAATGGGTATTTACAAAGTTATGATATTGATTATATTATAAATTAAACCCAGTTCTAAAATAGAAGTTCTGGAAATCAGTCTGTATAATGATAGCATCTTTGGAATAAGTGCACAGCTTCTCAGGACAGCGAGTATAGTTTCGTGATTATGAAAGCAGAAAGCTAGATTGCCTATGTTACCACCCAGCTCCCCCATTTTCTGCTGTTTAACTATGGGCAAATTACTTAAATCTCTGACTGAGTTTTTCAATCTGAAAATGTGGATAATCATAGCACCTGCTTCATAGACTTATAATGAGAATTTTAAAAGCTCATATATGTAAGAAGTTTAGAAGAGTACCTGGCACATTAGAAGTACTTAATAAATGTTTAACTCTATTTTTCCTAGGGTGACTGCTTTGAAGGAAGACACTCACTGAATAAATTACATCTGACATGTTTGCTAACATATGTCTGCTAGTTTGTGAGGGAAATTTATGAACCTTCCAGGGTACAGCTGAGTTTGATCTGAGAGGACAATTCTTATTTGTCATTAACAATATGCTAGCTTAAAAGACATATTCTTATATGTAACTCTTGTTTATCAATATATAAATCAACTACTTTGACACTTTTCACCTTTTACTCCTGCTCATGAAATTATGGTATAGAGACCATTAGGAAGACAAGATATCAATGTGATGTCCTTTTTACCCATTTAATCAGAAGAAACCTACTATGACCTGTTCTGTATATTACGGTTCTGTGTAACATTTTGTTTGAGGGAGTTCTATTACTAAAAGTAGTTTGAAAACCACTAGCATAGTATATAGATTATTCATATCCTTATGACCTCAACTGTTTTCATTCTCTGTATACTCCAAGGATGCAACTAATGTTAATATTAGCCAAAGTAAAACAATTGTTGTTGTTGTTGTTGTTTGCCGTCGAGTTGGCCCCGACTCATAGCGACCCCTCCTTGGGTTTCCGAGGCAGTATCACTACGGAAGTAGGATTGCCCAACCTTCCTTCCGAATTAGTAAGGTAAATTTACTGCAAAAAAAAATTTTTCTTAGTTATCTAGTGCTGCTGTAACAGAAATACCACAAGTGGATTGCTTTAACAAACAGTTTGTTCTAGGGGAAAAATTTCTTCCTTGGTCCTGGGGGAAGGTCCTTTTCTCCTTTCAACATCTGTGGGCCTGACATCCTTAGAGATCTCCATGCATCTTGGCATCAATCTTCCCTTGGGTGTGGGAAGTTCTCAGTGTAGGGACCATAGGTCCAAAGGATGTGCTGTACTTTTAGCTCTTCTTTCTTGGTGGTACTGAAGTCCTTCTCTCTCTGCTTTACATTCTTGTAAGGCCACACCCCAGAAAAGCTCCCATTACAGGAAGGGCTATGACCTGAGTAGGATGATGATTTAAGAAAGGGTGAGGTATCTCAGCCTAATCCTGCCTAATTAACATATCAAGCATAACCTAATCTTCTTTAACATAACCTAATCCTGCCTCATTAACCTCAGGCAGAGGTTAGGATTTGCAACACATCACAAAATGGAGGATTTTACAACAGATCTGATAACAACAGATCACAAAATGGAGTACAGTCACGCAATACTGAGAATCATGAACTAGCCAAGTTGACACGTATTTTGGGGGGACACAATCCAATCCATAACAATAATATAACATAAATTAAATATAAATCAAACAAAAAACAATGCATTTGATTATCTGCATCACAGCCTCCTTCTTCTAACATGGATATTTGAAAGGAGAACAGATTTCTTCCTGGAATAGGGCCAGATCTGACCCATGCTCAGTGATCTGTGTCACCCCCCGGAAAGATGATGGTTGACCTTTAAACATTTTTTTAAAAAAATTTTTGGTGAAAATATACACAACAAAACATACACCTATTCAGCAATTTTTTCATGTACAGTTCATTGTTAATGGTTACATACCACATTGTGTTGCCATTCTCACTTTCTCTGCTCATAATGGTTTCACTATTGTTAGCTTAGACACTCTGACCTTAAAGTTATCATCTGTGTTTTAGGATTACTTTTGTCCATTTAATCTTGTATAGTTAATACTTTAAAAGAGCAAATACTGAAGGCAAGCATTCTTTATTAAATGAATTAAATTGTTTAGTTGAAAGATGACTTCATAGGATAATTTCAATCCGAGGCTTAAAAGTTGTTTCTAGGCAATAGATTCAGGGATTCTTCCAGTCTCAATATATCCAGTAAGTCTGGTTGTTGATAAGAATTTAAAGTTCTGTTCCACAATTTTTCCTCCTTTTGAGCAATATCCATCTATTGAGTCCTTTATCAAAATTTTTAATAATGGTAGCTAGGCTTCATCCATTTTTCCTGGCCTCATGATAATAAAGGTGGTACTTCATGGATGCAATTGTTCTTCATACAGAGAACCAACAAAGGCAGACAGTAACCAAAGATTGACACATGACAACATGATCTGGAAATCAACTCAGATATAGAAGTATCAAAAATAAAATAAAACTACAAGACTGAAAATAGGGAATCTGAAATGTCAGTGTGTAAACAATGATAACTACAAACTAAAAAGAGGAAATAAATGATGTGGTACAGAACTTCCAAATGGAAAGGAAGTCAAGTTGATTTACAGTTAGAACAGACTATTTTAAACTTGGGAAGATTATAATAAATTACAGGGTAACCTCAAAGAATATTAATAAACTCTCTCACCAAAATAGAGAAGAAAATTATAAAGTCACAGTAAACGCTAAAACAATAGCAATGAAGGAAATGATAAGAAAATCCGTAAACAACATGAACTCAGCAAAGAAAAATATATTGAACAAAGAAATCTTTCACACCACAAAAATAAAAACAAAATACAGCAAAATGGTAGCAGTGAATTCATACCTTCAATCATTGCACTGAATATAAATGGATTAAAAGTACCAGTGAAGAGACAGAGAGTAACAGAATGGATAAGAATACATGTCCTATTATTATTCTACAAGAGACATCAGTTAGACACAAACATGAAAATAAGCTAAAATTCAAAGGATGGAAAAAAAAATACATAAAGCAAATGGCAACCAAAAAAAGAACAAACGTGGCAATATTTATTTCTTATAAAATAGACCTTAAAGCAAAAACAGCAAAAGAGACAAGGAGAACATTATATAATGATTAAAGTGTCAACTGAAAAGAGGACATAACTATAATAAATATCTGTACTCAATGAAGAGCCACAACATACATAAATTTTAACAGAATTGAAAAGAGAAATAAACAACTCCAAAATAATAGTAGGAGACTTTTGATGAAGGACAAAACAACTAAAAAGAAACTTAAAAAAGTTACAGATGATCTAAACAACTTTCAACCAAGTAGACCTCATAGATAATATACAGAACAGTCAGCAAACCACAGCACATTATGCATTATTATTATTATTATAATTATCATTTTAAATTTGAATGTGATTTGGATGAAAGCTTACAGGTAAATTGGTTTTCTATTTAACAATCTATACACATTCTGTTTTGTGACATTTACTGCTATCCCTACGTTGTAACAGCATTATTCCCACTTCCTTCCTATGTCTGTCCCTTTCTTTTGTTCTTCCTTCCCATCCCCTGCCATCTTCCTAGCTCTATCCCTGGAAAAACGCTGCCCTCTTGATCTCATATGCTTGATTGTTGTAATGAGTGCATACCTTCCTGATATTACTGTTCACCTTATAGCTCTGGTAGCATAGTGCCTAAGGCACTTGGCTGCTAACCAGAAGGCTGACAGTGCAAACCCACCAGCCACTCCTCAGAAGGAAGATGGGGCAATCTACTTCCATAGTGATACTGCCTCGGAAATCCAAGGAGGGGTTGCTATGAGTCAGGTCCGACTTGACGGCACATGACAATAACAACATCATTTGGCTGCCAGTTGAGTCATAGAAGTTAAGCAAATTGAGTCATAGGGGTTAAGTTCAATTCCTAGTTTGAAGGGTGTCTAAGGCCATAATCTCAAGGATTCCATCAGTCCTCATAAGACCAGTAAGCCCAGTCTTTATTTTTTTCTTTTTAAATTTTTGTTGTGATTTGGGTGAAATAATGTATAATGATAGCATCTTTGGAATTATTTTACAACTTCTCAGCTGTGAGAAATTCATTTTCCATATAGCAATTTGTAACATTTTGTTTCATGACATTGACTGCAATCCCCAAAATGTAACAGCTCTCTTCACACTTCTTCCCTATATAGTTACCTCTTCCCTGTGTCCTTCTTTCCTATGCATTCTTGCCACCTGAGCTATCTCCCTGTGCAAATACTGCCCTGCTGATCTCCCATGATTGATCATTCTAAGGAGTGCATCTAGCTGGTATAAATGTTCATCCTATATGCTAGTCTGTTGTTTGGCTGGAAGCCATAAGAGCGAGTTCAATTGCAGACTTGAAGGGTAACTAGGGGCCATAGTCTTGGGGGTTTCACCAGCCTCTATCAGACCAGTAAGCCTGGTCTGTTTTATGATTTATGAGTTTTGTTCCATATTGTTCTCCCACTCTATCCAGGTTCTCCTGCACTGATCCTTTTCTGAGTGGTTGACAGTGGTAGCCAGGTGCACCATCTAGTTCTTCTGATCTCATGAATGTATAGACTGAGGTTCACATGGTCCACTAGCCCATTGGACTAATTGTTTCCATGCATCTTTGGTTTTCTTCATTCTTTTTTGCTCTGGGTGAAGGCAGACCACTTTGTTGCATCTAGATGACTGCTTCCCAGCTTTTAAGACCCCAGTCACTACTCACCAAAGTAGAATGTAGAACAATGTTTTTGTGTAGTATATTATGCCAATTAAGCTTGATGTCCCCCATGACCATGGTCCCAAGCCCGCAGGTCCAACAACTTGCTACATCAAGGTGGTTGACTGTGCCTAAGAAGTTATCATAACTTTGCCCCCTGTTAGTATTATTTATATGGACATTCTTACAGCACATACAAATACATATGTAGAAATTTCATCTGCCAACCTTATATATGGTCATCATGGGTATATTCCCTTTTGCCTAGACATACTTGATCATTCAGCCTTTCTACCCATATATTTACCTATAGATTAATGTTTGTTATCACTGATAATGCATATTTTATATGTAAAAGTGTTTATCTTTGTTCTCTGTACCTCTTGTGCACCTTTCTGTGTCTTCCTTTTCCTTAGTATTATTGTGTTGGTCACTAAATTTGGTTTATTGCCTTTCCCCTCATCTGAATAAGCCTGGTCTTTATTTTTTTATGATTTTGCATTTTGTTCTACATTTCCCCCACTCTATCCAGGACCTCTTATTGTAATCCTTCTCAGAGAATGAGTGAGCACCGTCTCATTCTAGTCTCAGGGTAATGGAGGATAGGGTTCATGTGTTTCATTAGTCCTTTGGAGTAATAGTGTTCTGCATCTTTGATTTTCTTCACTCATCTTTGTTCTGAACAAGGAGAGAGCAATATTTGCACTTTAGATGGCTTCTCAGAAGCTTTGAGGATCCCATTTGCTACTCACCAAAGTAGGATGTAGAACATTGTCTTTGTGGACAGTATTATGCCAATTGATCTTAGTGTCCTCTGAGACTATGGTCCTGAGCCTCTATGCCTTGTGACTCATTCCCTCAAAGTCTTTGATTATGACTAAGAGATTTTCATAACTTTGATCCCTGTATGTTCTACTACATTAATGGATATATTTGCAGCACATATAAATAAATATGTGAAGATAGCCTTTTTCAAACTATGTAGGTTCATGCACATGGGACATTATCCTAAATACAGCATATATTAGGCCACAAATCAAGGCTTAATACATTTTAAAACATGAAAATACTACAATACATTCTCAGATTATAATACTATAAAATTAGAAATCAACAACAGGAAGATCAAGGGAAAAAAAAATCATACTCATGGAAACTGAATTAATACCTTGCTTGAAAACCAGTGGATAATAGAAGAAATAAAAAATTTCCTTGAGTCAAATGTGAATGAAAACACAATATACCAAAATCTTTGGGACACAGTGAAAGCAGAAATCACAGGATAATTTATAGTATTAAAAGCAAACATCAAAAAAAGAAGAACCAAAGTCAACACCTTAACCCAACATCTCCTCAACAGTTAGAAAAAGAACAGCAGAAAATGCCTACTGTCCCCAGAAGAAAGGAAATAGAAATAATAAACATTCAAGCAGAAAGAAATGAAACAAACAAACAAACAAAACCAGGAAAATAATGGAAAGTATCAACAAGACCAGAAGTTAGTTCTTTGAAAGGATTAATAAAATTGATAAAACACTGGCAAATTTAATAAAAGAAAATGAGAAGATGCAACATGACTGAGAAATGAAATAGATATTACAAGAAAACCTACTGAAATAAAAAGGTTAATAACAGAATACTATGAAGAACTGTAATCCAAGAAATTTGAAAACCTGGAAGAAATGGATAAGTCCTAGAAACCCACTACCTACCCAAACTAACACATTCTGAGATAGAAAATTTGAACAGACTTGTCATAAAAGAAGAAATTGAATAGGTCATAAAAATCTCCCAAGAAAAATAAGTCCTGGCACCGATGGTTCACTGGTGAATTCTCCCAAATATTCAAAGAAGAGTTGACACTAATACTACTCAAACTATTCCAAAACATACAAAAGAATGGAATACTCCTGAAGTCATTCTATGAATTAACCATAACCTTGACATAGCAGGCAAAAACATCACTAAAAAAGAAAATTACAGACCACTACATAGTGCCTAAGGCACTTGACTGCTAACCAGAAAGCTGGAGGTTCAAACCCACCAGCTACTCCTTGGAAGGAAGGTTGGGCAATCTACTTCCATAGTGATACTGCCTCGGGAATGCAAGCGAGGTCACTGTGAGTCAAATCCAACTCCACGGTAGTGAGTTTGGTTTTGATTTATCCCTCATGAACATTAACACAAAAATTCTAAACAAAATACTAGCCAATAGAATCAAACAGCATAATAAAAAATAATGCATCATGACCTAGTGGGATTCATACTGGGTATGCAAGGATAGTTCAACATTAGAAAAACAATCAACTTAATCTACCACATAAATAAAACAAAAGAAAAGAACTACATGATTATATCAATTGATGCAGAAACATCATTTGACAAAAAGCAACACACATTTTTGATAAAAACCCTCAGTGAGATAAGAATGGAAGAGAATTCCTCAACATAATTAAGGGCAAATACACAAAACTAATGGGCAACCTTATACTCAATAGCAAGAGACTTAATACATTCCCCTTGTGAATGGGAACCAGATGAGGATGCCCTTTATTACTATTCCTATTCAATATTGTATTGGAAGTCCTAACTAGAGCAATAAGACAAGAAAAGGAAATAAAAGGCATCCAAATTAGCAAAGGAGCAGTAAAACTATCTCTATATGCAAATGATATGAGCCTATGCATAGAAAGTTCTAGAGAATCAACAAGAAGACTACTGGAACTAATAGAGTCAGGAAAGTGGCAGGGTACAAGATCAACACACAAACATCAGCTAGATTCTTATATACTAGCAGAGAATTCTGAAAAGGAAATCAGAAAAACAATACCATTTACAATAGCCACTAAAAAGATGAATTACTTTGGAATATATCTAACCAGAATATGAAAGACCAGTACAAAGAAAACTACAAAACACTAATACAGGAAACCAAATGTGACCTACATAATTGGAAGACATCCCATGCTCATGGATAAGAAGACTTAACATGTAAAAATGACAATACTATTGAAAGCAATGTACAGGTGTAATGCAATCCTAATCCAGACTCCATCACCATTCTTTAAAGATATGGAAAAAAACTAATCACCAATTTTATATGGAAAAGGAAAGAGACCTTGAATAATCAAAGCACTACTAAAGAAGAAGAACAAAGTAGGAGGCCTCATACTCTCCTATCTCAAAACCTACTAGGGAGCCACAGTAGTCAAAACTGCCTGATATTAGTACGATGATGGACACATAAACCAATGGAACACACTGAGAATGCAGAAGTAAATTCATCCACATATGGCCAGCTGATCTTTGACAAAAGGCCAAAACCTATTAAATGGAAGAGATAGTTTCTTTAACAAATGGTGCTGGAAAAACTGGATATCCATTTGTAGAAAAATGAAACAGGACCACATCTCACACCATATACAAAAACTAACTCAAGATGGATCAAAGAGCTAAATATAAAACCTGAAGCCAAAGAGATCATCCATGAAAAAATTAGGGCAAATTTAGGGACCCTAATACATAGCATAAATACACTGTCAAAGGTAACTAAAAATGCAAAATCAGTAGAAGACAAGCTAGATGACTGGGAC
The DNA here is from genome assembly GCF_000298275.1 of Orycteropus afer afer. Lineage (NCBI taxonomy): Eukaryota > Metazoa > Chordata > Mammalia > Tubulidentata > Orycteropodidae > Orycteropus > Orycteropus afer. The sequence goes on along the minus strand of NW_006921637.1, from coordinate 9,875,091 downwards.
CTAAAAATTCAGCATCTCTGTGCATCAAAAGAGTTTGTCAGAGAGTAAAAAGAGAACCTATAGACTGGGAAAAAATATTTGGCTATGACATATCAGACAAGGTGCTAATCTCTAAAATTTATAGAAACTTTTAATATCTCAACAACAAAAACAAATAATCCAATTAAAAAATGGGCAGAGGACCTGAACCAACATTTCACCAAAGAAGGCATTCAGGTGGCTAACAAACACCTGAAGAAATGCTCACAATAATTAGAAAGATGCAAATCAAATAAAACAAAACAAAACAATGAGATATCATCTCACCCCAGCAATACTAACAAAGTTCAATAAAACAGAAATCAACAAATACTGGCAAGTGTGGAGAGATTGGAGCCCTCGACACTGATGGTGGGACTGTGCAATTGTACAACCACTGTAGAAAGTGGTATAGTGCTTCTTTAAGAAGTTGGAAATAGAAATACCATATGATCCAGTAATCTCACTACTAGGTAAATAGCCTAGAGAAATAAGAGCTATGACACAAGCAGACATATGCACACCCAATTTCATTGCAACATTATTCACAAGAGCAAAAAGATGGAAACAACCTAAGTGTTCATCAGCAGATGAATGGATAAACAAACTTTGATACGTACACACAATGGAATATTACTCAAAGTTAAAGAATAATAATGAATCTGTGAAACACCTCATAGCATGAATGAACCTACAGGACATTATGCTGAGTGAAATTAGTCAATAACAAAAGGACAAGTATCGTATGAGACCACTACTGTGAAAATTTAAGAGATGGTACATACACTGAAAGATTCATTCTTTGAAGATTAGCAGGGGTGGGAGGGAAAAGTAAATTGTAAATCGCTAACTAGAGGGTAGACATATATTAACTTGGGTTATGAGAAAGGCAATATACATTAAGGGGAGATCAGCACAAAATGATCAAGGCAAAGGAACAAACTGGGAGGAGCTCAAGAGTTAAAGGCAACAAGGGTGAATACTATTACATACACAATCCTACAATAACAGTAATAACAATAATCTATGAGTGAATACAAAGATAGACACTCAAGCTGAATGTGGTAGAAAGGCAAATGACACTACACCCACAAACATACATAGGTTTGATAGAGAATATCTCTACCTATGTTTTTATATGTGATGCAAGTATATCCATGAATATAGTAGAGCATACAGGGGGCAAAGTTATGAAAACTTCTTTCTCATAAGGAAACACCTTGAGAAAATGAGTCTCTGGGCAGGGGAGCTAGGACCATAGTCTTTTTTTTTTTCTTTGTATGTCTTTTATTTATTTAATTGTGATTTGGGTGAAGATTTACAGAGCAAATTCACTTTCCATACAGCAGTTCACATATACTTTGTCTCATGTCATTGACCAC
>NW_006921637.1:9860412-9873156 GCF_000298275.1 Orycteropus afer afer | reverse complement strand
CTAGCTTTTAAGATCCCAGTTGCTACTCACCAAAGTAGGAGGTGGAACAATGTTTTGTATAGTATTTTATGCCAATTGAGCTTGATGTCCCCTGCGACTATGGTCAGGACCATAGTCTTGAGGGGCACTAATGTCAATTAGCCTAACAGTCCACAGAGATGATGAGTACTACCTTGATGAGTAGTGACTGGGGTCTTAAAAGTTTGTGAGCTGCCATCCAAGGTGCAGCAGTTGGTCTCTCCCCATCTAGAACAAAGAAGAGTGAAGAAAATCAAAGATACAAGGAAACAATTAATCCAAAGGACTGAAGAACCATGTGAATCCCAGCCTCTACAAACCTGAGACTGGAAGAACTAGATGTTGGCCAGCTACCACTGCCAACTGCTCTGAAAGGAATAACAATAGAAAGTCCCAGATAGAGTGGCAGAAAAATGTGAACAAAACTACAAACTCATTAAAAAGACTAGGCATTCTGATCTGATGAAGATTGGTAGAACCCCCAAGACTATTGCCCTTAGATGCCTTTCAAGTCTAGAACTGAACTCAATCCCCATGAGTCAGTTTTCAGCCAAACAGTAGACAGGCCTATAAGGCAAACAGTAATGCCAGGAGGGTATCCACTCATTGGAACAATCAAGCATCTGAGATCAAAAGTGCAGCATTTGCCCACAGGTAAAGCTCAGAAGGCAGGAAGAGATAGAAAAGAAGGACGAAGGGAAATGGTATATACACAGGCAGAAAGTGGGAAGGGTGCTGATGCATTGTGGGATTCATTCTGCAATAAATGTCACAAAATAAAATGTGTATGAATTGTTGGATGGAAAACCAATTTGCTCTGTAAACTTTCACTCAAATCACAATTAAGGAAAAAGAAAGAAAACCCAATGGAGCACAGTTCTACTCAAACACATAGGTTGTTGCCAAAAGTAACAGTGGACTCCTTGCTATTCAAAGTGTGGCCTGTGGCCTGGCAGCATCAGCTATTTCTGGAAGCTTGTTAGAAATCAGAATCTCAGCCACCTCAGAACTACTGAATGAGATCTGACTTTCTAATTGTCTAAGATAGTTCCAGCTTCTTCCTATCACAAACAGGGTAGGAGCACTTTTCAAAAATACTTGCTCTCTAATCTTCCATGACCCCCAATGTTGTGCTTATTTTCCTCTTTCACATTTGGAGAGGCCTCTTTCTGTAGTGCATATTCCCATGGTTCAGTCTTTGACCCCCTGCTCTTTTTCTTTCTCTTTTTCCTTCAGGGATCTGCCCCACTCTAAACTTCAATAGGCATCATTGGGCAAATGTCTGTAGAATCCCTGATCTGGTCCTGAACTATCTCTACCAACTTCATTGCACTTTGGCCATGGTAGAAAAGGTAGATTTTTTTTTTCCCCCTAGAAATGGACTATCTTCTTTTCCAAACCTGTCTCCTGCTTCTCCTCCTTCTCCTCCTTCCTTTGTTTCTGTTAAGCCTTTGGATATTATAAATGAATTAATACTGAAGATCCCTGCCTGTTTTTTTTTTTTTTTTCATTCAGTCTTTTTCCTCCAAATAATCTCTCATAATGCTGCCTGACTAATTTTCCAGAGAAAAAACATTTCTTTCCTAGTGCTCTCCTGCTTGAACAATTTCCATTGCCTTGCCTCTGGAAAAAAGCTCAGAACTCCTTAATCTGCATCTAGAACTGACTATAGCTTGCCATTGAGACTTCTTTAAAAATGATTTTTAATTATACATTTTTCAAACATGGTGAAACTATAATAGATACTCACCTACCTTCCACTCAGATTACACCACAGTTAATATTTTCCCCATATTTGCTATGGTTCATTTTATGTAAATAAACATTATAGTCACTGGCAGGTCCCCACTTCTACTCTCCTCTCTCTTCCAGATATAAACATGCCCCTATTAGCTTTATCTCTCACTATTTACCTATAGGGACTGTTTGGCCCTCTTAGATTCACCTTCTCTCTTGAATCTCATCCTTCTTCCTTTTTCTTTGAGGTCCTGTTCACTTTCCACTTCTAGTGAGCTTTCCTATCACTTCCCTAGTTTCTAAATTATGATGCAAGTTATCATCTTCATTGCTTGCTTGGAGACAGCATTTTTCCTGTGACAGTGTTTATATAGCAGTTTTCTGTTAGCACGTGGTTTCTAGTTCTGTTACAGTGATTCTTTCATCTTGCTTTATATTATAGTTGATTGTCTACATGCATTTCTTCACCACTAGATAACAACTTCTTTGAAAATAAGATCTGAGCCTGAGGTACATTTTATTCACCAATTCATCTATTCTATAGATACTGACTGTCTACCAGTAAGTTTCAGGAATTATTTTAAGTACTGGGGATATAGGAGTGAACTAAACTGTTGTTAACATCATGGAACTTATATTCCAATGGGGTTGTTGTTTTGTTGTTGTTAGGTGTCATCAAGTCATCTCTGACTCATAGCTACCCTATGTACAGTATAATGAAACACTGCCTGGTCCCATGCCAGCTCCACGATCCTTGCTGTACCTGAGCCCATTGTTGTAGCCACTGTGTCAATTCATCTTGCTGAGGCCCTTCCCCTTTTTTGTTGACCATTCACTTTACCAAGAATGATATCCTTCTGCAGGATATGGTCCCTTCTGACAACATGACCAAGGTAGGTGAGATGAAGTCTGGCCATTCTTGCTTCCAAGGAGCATTCAGGCTGCACTTCTAGGACAGATTTGTTAGTTCTTTTAGAACTCCATGGAACTTTCAGCATTTTTCTCCAACACCACAATGTAGAAACATTGACTCTTCCTCAGTTTTCATTGTTCAGCTCTCACATGCATGTGAAGTGATTGAAAATACCATGGCGTGTGTTATATTCACTTTAGTTTTCAAGGAGATATCTTTGCTCTTCAGCGCTTGAAAGAGGTCTTTTGAAGCCAATTTGCCCAGTGTTATACATCAGTTAGGAGCTCTGGTGGTGTAGTGCCTAAGGCATTTTACTGCTAACCAGAAGGCTGGCAGTCCAAACCCATTAGCCACTCCTTGGAAGGAAGATTTGGGCAGTCTACTTCTGTAGTGATATTGCCTTAGAAACCCAAGGAGGGATCTTCATGAGTCACACCCAACTCGATGGCAGTGAGTTTGGTTTTTGGTTTTTTACACATCATCTGATATCCTGACTGCTGCTTCCGTGGATGTTGATTGTTTGTTGTTGTTGTTATTTGCCGTTGAGTCGGACCTGACTCATAGCAACCCCTCCTTGGGTTTCCAAGGCAGTATCATTACAGAAGTAGATTGCCCAACCTTCCTTCTGAGGAGTGGCTGTTGGGTTTGAGCCATCAGCCTTCTGGTTAGCAGTCAAATGCCTTATGCACTATGCTACCAGAGCTCCTGTGTTGATTGTAGAACCAAGTAATATGAAGTCTTTGACAACTTCAATCTTTTCCCTATTCACCGTGATGCTGCTTATTGGCCCAGTTATGATGGTTTTTGTTTTCTTTGTATTGAGGTATAATACATACTGCAGTCTTCAGTCTTCATCAGTAAGTGCTTCAAGTCATCCTCACTTTCAACAAGCAAAGTTATGTTGTCAGCATATCGCAGGTTGTTAATGAGTCTTCCTCCAATCCTAATGCCATGTTCTTGTTCATGTAGTCCAGGTTCTTGGATTATTTACTCAGCATACAAGTTGAGTAAGTATGGTAAGTATGGTAAAAGGATACAATGTTGATGCACTTCCTTCTTGATTTTGAACTATGCAGTATCTCCTTGTTCTGTTCAAATGACAACCTCCTGATGTACAGGTTCCTCATGAATACAATCAAGTGTTCTGGAATTCCTGTTCTTCTCAATGTTATCCATAATTTGTTATAATCCACACAATCAAATTCTTTTGCATACTCAATAAAACACAAGTAAATCTCTTTCTGATATTCTTTGCTTTGACCCAAGATCCATCTGACATCAGCAATGATATTCCTTGTTCCGTGTCCTCTTCTGAATCCAGCTTGCATTTCTGGAAGTTCTCTGTCAATATACTGCTGCAACCATTTTTGAATTATCTTCAGCAAGATTTTACTTGCATGAGATATTAATGATATTGTTTGATAATTTCCACATTCTGTGGGATCACCTTTCTTTGGAATGGGTACAAGGTACAAATATGGATCTCTTTCAGTCAGTTGGCCAGGTAGCTGTCTTCCAAATCTCTTGGCATAGCCGAGTGAGTGCCTCCAGTGCAGCATCTGTCTGTTGAAACATCTCAACTAGTATTCCATCAGTTCCTGGAGCCTTGTTTTTCGCCACTTCCTTCAGCGCAGCCTTGATTCTTCCTTCAGTACCATTGGTTCTTGATCATATGCTACCTCCTGAAATGGATGAACATTGACCAATTCTTTTTGGTACAATGAATCTGTGTATTCCTTTCATCTTCTTTTGATGTTTCTTGCATCATTCAATATATTGCCCATAGAATCTTTCAATATTGCAACTCGAGGCTTAATTTTTTTCTTCAGTTCTTTCAGCTTGAGAAATGCTGAGTGTGTTCTTCCCTTTTGGTTTATTAACTCCAGGTCTTTGTGTATTTCATTATAGTAATCGACTTTGTCTTCTCAAGCTGCTCTTCAAAATCTGTTCAGCTCTTTTATCTTGTCATTTCTTCTATTTGCTTTAGGTACTTTCCCTTAAGGGCATGTTTTGGAGTATTTTCTGACATCCGTTTTGGTCTTTTCTTCCTTTCTTGTCTTTTTAATGACCTTTTCTTTCTTCATGGATGATGTTCTTGATGTCATCCCACAGTTCCTCTGGTTTTCAGTCATTGGTGTTCCATGCATCAAATTTTTTTTAGATGATCTCTAAATTAAGGAGGGATAGTTTCAAGGCCTATTTTGGCTCTAGTGGACTTGTTTTAATTTTCTTCCACTTCAATTTGAACTTGCATATGAGTAATTGATGGTCTGTTCCACAATCAGCTCCTAGGATATCAGTCTTTATGTATTCCATTTCATTTTTGACAATTTCCAATTTTCCTAGATGCATTGTTTACACATTCCATGTTCTGCTTGTTAATGGATTTTTGTAGCTGTTTCTTCTCATTTTGAGTCATGCCATGTCAGCAAATGGAGGTCCTGAAAGCTCTAATCTATCCATATCATAGGAGCTCTGGTAGTATAGTGCCTAAGGCACTTGATTGCTAACCAGAAGGCTGGAGGTTCAAACCCACCAACCACTCCTCAGAAGGAAGATGGAGCAATCTACTTCCATAGTGATACTGCCTCGGAAACCCAAAGAGGGGTCACTATGAGTTGGGTCCGACTTGACGGCACATAACAACAACACAACAACATCCATATCATTAAGATTGATTCTACTATGATGAGGCAGCTCTTTCCCAATCATATTTTGAATGCCTTCCGACCTGAGGGGCTCATCTTCTGGCACTGTATCAGACAATGTTTCAAGGATATCATAAAGTTGTCCTGTAATGTATCAGTCAGTGTTTCCTTGCTATTTGTAAGGTTTTTTCTTGCCAATTGTTTGAGAAGTGGATGGCCTCTTCCGTCTGAGTCTGTCTCAGTCTAGAAGTTTCGTTGAAAACCATCCACCATGGGCAACCATGCTGGCATTTGAAACACTGGTGGCATAGCCTCCAGACTCACAGCAACATGCAAGCCCCCACAGTATGACAAACTGACAAACAAGTGTGTCTCCTTTAGCTGTTCCAACCCCCTTTTCTCACTTCCTGGCCTTCCCCCTTACTTGTATCTGGCTGTGGATCACTGGCTTCCAGCTTCCTGCCTGGATGCTCTCTCTCCCCTTTCCTGTATCCATTGGAGTGCAAGAGAGAAATTACATCAGTTAATGAAAATATCAAGTTTGAATAGTGCTAAAGAGAAAAGTGAAGCATGCAACAGCCTAAAGGGTAAGGGGATGCTATTTTAGATAAAACTTAAATATACGTATCTTCTATATACTCTACTTCAATTCTAAATGCAGAAGGCACTCAGTAAATATTTGTTGAATTGCACAGTGTAGTCATATACAGAATAGTTGATTACCTGCCTGGGAAATAGTACCCTGGGTAGACTATCCTTCTAGGAAGGTGCTTATAAGAACACCAGTTTTAATCCTTTGCTGCCAGGAGCCCATCTGCATTGTTCCTTCTCCCTGTTAGTAGATGTGCACTCTGAATTTTAATACTAGCTTCAGTAAAGCATAAATTGAGAGAAGAATCTACTTCCAAATACCTCATTAATTTCACATTCAAAAGAGATCAGTTTAGTACAATCTTTTCCACTGCTCTCCTTCAGCCATTTAGCATGTGGAAGGCTCCCTGTTCACAATGCTTCTATTCCTGTATGTGGTGGTATCAAGCTGTGGTACCCAGAAAGGTCAATGTTCTTTTTTTTTAAATTCTAGCCTCCAGGAAAGGATAAGAGCCCTCAGCTTGTGCCTTAAGGAAATCACTGCTAAGGTAAGTACTTTTATACTCCCATTTTAAAAATACATATTGAGCATTTTCTTTTGACTCAATGTCATGCCTAAATTACAGAATGCCCAACCTCAAGATGAGATGTGGACTTTGTAAAGCTGGGTGTGAGGGCAGCTCCTAGTGCTTGTGATGCTCACTTGCAATCATTCCAGAAATGGGTTGGTTTGGTCTTTGCTTCAGAAAGAGCTGTTATTTTAGAAAATGGGAAGGAACTAGTGCTATGCACAATTGAATGCCTTTGCTTAAAAAAGATTTTGGAGATGATGTAATTATAAGAAATTAAATTACCTTTCCTCCCAGGAAAGCAGGGTTCCAGTTCTTCACAAATAAGGAAGTGGTATAGTAAGTTATTGTTTTTGTTTTTAATAATTTTCATTTGACTTGAGAATCATTTTGCCTATTTTATTTATCATTCATACTTCCACATCAAGATCCTGTTTTATGTAGTGATAGGGCATTTCTTCTTTACTCTCTGAGAACATAGTCAAGGAAATTGTATAGTCAATGTCCTGGCTAGTTAGAATAACCTCAGTTAACAAAACAAAATCCCTTCATGATAGACATAGTTACAGCAGATTGAGTTATTGACAACTGTGAAGTAGGGTCTATTATTCTGAGTTTTTACATTTAGACTAAATATTTTAGCAGAGAATAGGGCACAACTCATGAATTATTTGCATTAGGTGTTTGAACCAATGTTTCCAAGATTAGGTGGTCAAATATAAAACGAACAGGTTGATAACCAGAGCATTAAGCAGCTGAGTACCCACTGGCCATCTCTTCCAGATCAGGAGGACATGCCAACTCTCTGCATATCACCGCAGCTAAGCTTAAATTAGGGGTGCATTATTGGAAAACATACGGACAATTTCTCTGGTTGTTTTCTCAGTTTTAGTGTTTTATACAATTCTGAAAACAACACTGAATGATTTTTGTAGAAATTGTAGAGCAGTAAGATTTTTTTTCCTATTAGAGAACTTTATCTTTTTGTTTTTTATGATCTCACTTTTATTATTAATTCATTTGTGATTTGAGTGAAAGTTTACAGAGCAAATTCACTTTCCATACAGCAATTCACATACACTTTGTCTCATGACATTGACTGTAATTTTTCACAATGCATCAGGTCCCCTCTCACTTCCTCCCCATAATTACCTTTTCCCTGTGTCCTTCCCTCCCATTCACTTTTGCCTGTCCACCACCCCCCAGCTGTCTCCCTGTGCATACACAGCCCTTCTATTTTCCCATCAGTGATCTCTCCATGGAGTGTATCTACCTAAAGTAAATGTTCAGCTCATATGCTTGTCTTTTGTTTGGCTGAAAGCCACAAGAGTGTGTTCAATTCCAGACCTGAAGGGCAGCTAGGGGCCATTGTCTCAGTGGTTCCACCAGGCTCTATAAGACCAGCAAACCTGGTCCTTTTTTTTCTGATGATTTAGAGTTTTGTTCCACATTATTCTTCCACTCTATCCAGGATCTCCTCCATTGTGGTTGACAGTGGTAGCTGGGCACTATCTACTTCTGGTCTCATAGTCACATAGGCTGAGGATTACATGGTGTACCAGTCACTTGGACTAATTGTTTCCATGCATCTTTGGTTTTCTTCATTCTTTTCTGCTCTGAATGAGGAGACTCATCATTGTGTCTAGATGGCTGCTTGCAAGCTTTTAAGATCCCAGTTGCTACTCACCAAAGTAGGATGTGGAACAATGTTTTTGTGTGGTATGTTATGCCAGTTGAGCTTGATATACCCTGTGGCTATGGTCCCAACTACTCGCTCCCTCTGAATAACTAGCTGACTGGGGCCAAGAAGTGACTATAACCTTGTCCCTTGTCATCTCTACTATCTACCTGGGAATTCTTACAGAATATATAAAAATACACTTGTAGAAACATTGTCTGCCAACCCTTTGCATGGTCATGGGGAAACTCCCCCTTGCATAGACATACCTAATAGTTCAACTTGTCCATCCATCTATCCACCCATATAGCAATGTTTGCCATCGCTGACAATATAGTACTGTATGTGCAAAAAGGTTCATCTGTACCTCCCATGCACCTCTGTATGTCTTGTTGTTTTTGTTATGTGCTGTCGAGTCAGACCCAACTCATAGTGACTCCTCCTTGGGTTTCTGAGGCAGTATCACTATGGAAGTAGATTGCCCAACATTCCTTCTGAGGAGTGGCTGATGGGTTTGAACTGCCAGCCTTCTGGTTAGCAGTCAAGTGCCTTATAACTAGAGACCTTTATCTTTACTGGGCAGTGAGCTTCGTGATTATCTTCCACCAGCATTGATGGGTTCCCTTGGCTCCAAGAGGACTTAGGGTTTTGTCACAGGAACAGGCTAGGTCTCAGGACAGCCTCTATACCACAAAGACTGTAGTTGTTGGTTGCCATCAATCTGACTCATGATGACTTCATGTGTTACAGAGCAGAACTGCTTCATTGTGTTATGGAGCAATTAATTTGATGGGGAATTTTACCCTGCATACAAGAACTTTTGATTAGGAATAAGAGTGAGCTTTGGTGTCAATAAGAGGGCATGGGCAGGGTCCTGGGAATGCTTGACACCTGTTCTGCTATCCCTGAGAGCTTCCCAAGAATGTTCACCCAGAGAGTAAGAGCATGATGAGGCTCAAAATGTCGCTTACTCAGAGTAGAGCCAGGAACAGTCTCCCCGTGCAGAACTTGGGTAAGGGGCTGTGATAGAGCAGGGCTTTTATCCCTTTCCTTCTCCACCCTAAAGTCTGCATCTTAGGAACTTGTTTGCCCTGCTCAACTGCAGGGACAAAGGAGACTGTCTTGGTTTATCTATTTTGTTATGTGAAGCAGAGAGCAGAGCCTGCATTTTTGCCTTAGAAGTTACAATGATGCTGCCAACAAGTGCTCATGGTCTTGCCAATTTCAATTACCCTGATCTTCAGACAGAGCCAGTGGGTAGCTGAGGAGAGACAAAAGCCCCTAGCTTTTTTTCTACTATAAATATGCGCCATTTATATTTTATCAGGTGTGGAATTAAAAAGTAGGAGAACTCTCTTGGGTTTGGGTTGATTGATATCTTTGGAATACACTGTGTATATAATATTAGTGAGTCTGTATAATTGGAGTGAATATACAGGTGTGTATATCACATAACATAGATGGTTTTTGTATGTGTGTGTATTTTATATGATACTCTATATTGTACACACACACACAAATACCCCATACACACACAATACTGGGATTTATTGATAATCTCCAGCTACTGTTAAAGATGTTTGGATTTGTCCAAATATCAAAAGTGGTTTGTTTTGTTTGCATGCCTTTTCTAATGCATTTATAAAAATATAATCATCTTGCATCTCCATGAGATTAAGGGACTCATGTCTTAGATTTTAAAATGTAAATATAAAGGCTCCATTTGATAATGAGTTACTCAGTGTTCAGATTTATTTGAAAACAAAAATATTTATTTGGAAAAATTTTCTGGGGTGTGCGTGTGTGTATCTAGGTAGGAATGTATGTGTGCATTTACATGAGTGAGAGAGGGAAAGAGGTAGAGAAGAGATACTGAGTTATAGTCTACAGAGAATTAGAACAAAACTATCAAATCATAAACACACACACACACACACACACACAGAACAGCTTTCTCTGCATTCTGGATTGATTGCTGACCTTGAGTTGAAAGACTTAGTTTGACTCAGCCTTCTTCCTTTATTAGATATTTAGATCTGAGAGATAGAACCTTCCTTTCATTCATTACATTCCTTTGAGTTTGGGTTACCCAAGCTAAAGGCCATTAAGGAATAAATGAGATGGAAGAAATAGTTGAAAATAAATGGGATATCTGGGGACTGGTAGATATTAGATTATACTCAGCAGTCATTGGAAGAATGTATATTGCAATTTAATAAGATTTATAAAGGTTGTTTCATATTAATAGTGACAGCTTGAAGGATAAATTTACTCAAGAAAGGAGAAATTGACTCAATTATAATTAGCAGATGTTATTAAATGAAATCAGAAATACTGGACATAAATTGGATTAGACATAAGAATTATGACTGGTATTACAGAGTTAACAGAAATGGCCTTGGTCTTCCAATGACATTCTCAGATGGATGGGATCGGATGGCCAGTCATCAGGTATTGAACCAATTTGAGATGTAGTGCTAGCAGGAAGGTGTCCAGAACATTTTCCTTTTAACTTCCAGTTCTGACACACTGACAAATCTCAGGACTGTTGAAAGTGTCTCAAAATTAATCATATTGGACATGTGGACACTTAACACCACTAGTGCAAGCTTTGGTTCAGAGGCTATGAAACTGTTGTCTTGATCGAGAGAGTGAGTTTTATAAAGAAATTTTGGGAAATTACAGCCACTTAATGGAAAAGAAGGAGTTTCCAAGTGGTATAAATGCTTAAGTGTTCTACTACTAGTCAAAAGGCTGATGGTTCAAATCCTTCTAGAGGTGTTTGGGATAGAGGTCTGTGATCTGCTTTTGAAAGTTTGCATCTTTGCAAACCTTGTGGAAGACTGTTCTACTCTACATATGGGCTTACCATGAGTCAGAATCAACTCGACAGCAACTAACAATAACAATGGAAAAGAAGAATAGTAGGGTGTTTTAGGCAGGGTGGGTGAGGTCTGCTTTGATTCTAAATATAATCTCAAGTTCAGTCTGAAATAAGCAAAACAATTAAAGTTGATCTAGATTAACTTTAGCAAGATCTAGATTCTTCTGGGGAAATTAAATTTTATCTTTTCTTTGGGTTTTGTAAACCATTTAGATTAATTTTAGTTCTTGGGTAGAGTTTCACGATTTTTAGCAAGAAAGGGGTGATGATTCTAGATAATATAATTTGTGGATCACTTCAAAATATCTTCATAGACATATTCATTCTTATTCAATCTCTGCTGTATGCTTTTGTTGAACTGGAAGTTTTTCTAGGTAGCTCATTAATCTGAGGTAAGATAACAATTGAATGTGAAGGCTTAGCCTAAACACAAGGAAAAAAAAATGATGTCTTAGTCCCCAAATAAAAGATAATATAAACTCATTTAGAAAAAGAAACTGATATTTAAGATTTTTGCTGTTTTTGAAGGTGCAAATAAAAACACAGGAAGCGCTTGAAATGTCATGAAAAAATAAATGGTAAAGCTGCAAACCTTATTAAAGATATATATCTGTATTTAAAATCTGACTTGCCAGCAAGTATCTACCCTCAAAATTTCACTGGACAGCATCTATCAGTAAATTAATTAAATTTAGTCTCTCTGATTTCAGTGGCCATTAATTCATTTATATATTTATTCACTGCTGCTATGCTAGGAACCAAGCACTAAGCAAAGTCCCTCCTCACATAGAGCTTGTATTTTAGTGGAGAGAGAGAAAATATAAAAGCAAATGAATAAATACAAACAGTGTATAAGTTGGAGAGGATGTTCTGGAACAAATACAGCAAGGTAAAATAATGAGGAGAGAGAGACCTGGGAAGTTAGTGGGCCTTTCTTGCCAGGTGACATTTGGGTGGAACCCTGAAGAAAGTGAGTACGTTGAGCCACCTGGAACAAGAGTATTCAGACTGGAGGAATAAGATTGCAAAGTCCCTGAGCAGGGAGAAAGTTGAGGTTATTTTAGTTTTGGTTACTCTGTATTGTTTTAGCATCATTATGTCAGTGTTGTGTTCTGGTGTGGCAGAAAGGTATAAAGACCTATGCTTGGAATATGGCAATACTTGCTCTATTTTAAGAAGCTTTGGTGGTATAGTGGTTTGGCTGGTAACCTGGTTCAAATTCACCACTGAAGAAAGATGAGATCGTCTGCTTCCATAAAGATGTGTAGCCTTGGGGTCACTATAAGTCGGAATTAACTTGATGGCGGTGAGTTTGGTTTTTGGTTTGCTTTATTTTATTCTTTCCTTTCCTTTCCTTCTCTTTATTATTGCATTGCTTTTAAATTAAAAAAAGTTATTGTGGTAATACATATATAACAAAACATTGTCATTTTAACCATTTTTAAGTGTACAATTTAGTGACATTAATTACATTCTCCATATTATAATAGCATCACCATTTTTCCTTTCCAAAATTTCCTCACCCCAAACAGAAACTTAGTACTCCTTAAGCAATAAGTCCCCATTGCCTCCTCCCACATGGGTGGGGTGAGGCCCACGTGACAAGAACCTGGGACTTTGTGCCAACAGCCATATTAATGAGATTGGAATTGAATCTTCCAGCCCCAGTCAAGTCCTGAGATGAAGCTACAGCATAAGTATATATA
>NW_006921637.1:9853310-9860134 GCF_000298275.1 Orycteropus afer afer | reverse complement strand
TTGTGTTATAATATATAAAGCAAAAATTTCCTTTTAACTGTTTTTAAGTATGCATTAATTACATTCACCATGTTGTCTTCCATCACTATCCTTTTCTAAGTTTTTCATCACTTCAAGGAGAAACTCAGCACCTTTTAAACAATAATATCTCATTCTCCCCTTCCTCCACCTGCTGGTAACCAGTAATAAAGCTTTATCTCTATGCATTTGTCTGTTCTAAATGTTTCATATAAGTGGGATCATACAGTATTTGTCCTTTTGTGTTTGACTTATTCACTGAACATAATGTTTGCAAGGTTCATCATATTGTAACATGTATCAGAATTTCATTTTCTTTATGACTGATACTGTTTTGTCATATGGATATACCAACTTTTTTAATCCATTCATCTGTTGATGGACACTTGGGTTGTTTCCACCTGTTGGCTATTATGAGTAATGTTGCTACCATGAAAACTGCTGTACAATTATCTGTCAGACTCCTTGCTTTCAAGTTTCTTGGGTATATACCCAGGAGTAGAATTCCTGGGTCATAAGGTAATTCTATGTTTAACTTTTTGAGAAACCACCACATTGTTTACCACAGCAGCTGCACCATTCTATATTCTCATAAGCAATACAAAAAGCTTCCATTTATCCACATTCTCTCCAACACTTGTTATTTTCCATTTTTCAGATCATTGCCATCCTAGTAGGGATGAAGCTCCTAAAGTTACTTTCCTTTTCCTCTTCTTTTTAATTACATTTTAAAGTAAAAAATATTACCGTGGTATACACATACACACGTACAGACACACAAATATATATATATATATGGCAAAACCCCTCTTATCTACTTATAAACTACCACCCCTCTTATCTACTTATAAACCCTGCTTTGCTGTGTTTTGACTTTTACCTGAATAAATGATAATTTGTGGCTATTCCTCTCCTTCTAGGTGTGTATGAATGAGAGACTCTGCAGGTCTCTGAGGAGGAAAGTTAGTGATATTGAAGCCCAACTGCCGACATTGCTTGAAGCCAAAATGCTTGCCATATCAGGTAATGAGAAACAATGAAGAGTGCTTCTACAGCAAAGCAGTAGAACTAAAATAATGAGTCACTTGGTATTTTGTCCTTGATTGACATTCTGCCACTCACTTATGTCATATTCACACATTTTAAAAACTTTTCTAGAAAGTTTCACTGTATACCCATGGAATATGATATTGTTAGGTGCCACTGAGTCAATTCTGACTCATAGTGACCCCATCTACAACAGAATGAAATAGTGCCCTATCCAACACCATCCTCACAATCCTTGCTCTGGGTGAGCCCATTGTTGCAGCCATTGTGTCAATCCATCTTGTTGAGGTTCTTCCCCTTTTTCTCTGACCCTCCACTTTACCAAGCATAATATCCTCCAGGGACTGGTCCCTTCTGACCACAGATGAAGTCTGGCCATTCTTGCTGAACTTCCTCCAGGATAGGTTTGTTGATTTTTGCAGCAGTTCATGATACTTTTGGTATTCTTCCCCAACACTACATGTCAAAGACATCAATTCTTCTTCAGTCTTCCTTATTCATTGTCCAGCTCTTACATGCATATGAGGAAATTGAAAATACTATGGCATGGGTCAGGTGCACCTTCATCTTCAGAGTGATTATTTTTGTTCTTAAAAAATTTATAGAGATCTTTTGCTGCAAATTTACCCAGTACAATATGATATCTGATATCTTGACTGCTGCTTCCCTGAGTGTTGATTGTGGATCCAAGTAAAATGAAATTTTCTGCAACTTCAGTGTTTTCACCATTTATCATGATGTTGCTTATTGGTCCAGTTGTGAGATTTTAATTTTCTTTATGTTGAGGTATACCATACATACATCAGTAATCCATACTGATCTTTGATCTTCATCAGTAAGTGCTTCAAATACTCTTCACTTTCAGAAGGCATGGTTGTGTCATCTGCATATCTCAGGTTGTTAATGACTCTTCCTCTAACCCCAATGCTGTGATCTTTTTCATATAGGGATTATTTACTCAGCATACAGATTGAATAAGTATGGTGAAAGGATATAACCCTGGCACATGCTCTTCCTGATTTTAAACCATGCATTATTCCCTTGTTCTGTTGGAACAGCCTCTTGGTGTATGTACAGGTTCCTCATGAGCAAAATTAAGTGTTCTGGAATTCCCATTCTTTGCAATGTTATCCATAATTTGTTATAATCCACACAGTTGAATGCCTGGTCAATAAAACACAATTTGTTATGATCCACACAGTCAAATGCTTGGTCAATAAAACACAGGTAAACATCTTTCTGATATTCTTTGCTGTCAGTTGAGATTCATCTGGCATCAGCAATGATATTCCTCATTACATGTCCTCTTCTGAATCCAGCTTACATCGCTGGAAGTTGTCTGCCAATATACTGCTGCATTTTTTTTTTTTTTTTTTACTTAAGCAAAATTTTACTTGCATGTGATATTAATGATAATTGTTTGATAATTTCCCCATCCTGTTGGATCACCTGTCTTTGGAATAGGCACAAATATAGATCTCTTCCAGTCAGTTGGCCAGGTTGCTGTCTTCCAAATTTTCTGGCATAGATGAGTACCCACCTCTAGAGATGCCTCTATTTGTTGAAATATCTCAATGAGTATTCCGTCAATTCCTAGGGCCTTATTTTTCACCAATTCTTTTAGTGGAGCTTGGACTTCTTTAATACCATTGGTTCTTGATTATATGCTACGCTCCTGAAATGATTAAACGTTGACCAATTCTTTTTTGTACAGCGACTCTGTGTAATTCTTTCTATCTTTTTATGATAGAAATTTAATATTTTGCCCATAGAATCCTTCAATATTGCGATTCTAGGCTTGAATTTTTTCTTCAGTTCCTTTAGCTTAAGAAATGCCTATGTATTCTTGTCTTTTGGTTTTCTAATTCCAGGTCTTTTCACATTTTGATATAATACTTTACTTTGTCTTTTTGAGCCACCCTTTGAAATTTTCTGTTCAGTTCTTTTATTTCAACATTTCTTCTTTTCGCTTTGGCTACTCTCCATTCAAGAGCAAGTTTCAGAGTCTCTTCTGACATCCATTTTGGTCTTTTCTTCCTTTCCTGTCTTTTAAATGACTTTTTCTTTCTTCATGTATAATGTTCTTGATGTCACCCCACAACTCGTTTGATTTTCAGATCAAACTCGTCTGGTGTTCAATGCATCAACTCTGTTATTCAGATGGCCTCTAAGTTCAAGTGGGATATATTCATGGTCATATTTTGACTCTCATGGTCTTGTGTTAATTTTCTTCAGCTTCAACTTGAACTTGCATATAAGCAATTGATGGTCTGTTCCACAGTCAGCTCGTGGCCTTGTTTTGACTGATGATATTGAGCTTCTCCATTACATCTTTCCATAGATGTAGTCAATTTGATTTCTGTATATTCCATCTGGCAAGTTCTATGTATACAGGCACTGTTTATGTTGTTGAAAAAAGGTATTTGCAATGAATAAGTTGTTGGCCTTGCAAAGTTCTATCATATGATCTCCAGTGTCATTTCTATCACTAAGGCCATATTTTCCAACTACTGATAATTCTTCTTTGTTTCCAACTTTTGCACTCTAATCACTAGCAATAATCAATACATCTTGATTGTATGGTTAGTTTCATTCTACAGAAGTTGATAAAAATCTTCAATTTCTTTATCTTTGCTTTGGTGGTTGGTGCTTAAATTTGAATAATAGTAATATTAACTGGTGTTCCTTGTAGGTGTATGGATATTGTACTATCACTGATAGCATTATGTTTCAGGATAGATCTTGAAATGATCTCTGTGGCAGTGAATGTGATACCATTCCTCTTCAGTTTGTCATTCCCGCCATAGTAGACTGTATGGTTGTCTGATTCAAAAGGGCCAATACCAGTCCATTTCAGCTCACTAATGCCCAGGATATTGATTTTTGTATGTTCCATTTCATTTTTGACAGCTTCCAGTTTTTATGGATTTGTACTTCATATTTTCCACATTCTGATTATTTATGAATGTTTGTAACTTTTTCTTCCCAATTTGAGTCATGCTTCATCAGCAAATGAAGGTCTCAAAGGCTTTACTCCTTTGATGTCATTAAGGTAAAATCTACTTTGAGGAGGCAGCTCTTCCCCAGGAATATTTTCAGTGTGTTCCAACCTGAGGGACTTATCTGCCAGCACTATATTAGATAGTGTTTCATGGCTCTTCATAAAGTTGTCCAGTAATATACCAGACAGTGTTTCCCTGGTATTCAGTGGGTTTTCAGTAGCCAATTCTCTTAGAGGTGGATGGCCCCACCTTTCTTTCCAGTGTGTCTTAGTCAGGAAGCTCCCCTGATACCTTGTCTACCATGTATACCCTTGCTGGTATTCAAAATACCAGTGGCATAGCTTCTAGTCTTACAGCAAAGTGTAAGCCACTACAGTATGAGAGAAACTGTCAGAGAAATAGTGGTTGGAATGGATGGGCAACATGATTTCTTTTTACAGGGATGGATAAGAGTCTTAAAAATACATGTACACACACAATATACAATTAAATAATTATTTGTTTAGTTACCGTGTATTAGACTTCTAGTTCCCTTTGTTTAACAGTTAAACACTAAATTTATTTTGTATGCCATAAATTCTTAGCATATATTTAAAAAGAGCTCTGGTGGCATAGTGCCTAAGGCATTTTACTGCTAACCAGGAGGCCAGTGGTCCAAACCCACCAGCCACTCCTCAGAAGGAAGGTTGGGCAATCTACTTCCATAGTGATATCACCTCAGAAACCCAAGGAGGGGTAGCTATGAGTCAGATCTGACTCAACGGCAGTGAATTTGGTTTTGTTTGTATAGAGGCTCTATGAGGATTATTGGATATTTTCAATTATCTTTATGATACCATGAGACAAATTGATATACTCAGTTTAACAATCTAGCCATAGAAAACGGAGAATTCCCCCAAGATCATGTTGTTATTGTTAGATGCCACCAAGTCAGCTCCATCTCATAGTGACCCTGTGTACAACAGAACAAAACACTACCTGGTCCTTTGTCAGCCTCACAATCCTTGCTATATCTGAGCCCATTGTTGCAGCCACTGTGTTAATTCATCTCCTTGAGGGCCTTAACCTTTTTTGCTGACCCTATATTTTACCAAGCATGATATTTTTCTCCAGGGATTGGTCCCTTCTGACAACATGACAAAAGTAGGTGAGATGAAGTCTGGCCATTCTCATTTCTAAGAAGCATTGCGGCTACACTTCTTCCAGGACAGATTTGTTCATTCTTCTGGTGGTCCATGGTACAAGATCATATTTCCGCTTTATATTGGAAGCTATTAAGGGACATGTTTTTCTGTTAATTAATAGGTTGAAAGAAGAGTCTCTGAAAATAGTATATTATCTTTTCATTTGAATAGTGCTTTAAAATTTTTTTTATTTGATTTTTCACAATTACTGTGTTAGGGAGGTGGGAAATGTGCTATGATCTCAATGAACAGATGGGAAGATTAAGGCTCTGGGATGTGTCCTTTGGTTAAATTTATTCAACGAACAAATAGGGGAAGATCAAGGACTAGAGTCCAGAACTCCACACAATTCATGATATAAGGATTTTTAGCTCAGTTATGTAAAGATAACCTTAAAGTATTCTCTGGGTTTTATAGGTTGAATGAAACTACAGCTCATCAACTTCAGAAGAATCATAAAAAATTAACAAAAAGGTGAAATAATTACATGTATGGGTTTTAAATGGCATTTTAAGAAGGAATACAATAATTGGCAGCTTCTGCTCCTCAGATCATTAAACAATTAATGTTGGCAGCTAACGAGCAATTTGGTCCCTGGTGCAGTCGTGCATATTATTTACAACCAGCAGAACATCAAAATGTGAATGTGGGGCCTGGCTCTTAACAGCTTCACATGCCATTTACTTGGAATTATGGCCCCATTTGCTAAAAGAAAGAAAAGAAAGATTGAACACAATCTTTCTTCTGAGCTAGGGTTTTTTTGCCTTTCTTAATCAATATATCTTTCCTAAGAATACAGGTGGATGTGTCTTTATTAAGCCCAAGGGAGGAGATAGGTAATTTAGGCAGCAGAGATAGCCCTCACTCAAATCTGAACATGTCTTTTTAGAATCCTGAGGAAAAATTTGAAATGGTATATTGCATTATGAGGTCTGGGGTTTCTGCTTTAGCTCTGATCAGCTGAAAAATCTGGTGAGACTTATGGGGTGAGTGATGCACTGAGTGAACTATAATGGAACTCACCTCTGGGCCTTCCTATTTCCTGATAACCATTTAGGCCCTTTGGTGAGCAGCTTTTTGGCTTTGCCCACTGGCCGTTCAAGTGGCAGGGTGGTCACTATTCTTTCACAATTTCTGTACTTCTTGGGGAGCTCTGGTGTCGTAGTATGTAAGACATTTGACTGCTAACCAGAAGGCTGGTGGTTCAAACCCACCAGCCACTCCTCAAAAGGAAGGTTGGGCAATCTACTTCCATAGTGATATTGCCTCGGAAACCCAAGGAGGGGTAGCTATGGGTTGGATCCATCTCGATGGCAGTGAGTTTGGTTTGTTTTTATTGCTATTTCTGTTTCCTTGTGACATATACCCCAAAGAAAGAGAGGACAGAGGAAGACAAAGACACTGCCCTTAGAATCCTGATGGACCTGTTGGCATACTTTCAGCCCTTTAGAGAAAAAAAAAAAAAAAAACAGCCACAATCCTCTCCAAGAAAAATCCTTCTTTCTTTTGGGCTCCATGTGAGAATGCTGAGGGCAATGAATGTCCTTAAGATTCTTCAAAGTCCAATTCAATG
>NW_006921637.1:9833661-9853210 GCF_000298275.1 Orycteropus afer afer | reverse complement strand
CTGCTCGACATCTCGTATGCCGTCTTCTGCTGAAAAAAAACAGCCACAATCCTCTCCAAGAAAAATCCTTCTTTCTTTTGGGCTCCATGTGAGAATGCTGAGGGCAATGAATGTCCTTAAGATTCTTCAAAGTCCAATTCAATGGAGAGGATGTTAAGGCATACCCTAAGATTCTTAGATGGATTTTTGTCTATCTGAAAGATCCTATGATCACTGTTGCAGATATTGTAGATCCATCCTGGGTTTCATCTATGGCCTAAAGAATAAAAAACAGCCCCCCCCCCCCAAAAAAAGCAATTCCCTAAGTCCTTACATTCAACAGTTTATTATTATTTAACTCCTTTCTCTTTCTGCATTTTACCATAGACAATTAGAAGAAATGAATGGGCACTTCCATGTGCTGCCTGGAAATCTTGGCTATATCATAGAATTCATTAGGAACTGTTTTCCACATTACCTCAGCTGATAATGTTGCCCAACTTCCTGTCATTACATTACAAAGGTTCCCTCTCTTCTAGTTTCTAATAAAGCTTTTCTTACTCTCATTTGAGCCTTCACTGACATCTCCTTGAGGTCCTTTAGACTCCACTTACACTTCCTAGAGTCCCATTAGGCTTCTGCCTGCCACTTGGTCCCAAAGCCATTGCCTCATATTTTAAGATTTTGTTATAGAAGCACTCTACTTCCAGTTAGCAAAATCTGTTTTGGTTATCTATTGCTGCCTAAGAAACCACCTTATTCCCTAGCTACTTAAAACAACACATTTATTTTGCTCACAGATCTGCAGTTTGGGCAAAGTTTTTCAGAGACAACAGGGGTGACTCAACTGGGCCTGGAGAACCCATTTCCCAGATGGTTCACTCATGTGACTGGCAAGTTGATCTGGCTATTGGTTCCTCTCTATCATGACCTTTCTATAGCTAGGTTGTTTTCTTTACAGCATGCCTGCTAGGTTCCAAGAGACAGGAGATGGAAGTTTCTAATTTCTTGGGTATGGGACTCAGAAACTGGCATGCATCTTGATCAGTTATCTATTACTATGTAATGAATCACTCCAAAGCTTAGCAGTATGAAACAATACATGTTTATTATTTCACACAGTTTCTGAGAATTGGGAATCCAGGAGTGGCATAACTGGCTTGTACTGGCTCAGGATCTCCCATGAAGTTATGATGATACAGGCTAGGGTCTATTATCAGAAAAACCACAGGTGTTGGTAAGCGTGTGGAGAAATTGGAACCCTCATGCATTGCTGTTGGCTAATTTAAAATGGTGCAGTTGGCTGTAGAAAACAATTTGGTAGTTCCTCAAAGGTGAATTAACTTATGACTCAGCAATTCCATTCCTGGAAGACTGGAAAGCAGGGATGCAAACAGACACTTGTACATCAATGTTCATTATAGCACTACAGTATTCACAATAGCCAAATGGTGGAGATAACCTAAGTGTCCATCACCAGATAAATGAATTAAAAACTGGTATATCCATGTGATGGAATATTATTCAGCCATAAAGAGAAATTAAATTCTCATATATGTTAGGACATTGGTGAACTTTGCAAACATTTTGCTGAGTGAAATATATCTGACAAAAAAGAACAAATATTATATGATACCACTTATATGAAATATCTAGAATAGAAAAATGCATAGAGACAAAGATTATTACTGGTTCCCAGGGGCTGGAGGAAGGAGAAAATGGCACATTGTGGCTTAAGGGGTAGTTTCTTCTTGGAGTGAGGAAAATCTTGGAAACAAATAGTGATGGTAGCAAAACATGATGAATATAATTAATATATACTTAAAAATGGTTAAAAGGCGATTTTTTGTTTTATGTATTTTGCCATAATAATAATAATAATAATAAAACTCCCTGCTCATTAACGTGGCTGTTGGCAGAAGGCCTCAGTTTCTTGTCACATGGGCCTTGCCAATGTGACAGCTGATTTCCCTAAGAGCAAGTGATCTGAGAGAGAGTGAACAAACAGAAGCTACAGTTCCTTTCTGGGACTTAGCCTCCAGAGTTGTACCCTGTCACTGCCCTGTATTCACTGAAGCAAAGTAGTAAATTCAACCCATGGTTGGGGAGGGGGCTGTCAAGATAGTTCTACCCCAATGGTGGAGTATTAAAGAATTAGGTTGTTTTTGTGTGCCGTCGAGTCAATTCTGACTCATAGTGACCCTGTGTAACAAAGTAGAACTGCTCCATAGGGTTTTCTTGGCAAATAACAACAACAACAACAATGTTTATGGAAGCAGATTGCCAAGTCCTTCACCTGTGGAGCTGCTAGTGGGTTTGAACTGCCAGCCTTTGGGTTAGCAGCCAGCTACTTAACCATTGCACCATCAGTGATCCTTGAGTTAGGTGTATATACTTTTAAACCCATCACAACATCATTTCTGCTGTTTTTAGTCAAGTGGTCATGGAATCTTGATTCAAGAGGAAGTGACATAGACACCAACTCTCAATGGGAAGAGAATCCAAGAATTTTGGGGCCATGTTTTAAAAAGCACCACAGTGACTGAAGAGCCAGGAGCATTTTGAGAAGGAAAGTTTTTCAGGGATAGATAATGACCTAGTTAATTTATTTTCTCAGAAAAATATTGAGCACTTAGTAAGTGCCAGTCCTGGTTCTAGGTACTGAGGATGCAGTAGTGAGCAGTACACAGTCCCTTGTTTTATAATAGTTATGTTCTCAGATAAACATGGCACAATGGAACTAGATGTACCTGGACTGGATGTGAAAGAAAAGTACAACTTGTGTTTTGGGGAAGAAGAGCAATTTAGATGGATTAGATTGTAGGATCAATGTTTTGGAAGAGATAAGCTTGCCAAAATAGGTTAGAACTGCTATATGAAAGGATGGTGAATTGAAGGCTAAGGATAAAGGCATCAAGGACCCATTATGAATTTCTTAGCAGGTCAGTGACATGAGCAAAGCCAGGCTTTAAGTAGCTTAATCTGGCAGGGGAATATGGGATGGAATAGAGGATGGATTGTCTGAAAACTGAGAGTCACAGGTCTAAATTGGACATTAGGATACTGGCAATGAAAAAAGGCAGAAAAGAAAGTACATAAACTCCATTACAGATAGGTCTTTATTAGCATGTGGAAAAGCTATGGCAAGATTAATAATCTAATTGAGTATGGTGACAAAAATAGCCTAGAAAGGCCATCAATTCCTGTCAAACTAGGTAAGAAAGTAAAGAATGGTAATGTGTCAAAAGCAACAGTACCCGAGGTTTATTTTGCCACATAAAATGGATTCTCTAAATAACCATCAAGTCATTTCTTAGCCAGTGTTCCTGCGACTTCCAGCTATTCCTAAAATGCTAGATTTCTTCCTCATCTTCCTTAGACTATTCACATCTTGACTCAGCTGTTATTCTTCCTTAAGCTTCTCCATTTTTGTCATAAAACTGATATCATTTGGCAGAGAATGGTTGGCTTTAAAAGTGCTCACACATTTTGCACTGTCATCCAAAGGTAGGCTCTGTGGTCACTGTCTCTCCCCCTTGTTGTTGTTAGTTGCCATTGAGTTGATTCTGACTTAGGATGTGTATCCTAACAGCAATGAGTAGAATTGCTTCACAGGGTTTTCAAAACTGTTACCTTTCGGAAGCAGATCAAGTCTGTCTCTGAGGGCCTCTGGGTAGATTCAAAACACCATCCCTTTGTCTAGTAGTGAAGCACTTAACCATTTGTGCCACCCAGGTATTCCCCTTCCTTTTATCTTTGTGTGTACTGGATTAGAATGAGAATCTGAGTGGGGCAGACAAGAGAGCCTGGTTTTTGAGAACAGAGGCAGTATAGTTTAGAAGAGGTAAGCTTGGGCTTTGGAATCTGAGTAGTTTTGGTTAAAGTCCAGACTTTATTACCATCTAACTGGTGACCTTGCTATTGTTAGCTGCCATCGAATTGATCCCCAACTAATGACAAATCCATGCACAATGGAATGAAATGCTGTTGATCAATTTCAGAGTAGACTGTTATGATCCACAAGGTTTTCATTGGCTGAATTTTTGAAATTAGATCTCCAGGCCTTTCTTCTAAGGTGCCTTTGGATAGACTTGAATTTCCAGCCTTTCAGTTAGCAGGTGAGCATGTTAATTGTTTGCATTGTTGCTATTGTTTGCTGCTATTGAGTCAGCCCTAACTCATGGAGACCTTATGCACAATGGGATCAGACTGTTGTGATCCTTAGGGTTTTCACTGGCTGATTTTTGGAAGTCGATCACCATGCTTTCTTTGTTGTCTGTCTTAGTCTGGAAGATTTGTTGAACCTGTTTAGCATCATAGCAGCACACAGGCCTCCATTGACAGAAAGATTATTGATGTGGAAGAGGTACATTGGCTGGGAATGAAAATGGCTCTGGCTCTCTTGTATGGAAGGAGAGAATTCTGCCACTGAACTTCCAGTGTCTCATGGGTGACGCTGGACAAGTTATTTAACTTTTTAAGTCTTGTTTCCTCATCCATAAAGTGGGGATAATAGTAATTACCTATCATATTAAGTTGTAAGAATTAAATGAAGTAACAAATTAGAATAATGCAGCACATAATAAACACTAAAATGTCTATTATTATTATTATGCTAATGCACAGACAGGCACAAAAGTGTGTGATTTCTCCTAATTAGCAATATGTAGTCATGTGTCTGATTGGGAGGGGATTTAACTGAGAGATGACTCCTTGACTAGCTGTCACTCACTGCTGCTGGTCCCTGGCTAGTGTGTTCAGGTAGCAAAAGGGTTGTGGTGGGGTATATAAGTAGAGATTATTACAAGGTAGGGCTTTGGCCCAATGCTATGCAGTTTCTTGCCCTACTGGACTTTTGTTGATAGTGAGGACATACTTCCCTATCTAGTTTTCAGCTCTGAATCCAAATACCTGGGAGCCCTGATGCCTCCTTTTCCTGGGCACATGTATACCTTAGCCCTGGAAGTCTGGGGTGTGGCAGGAAGATAGATCAGCCAAGAAGAATGTCAGGCCCAAGCTGCCCACTCCAGGTCTCCTTTCCCCTTGGCCTTTCCTTGCAAGTGGCAGCCCCAGGTCCATCTTGTGGAACCAGCTGCCTAGAAAAGAAGTAAGAGCAAAGATCTCAGAGAAGTGCTCTGAAAAGGGGAACCAAGATCAGAATATATCTTATTAATCTTTTGTTGCCATCACTGAAACCCCACGCCTTTGCCCCAGAGTAATTGCTTTGGCTCATTACCAACCCATTGGCCCTCTCTGGTGGCAGAAGGAGGGGACCATTTGATGCCCTCTAGAGCTGAGAGTTACACTACCTGCAGTGTGTGGAGCATTAGTGACCTGACTCTGAGGATAAGGTGTTGTCATCAGTAGTATGGTGGCCTTTCCTTCTCCTGATTTGTGGTGGCAACATTGACCTTCAGAGATTAGTACTCAAGTCTTGAGCTCAGATTGTTCTATCCTCTACATGCCTTCCTCCCCATAGCTGTGGCCCTTCAGTTCTACTCCAATTCCCAGGACTTTTCCTGCCCAGAAACAGCATGTATTTAAGTGGCAGTGGTATAATTCTCACTTCCACGCAGGATACCTTTGTTTGATTCCTGGCCCATGCACCTCAAGTGCAACCACCATCCGTCAGTGGAGAATTACGTGTTGCTGAGGTTTCATGGAGCTTCCAGACTAAGACAAACTAGGAAGAAAGGTGTAGCAATCTACTTCTGAAAATCAACCTATGGACAACAGTGG
The DNA here is from genome assembly GCF_000298275.1 of Orycteropus afer afer. Lineage (NCBI taxonomy): Eukaryota > Metazoa > Chordata > Mammalia > Tubulidentata > Orycteropodidae > Orycteropus > Orycteropus afer. The sequence continues at coordinate 9,847,492 of NW_006921637.1, read as the reverse complement.
TCTGATCTGCAGCCTATCATGGTGATGGTGCAGGACTAAGCAGCGTATTCTTATGTTGTGCATGGGCTGACTTAACAGTAGCCAAGAACAACCTATGTCTATGCCTTAACCATAAGTGTTCTTGTGTGTAATTGGCCCCAGTTTTAGACTCTGTTTCTGCACTATTGCTGAGATAAAGTCATTGGCAGTACCCTAGGCCCTACCTGGACCTATGTCTGTGACCTATGCATACTGACTAGCATTCCAGTATACATCTGGAATGTGGCTTGCCATGCTCTAGCTTCCCCCTCCCCCCTTAGGACTAAGGCTACTTTCTAAGCCCAGCTACAGGGTTGAGACTGGGCTATCTGATGGCAGGCTTCTCTGATTCTGATGATAGACATGGTTTCTGACTCTAGCCTTCCCCTCCTTGGATCATCCTTACTATTATTCTGGTCCATCTCTGATGTCAGCCTGCTATTTTTCCCCCTCTTGAGCCTGGCACTCCAGTAAAGATATTTCTTATAAAATGGACCCTCACTTCTTGATTGCCAATTGCTATACTCTATGATATCCGTAACTCCTTGATACTGAGCTTCATTTCTGGGGCTGAGTCTCTTTCAGCTTGAAGCTTTGTCAGTTTTCTTCCACCTGTCCCAACCCCATGGTGAGTCCTCCTTATCTGTCCCATCCTCTGTGGTGGTAGCAAAGCTGGAGTCCTGGCAAACAGACTCTGTGCTTGATGCCCAGGGGTTGTCTCAGCAGTTGCAGGCTCCCTGTGTGCTGGCAGGCTCCACAGACTCTTTTTTTTTTTTTTTTAAATCAACTAGACCTGAACCTCTTCAAGCTAAATGAACACGCCCCTGATATTTTGAGACAAGATCACGGCTAGAATTACGTGTTGCTGAGGTTTCAGTGGCGCTTCCAGACTAAGATAGACTAGGAAGAAAGGTCTAGAAATCTACTAAAAAAGTCTATAAAAGCTGTGAAGAAACTTTTACAGGAGAATCATAGGCAGGGTGCCTGAGCTGTCCAGATGTCAGAGGTGCCTTGTGCTTACTAAGGCATTGCTAGAATCCTCTAAAATGGTGGTGTGTAGATGCTGCCTGCCTTTTTAGTTCTTTCTTCCTTCCATCTCCATTAAGAGGCCTTCCAATATATAGCCCTGGTATCAATCCCTATACTTTTTAGAGGTGCTCCATATTCTGGTTATTCTGTAGCCTCCAAACTAGTGTTCTCAACCATGGCTGCATATTAGAATCATCTGAAGAACTTGAAAAATATAGGACCCAGGCCCAGTACCAGATCCTTAAATCAGAATCTCTGGGGGTGGGCCTAGACATGGGGCCATTCCTAGATAATTTTAATGTTCCAAGAGGACTAAAACTTCTGCACTAAGCCAGAGGAGACCTGGATACCATGTACATGTCTTTCCTTACCTTCTTGGGCATGGGATGAATGTAAATGCACTCTTGATTCAAACCTTTCACACCTCTGTAGCAGCCAAGCCTACTCTTAAACCATTGATCATTTGAGTCCTTGCAGATGCCATTGGCCTGAGAGCACATCTTTCAGTACCACTTTGCTCTTCTTGTCTTGCCTTCTCCATGCCCTGAGGGTATGCCTGAGGCTGAGAGGCAACCTGGACTAATTCCTGTGGCTGTCCATATTGTTATCCATATTGCCTTAGAATTCATAGGAACCCATGGGCAGCCTGACAACCAGGCTGCTGTGGTAATGAAGTAGCCTGGTGAATGATATGCCTGTGCATGGTGGAAACTTCTGCCCTGGCCATTAGACTGGCTACTTTGGGGTCTCCCTCAGTTTGTGACATACTTTTTTCTCTATTTGCTCCTGTTCTGTTTCCAAGGAACATTGACACAGAAATAATACATTAAATAATTAAACAGTGACACGATGCAATGATTCTTAAAAGTTTAGTTTAGTGTCTTCAATTGCTAAATGAGGAACTTGTTCTTAATCATTTTCTCCTGAGGTTTGATATGTGGAGCAGTCCTGAGCCATCCTCATGATCAGTTGTGGATTGGACCATTGTGATCCACAGGGTTTTCACTGATTGATTTTCAGAAGTAGATCGACCAGACCTTTTGGAATAGTCTGTCTTAGTCTGAAAGCTCTGCTGAAACCTGTTTAGCATCAGAGCAACACACAAGCCTCCACTGACAGAAGATGCAAGGTTTTGTGTGTGTACTTTAGCTTGGAGGTCCTCAAAAAATTGCTGTCTCTGGGCCCTAAGAGAGAGTAACAAACCTTTGATCTTTAGGTGGCTTTGACTTGCTTTATCTTTTTCTCTTTGTGTCATGTAGGAAAATAGATGTAGGACTTGATTATTTTCAGGCTTTTAGAATTAAGGCTATGACATTTGGCTATATTTATTTATTTGTTTTCCCCAGCAAAGAAATACAGCTCAAATTTGGGTAGGTAAAAGCACATAATTTAGTATGATCATTACAAACTACAGTGCCTGTGGTGCAGGAAACTATGGTCATTGATTGTATAAAGCGCCCCTTTCCAGGTGAGGGCATAGGGAGGTATGGAGACTGGATTACCTAACTTGATGGGGATCCTGCCCATGTTTGACCTAGTCACTTACTGAGCTATTATGGTAGAATAAGTACCTAACATGAGATTTGAAGAACCAAGTTCAAATTCATCAAACTCACAAGGGATCTTAGAACCCAAACTTTGTGAGTTGAGGAAGGTTACTCTCTGGGCCTCAATTTCTTCAACTGGAAATAAAGGAAAATCTTAAGACTCCTTTCCTGGATTTCTGGGGGAGATGAAATGAAACAGTTTATATAATTATATAATGAAAGCACTGTGATCTCTAAAATGAGACTCTTGAATAATGACCTCAGCAAAGGAATAACTTATCAAAATATCTCCAAGAGATTCTGAAGTAAAGAGTAGATATTTGAATTCAGATATACGAAGCCTAAGTAAAATGAGAAACCACAGAGTGGGGAAAGTCAGCTTCTACTTTGGCATATATCTAAAGGTTTGTAATTGTGTTGTTTGCAGAATGAAATATTTTGACATGCTTTAAAAAACATGAGAATCTTACCTTACTTTCTGTTTGCTGGAGAACAGGCAGGCATATTTGTAACAAGGGCAGCATGCTCATCTCTATACCAGTCCTTCTGTGGCATTTGGAAAAAGGCTATTAGAGTGACAGAGATTGGGGTCACTGTGTCACTGATGGCTCTTTTTTCAGGGATCAGGGTTTGCTTCCCTGATTTCCATTGCAGTGCTCTTGGCCAATTTCTGCAATCAGTGCGGGCTGCACCCAGCAAGACTCACATCATGGGCTTGGATCTGAGGCCAACATACTCATAAAATATTAACTGAGGGCATTGTAGCATTTTATCATGGCTTGTGCTTGATATTAACTCTCACTTTGGGAATTCACATTCATTCTGCATATATAAAACTTTCACATTCGTCATTATGCATTTTCCCAAGCTGTATTCCTGAGGATCAAGGAGGAGACCAGGTTCTAATTATTTAATTAGTGATCTCTCTCATGTTATTAAGGCCCCTGGTCTCTAGAACTTATGATAAGTTGCAGGAGGCCTTTGATGACTCATTTCCAGAAAACTCTCTGTAAAGGCTTGGACTCTGTGTGTGTGTGTGTGTGTGTATAAACCTGGGCAGTCCCCAGGTTACAAATGAGATTCATTCCTAAGTGTGTCTTTCTTATTTTAAAGATTCATTGTATTTTTCTTTAACTTTTCATTGTGACTTGAATGAAAGTTTACAGAACAAATTGTTTTTCCATTCAACAATTCATAACATATTTTGATTTATGGCATTGATTACAATCCCCACAATGTAACATCATTCTTCCTACTTCTTCCCTGTTTCCCATTTCCAGTGTGTCTTTAAGTTGAATTTGTAGGTGTCTTAAGCTGAGATCTCTAGAGAAGCAAAACTAATGAACATATATGGTGAAAGAGAGAGAGAGAGAGAGAGATTTATCTCAAGGAAGTGGCTCACATAGTTGTAGAGACTGGCAAGACCCAAGGCTGTGGGTCACATGTCAAGCTGGAGGCTTCTCTTGAAAGCAGGGGCTGATGAGCCCAAGATTTGCAAACAATATAGCAAGCTGTTGGCTTCAGAGGCTGCTGAATTCAAGGTCAGCAGGTAAGATGACAGGCTGTTGGCTCACAGGCTGTGAAGGCAGCATTCTCAAGATTGGCAGGAAATACAGCAAGCCACTGGTTCAAGTCCAAGATCCATAGGTCAGATGATGATGAGCCAGATACAGGATCTAGATCTACAAAAACCAGAGAGTTGTGTCAGGATGTCCATATATATTAGAAACAGGTCACACCCCTGAGGAAACTCCCTTTAAACTGATTGGCTGCTCATAGCAGATCTCATCATGTAGGTGATTACATTGTATCAGATATCATCATGAGGGTTGAGTACATCATAACTGCTAAACCACTGAGAATCATAACCCAGCCAAGTTGACACATAACTTTAGCTATCACAGTAGGTAAGTCAGAGCAGGTGCATATGGTTCTTATTTAGCATTACTTTAGTGCAAGAAAAGGCTCAAAGCCTTTTCAGTGATTTAAAAGCTGCACGTGCTGCAAGTCACTGCAGTGAGGAATTTGTTGCAAGTAGGGGTTGTTCCAATCATTTCAAAGTGAGGAAAATTTATATAAGGGTGAGTAGAAGTTGTCCATAAGTTGGATGTTCATAAATTGTGAACTGCTTTCAGTTTCTTCCTATTTCTTTTTTAGAGGTTTTTTCTCTGAACTCTTCATCAGAGGACACTGCACACTGGTGTATTTGGCTTGGTGTCTCTGGGAGCACAGTGGTGAACATACTACTTTTTGTTAACTTTCTTTCTGAAAATGTGACCCCAGTAGAAAGATTTCCTTGTGCCCAGTCTTGGCTGTGCAACTCTTGGTTCATAGAGCTCCCTAAGCCTAGCCTGAGGAGGGTCATTTTGAAGGTACCAGGATATGCTTGTGGCTGCCCTGCCAAGAAGCAGTCACACTTATTAGGGCCAGCTGTTGCAAACTCCCCAAAAGCACAAGGTTTCTTTGACGGTCTTTGTGCCAGTCTATCATTTTTCTGATCTTACAAGTCCATGTTAGCAGAACGTTTTCAGTGGACAACCAGGACTCAAATGGAGATTTAATGCTTTGTAGCTTGAAATAGCAAGGAGGTGGTCAGTCAGGTCAGCAAATGGAAGTGGGTTATAACAACTACTTTCTGTTGTAAGACACATCCCTGTTTCAGAGATGTTAAAATGTGTAGAAAAAAAAATGTCCATTTTAGGATGGATAATATAAGGTAAAATCTGTCTCCTGGAATTGTGGTAAGATTTACAGTGAGAAAGTTTGTATTTGTTATTATGATTGTAGTTATATAAATATATAAGAAACCTAATAGAACCCTCTATTAAGAAAATCTGTTATGACTTACGGAGCACTCATTAATATATTTACTGATTTATGGTTTAGTTTTCATATTTAAACTTTCCCTAATATTTTTCCTTTTTTGTGAGGTAAAATTTACATTCAAGGAAATGCACAGATCTTAAGTACACAGCTATATAAGTTTTGACACCTGTATTACCAACAGCTCTACTAAGATATAGAATATTTTCATTAAGAAAGAGGTCTTATGTCTTTTCCCAGTCATCATTTCCCTTCCCCAAGGCAACCTCTGTTCAAGTATCTTTTACCATGCCTGCTCTGGAACTTAGTATAAGTGGAATAATGTAGTATGTATTCATTTATGCATTCTTTTTCATTCAATATATTTTGAGTTACATCTCTGTTTCTGTGTGTATGAGAGTTTGTTCATTTGTATTACCAAGGAGATATCCCACTGTCTATGCATTCTTCTGTTGATGGACATTTGCATTGTTTCCAGTTTGGGACTATCATGTCTAAAGCCACTATGAACATTCATGTACAAACTATTATGATTTAATTTGAATGAAAACAAAAATGTTTTCATTTTTCTAGGCCAATATCTAGAAGTAGAATTGTTAGATCAGAGGTAGGTATTTGTTTAACTTTAGGAGAAACTGGCAGAACTTGTTATAAAGTGCTTTGGCAGAGTGGTTTGTATGTTTTGCACTCCCACCATATATGAGAGTTCTGGATGCCAGCATTGACATATTTGTTGTTTTTGTTGTTATGTGCTGTTGAGTCACCCCTGACTCATAGTGACCCCTCCTTGGCTTTTCCAAGGCAGTATCACTATGGAAGTAGATTGCCCAACCTTCCTTCCGAGGAGTGGCTGGTGGGTTTGAACCGCCAGCCTTCTGGTTAGCAGTCAAGTGCCTTAGGCATTACGCTACCAGAGCTCCATATTTAGTGTAGGTAATTGGAGCCATTTGAATAATTTTGTAGTAGAATCTCATTATGGTTTTGAATTGCATTTTCCTGGTGACTAATGGTGTTGAACACCTTTTCATGTGCTTATTGTCCATCTGTATCTTACTTTGTAAAGTGTCTGTAAAATCATTCACATTTTTCAATGGGGTCACTCATATGTCTTTTAATTATCCAATTGTAGGATTCAAGTCCTTTGTCAGATATATGTATTAAAAATATTTTCTCCTAGTCTGTGACTTGCTTCTTCATTTTAGTGGCATCTTTGGTGATCAGAAGTTTTTAATTTTGATGAGGTCTCACTTATCCATTTTAAATAGTTACTGTTTTCTTTGTTTTAACAAAAAAGTTTTCCCTTATTCCAAAGTCAGAAAGGTATTTTTTCTATGTTTTTTTTTCCCCGCCTTAAAGCTTTATAATTTTATCTTCTACATTAGGTCTATTATCCATTTTAAAATAGATTTTGTGTATGGCTTGAGATATGAATCAAGGTTCATTTTTTCCCCTATACATAGCCAGTTGTTCACACAATTTGTTGAAAATGCTTCTTTCTCTTTTTGACTTGCTTTGGCACTTTAATTGAAAATCAATTGACTCTATGAATGTGGATCAAATGATTCTATGAATAGTGTACTTCTGCATATCTTATTTCATCGAACTATTTGTCTATCTAAATGTCAGTACCATACTGTGTTGATTTAGTATAGCTTTAGGTTTAGTCTTGAAATCAAATAGTATAAGTCCCAACTTTGTTCTTTCTAAAGATCGGTTTGGTTTACCTAGGCCTTTTTCTTTTTCAATAAATTTTTTAATAAGCTTTTCTACAAAATAGCTTTGTGATATTTTAATTGGAATTATATTGAATCAGTAGATCAATCTGGGAAAAATTGAAATCTTAGTAATACTGAATTTCCAATGTATTCATATATGTATATAGTATATCTTTCTATTTATTTGTCATCTTTAATTTCTTTCAGTATTTTTTTTAAAATAGTTTTCAATGTAGAGGACTTACACAAATTTCTTTAAATTTATCTGTAACTATTTTTAGCTTTTTAATATCTTGTAAATGGTATATTTTAAAAATTAATATTCAAATTTTTGATAACTTGTTGATATTTAGAAATACAACAAATTTTTGTATATTGACTTTATATTTTACAAGCTTACTAAATTCAGTGTGCCATGTATTTTGCTCAGTCCTTCATAGAATTTCATGTTTATTCTTTTAGCTATCTATCATGCAGGTGTTAATACAATCATATTTTCTACCAAGTATATATATATATATATATATATACATACATACATATATATGTATATATATGTGTGTGTGTGTGTGTATATATATATATATATATATACATATATATATATGCTACTGTTCTTGCTCAGGCTCATACAGTTTGAGTAACAGGGGAACTAAGATTTGAAATTAGATCTACTCTTACTCACAACCCAGTCTCTTTCCACTCCACTATAGTATATAAGGAGCCCTGGTGGCACAGTGATTAAAGCACTCAGCTGCTATCTGAAAGGTCAGTGTCTCTAACCCACCAGCCACTCCTCAGAAGAAAGATGTGTTAATCTGCTTCTGTAAATATTTACATCCTTGGAAACCCTGTGGGTCAGTTCTCTGTCCTACAGGGTCACTGTGTGTTGGAATCTACTCAACAGCAGTGGGATAATAGTGTATCACTTTTGATACCTGGATACAGGAATAGAGTGATATCTTGGGGCTTCCCTGGATTCCACAGGGAAATTTTTTTGCCCTCATGGTTCACAGGCACATGGTTGGCCAATGGAACCCCTAAAACAGAGATAACATGAAGAAAGTAATGAAGACAGTCATGGTTTTTCTATCTTATGGATTTTGAAGAGTGTTTTCCCACATTCTCCCACAGAGTATTGTTAAAGAAGTCATATGTAATTGAAAAATTTAGTCCCTTTTTACCCAATCTGTTAGTGCACATTAGCAGCTGCTAAATTTCCTATTTTTGTGGATGCTGTTAAACTTGTTTTCTACCCTTTTCTCTCACAATGTTCTGTAGGAAGTCATTTCTGTATAGCTAAAGACCTCACAGAGGAGACTGGATCATTAGCCTCAGAGAAAGAGGAGCTGGAGGGACTCCTCAACAAGCTATTGGTTCTGAGTTCCAGGAACATCAGAAAGTTGGAAAGCATTAAAGATGACTACCATAAACTGAGAAGAGAACTGGAGCATGGGGAAACTGCCTATGGTAAGTAGTTCATAACTGTTGATCTATGGATATTTGCTATAATTTGTGGCCAGTCAGTACACTCTGCTTCGTGTGAATTCACTGTAAAAGGTGTCATGGAGCACATGACCCTTCCTGAAGGATTTTTTTTGGCAGGAGCCTTGGCAAATGGTATGGAATTTCTTATAAGCTTTTGTTTGCTACTCACATAGGACTCTTTTTGTTGTTGTTCTTTTCCGCCTTCTCTCCTTTGCTAATGGCCTTGTGATTATTTAAGGAAATCTCTCCCTTGTTTTTAGGTCTTGATCAAATTTCTTTTTTTTTTTTTTTTTTTGATAGTCATATATCTTTTCTGGGTGCTCTGGTGGCATAGTACCTAAGGCATTTGACTGTTAACCAGGAGGCTGGTGGTTCAAACCTGCCAGCCACTCCTCTGAAGGAAGGTTGGGCAATCTACTTCTGTAGAGGTACTGCCTTGGAAACCCAAGGAGGGGTTGCTATGAGTCAGATCCGACTCGAAGGCAGTGAGTTTGGTTTTCAATTTTTTGGTATATCTGTTCTCCCTTTGCTCTATCTTCCGGTCAGCACAGTCACAAACCAATGCAGGCTAACTCTGAGAGAACTGGGAAGAGATCACCAGATGGCTTTTCTGGTTGTGACATTTTCTGAGAGCATCTTTCCTCAGGAAATGCCATAGAAGTTGCCAATGTGGCCTTAATCAGAGTATCTGCCTGTTGGAGGAGTTCAAGTACTCCTACATACTTCTCCTGCTACTCTTGTTAGAGTAACTGAGGTCATCTTGAGATCTGCACCCTGAGGAATAGTCCTACAAGAGGCTTGTTGTCAGTCCAAGTTGACTCAGGAGAAACTTACTTCATTCAAAAAATAAAAAAAAAATTCTGATGATTCAGAAATAAATTCAGTTTTAAAATAAATTAGGTATTAGAACCTGTTTATTTACCAGTAAAATGAAAAGAACTATGCTGATTCTGTACTCACTGCTATTGAGTTAATTCCAACTCATCAGAACTCTATAGAATGGAGTAGAACTGCCCATAGAATTTCCAAGGCTATAAATCTTTACAGAAGCAGCCTGCCTCATCTTTCTCCTACAGATTGGCTGGTGGGTTCAAACAACCAACCCTTTGGTTAACAGCCAAATGTTTTAATCACCACACCACCAGAACTACTTATTGATCCCATAGCTGATTAAATAGTAAGGATCAAATAAGGTAACGTATAAAGATCCTAGGATGTGTGTGTGTATGTGCATGTTTGTCCTTCCATTTCTCCCAGGAACTAAAGCTGCTGGAAGGCAGAGGTCATAAATGACATATCATGGATCCTAAATAAGTGCATTTTATTAGGAAAATGAATGGAATATATGTGAATAAATAACTATATTTTAAGATGTATGCTTATTTACACCTTGAGGGAGGGAGTTGCTGGGCCTATGGGCCTGAGACCACATCTCAGGGGGACTTCAAGCTCAATTAGCACAACATAGTACACAAAAACATTGTTCTACATCCTACTTTGGTGAGTAGCAACTTTGGTTTTACATCCTACTTTTGGTGAGTAGTCTTAAAAGCTTATGAGTGGTCATCTAAGATGAAGCTATTGGTCTCTCCTCAACTGGAGCAAAGAAAAATCAAAGACAGATGGGAATAATTAATCCAAGGAACTAACTGACCATGGGAACCTCAGCCTACATGACTCTGAGACCAGAAGAACTAGATGGTGCCTGCTTACCAAAGCCAACCACTTAGAAAGGGATCAAAATTGGAGATCCTTGATAGAGTGGGAGGAAAAATGTGGAATGAAATTCAGAAACATAAAAATGACCAGAACTATTGATCAGATATAGACTGGTAAAACCTCCAAGACTATGACCTTGGGTTACCCTTTTTACCCTTTGAGCCTGGAATTGGACTTACTCCAGGATTAGCTCTCAGTCAAACAAAAGACCTTTGAGCGAACACCTACTTCAGGGAGGTACATTCCCTATAACAGCCAACCATGAGAGATCTGAAGGGCAGCATTTGCACAGAGGGAAAACTAGACAGATGGGAATGCACAGGTAAGAAGGACAAAGGGAAAGAGTACTCACAGGGAGGAATGGGGAGGAAAGCTGTTCCATTTTGTGCATTGTAGTTGGTGCCATGAAACAAAATGTGTATGAACTGTTGAGTGTAAAACGAATCTACTTTATAAATTTTCACTGAACACAATTAAAAAAACAAAAACAAAAAAAACAAGCCTGGATCCCTAGAACATTAATATAAGCAAAAAAATTTCCTCAAGTGAAAAATAAAATTAAATTAAAAATTAAAAAAACAAACAAACAAAAAAACTTATTTAAAAAGAATAAGAAAATATTGGGGATTTGAAATAAGGCTATTTAAAAATATTCCACAAAATTGAAGTAAATGAAGGTTAACATTCAACAACAAATGTGGAAATATAAAATCAGCTAGCAGAAATTAGATGTGTTGTTTTGAGATGAATATCTCTTGTTTTAAAGGCTTATAGAATTGTGTGGAGAGAGGTTTCCTTACAGAGCTATTTAGATCAAAGATAATATGTCCTGTTGTTATTGTGTCATCTTAGCCACTAACATACCTACCTTTGCTCAACAATTTAGAACTGGATATCTTTTTTTTTTCCACTTTTACAGGTCAAGGCTTTTTTTTTTTTTTTTCCCCCAAATAGATAATATGGACTGTGAATTTGAGCCTTAATATCTACTATAACCAATTCCATTGCCATTGAGTCATTTCCAACTCATAGCAACCATATACAACAGAGTACAGCCATCCCATAGAGTTTCCAACACTGTAAATCTTTTTTTTTTAATTTTAAGAGCTTGTTTCACATTCAATGTAACGTGTACATTTAGTTTCACTCCCCATTTACCATGTCCAACCCTATCCCAGTCTCTCCCCTCCCTACCCTGTAACCCTTCCCCTGTTCCCCCCATATTTATGCACTCCTGATTGTCCTGTATTTCCTCATTTGAGTATTGGTCCTCTGGTGTCCCATGGTCTATTGCTCTAAGGGATGTATTACCATAGACTATGAGGGTGTGTCATCCTGGGTTGAGTGGTCTGTGTATACATCTTGTTAACTATTGGGATGAGAGCCAGCCCCTGGCAGTGAGTTTTATTCCAGGTGCAGAATGTATTCCAGGGCCATAGTATTGGGGGTCTCACCAGATTTCATCTGATTGGTAATTCTGGTCATTAATGAGTTCTTGGATTTTGTTCCACGTTTTCCCTTCCACTCTATACAGGATCTCCAGATTTGATCCTTTCCTGAGTGGTTGACATTGGTAGCCAGGTATCATCAAATTCTGGTCTCTAGGACCATCATGTCCTATGGCTGATTGCTTCCAAATGCCCTTTTTTTGTTTTTGCGTTCTTCTTCACTTCTGACGCTAGGAGACCGTTAGCTGCATCTTAGATGGCCACTTGAAAGCTTTTAAGACCCCAGTCGCTATTCACCAATGTAGGATGTGGAGCAGCGCTTTTATGTATTTTGTTGTGCCAATTGAGGCTGCTGTCCCCCAGTGCTATGGTCCTGAGACGGTAGATCTAATGGATCTCTCTCACATAGTCTCAGTTGTCTGTGAGGTATTACTCTGTGTCTGTCTTCTATTGTTTCTGTAAGGACTGCAGGTATTTTGTATCACTGGGGTCTGTTCAAGATTAGCCTCAGCTGAATCTATCCTTGGTCTACAGTATACTTCTGTTCACTGACCCCATCTGCTCATCTCAGGCGTTTATGTTTTTATCTGTTGTTGTTGTTGTTGTTACGTGCCAACAAGTCGGACCCGACACTCAGCATAATGTCCTCTGAGTTCATCCAAGTTGTGAGATGATTTGTGTATCCCTCATTGTTCTTTAATGTAGCATAGTATTCCATTGTGTGCATATACCATAATTTGGTCGTCCACTCATCGGTTGATGGGCATTTAGGTTGTTTGCATCTCTTTGCTGTAGCGAATTGTGCTGCGATGAACCTAGGTGTACATATGTCTGCTCATGCGCTATCTCTCCCCTCTTTATGATAGATTCCTAGTAATGGAATTGCTGGGTCAAATGGTATTTCTATTTTCAGCTTTTTAAGGAAACACCGTACCACTTGCCACAATGGTTGTACCATTTTACAATCCCACCAGCAGTGCACAAGAGTTCCAATCTCTCCATACCTCCCCAGCACTTGTTATTTTCTTTCTTTCTTTCTTTTTTTTTTTTTTTAAGGCTATAATCTTTTTTTGTATATGTGTGATTTGGGTGAAAATTTACAGAGCAAATTCACTTTCCATACAGCAGTTCACATACACTTTGTCTCATGACACTGACCAAAATTCACCACAATGCAACAGCTCCCCTCCCACATCCTCCTGACAGTCACCTCTTCCCTGTGTCCATCTCTCCATGCACCCTGCCTCCTGAGCTGTCTCCCTGTGCATAAACAGCCCTTTTTTCTCCCATGATTGTTCTCTCCAGGAGTGTTTCTAACAGTGTTAACAACTCCTGTGCCTGTCTTTTGTTTGGCTAAGCCACAAGTGTGGGTTCAATTCCAGACCTGAAGGGCAGTTAGAGGCCATAGTTTTAGTGGTTCCACAAGGCTCTATCAGACCAGCAAACCTGGTCCCCCCTTTTTCTTCCTAAATGATTTTGAGCTTTGTTCCACATTGTTCTTCCTCTCTATCCAGCCATATACCCATGTTTGCCTTCACTGACAACACAGTACTGTATGTGCAGAAGGGTTCATCTTTGTTGTCTGTACCTCTTGTGTACGTCTTCTTCTTCCTCAAAGCCACCATGTTGATCACTCACATTTGGTACATTGCCCTTCTCTTCACCCAAATCAATATTTATCTCCACCTATCTAACAGTGTTCCTTCCCCTCCCGTCCCACCCCTGGTAACCAACAAAGAAAATTTCCTTCCATAGATAAACCTTTCCTTGACTTTTACAATAACAGACTAAAGTGATATTTGTCCTTCTGTGATTGACTTATTTCACTCAGCATAATGTCCTCCAAGTTCATCCATGTTTTGCAGATTCTAGATTATTCTTTAGGATTGCATACTATTCCATTGTGTGATTGTACCATAGTTTGGTTATCCATTCTTCAGTTGATGGACACCTAGATTGTTTCCATCTTTTGGCTATTGTAAATAGTGCTGCAATGAACATGGGTGTGCATATGCCTGTTCTTGTCATAGCTCTCACTTCATTA
>NW_006921637.1:9816508-9829141 GCF_000298275.1 Orycteropus afer afer | reverse complement strand
CATTTATTGTGATGCTGCTCATTGGTCCAGTTGTGAGGATTTTTGTTTTCTTTATATTGAGACGTAATCCATACTGCAGACTGTATTCTTCAACCTGACAACTGTGAATTGGTTGCTGTCTTTTTGTTATGTGTTTTTTCATGGTGTCCCCTGGTTTTTTTGTTCCATATTATTTTCTGTGCTGAGCGCATTATATTTATGAATCCTGTTATCATTTTCTTTGTTGCTGTTGTTTTAGTATTTGCTGAATATTCATGCTTGTCCTCTTTTTTCTTGTGATATCAAGGTTTATCATTTTTCTTTGAGGTTACCCTGTGACTTATAATTTTCTCCTCAAGATTATAGCAGTCCATTCTATCTTGCAACTCATTTTACTTCCTCACTGTTTAGAAATTCTGCAACTACACAGTGTTTTCCTTCTTTTTGGTTTGTAGTTTTCCTCCCTTGCCAATCAATGTCTCTGGATCCCTGTTTATATTCTTGTAAGCTTATTTTACTTTGGATATGTCCATAGCTGTGGTTTCTGGGTTATTTCATCTTGTGTATTAATGGTCGGTTGTTATTTGGTATTTTTGGTTCTCTGCTCAAATGACTCCCTTTCCTATCTCTTGTAAGGTTGGTCTAGTTTTAATAAATTCTCTTAGTTTCTGCTTATCTCCTCATTTCATCAACACATTTGAATGACAATTTTGCTGGGTATATAATTCGTGATTGAAAATTTTTCTCTTTCAGGGTTTTATATATACCGTCTCATTGCCCTCTCGCTGGCATAGTTTCTGCTGATAAATCAGAGTTTATTTTTACTGGTTGTCCTTGGTAAGTAACTTTTTGTTTTTCCTGTGCTGCTTTCAGGATTCTTTGTCTTTGGTTTTGATGAGTTTGATGATGATATGTCTTGGTGATTTTCTTTTGGGGTCTATCCTGTTTGGGGTTCATTGGACTTTCTAATGGATATATTCTCATCTTGCATCATATCAGGCAAGTTCTCTTCCAACAAATCTTGGACAATTTTCTCTGTGATTTTCTTTTTCTCTTCCTGTTCTGGAATTCTGATTACATGTAGGTTATTCCTTTTGATGGTATCTCACATGAACCTCAGACTTCCTTCTTTTTATTTGGATCTCTTTTCTGATTGATCCCTTTCCAAAAAAAGTATTCAGGTATTTGTCTTCAAGCTCTGAAGACAAATTCTGTCTTTCATTGCATCAATTTTACTCCTTTGCCCTTTCAATGTGTTATCTATTTCTGACAATTTAGTATTAAACTTCTGGATTTATATCTGTAGATTTAGAATCATTTCTAAATTTTCATTTATTTTGTCATTTTGTTCTTGTATTTTCTTCCAAAATTCTTCTAGGGTTTTGTCTGTATTTTCCGTGGTCTGTCTCTCAGTCCTTTGAGGATACCTAGATATAATTCTTTTGAATTTCTCATCAGAGAGTTCCAATGATGCTTCTTCCGCAGGGATGTATTGTGGGTCTGTATCCTGCTCCCTTGTTTCTACCACTTTATCCTGCTTCTTTGTGTGGACTGTGATGGTCTGTTGTCTCTGAGACATTGTGGCATTATTGTATTTAGATCTCTGTTAACTGTTTATGAAGAGCAGCCAAGGATGGTTCAGGCTCTTTTGGGTGGTTGTTTATCATTTGCCCATTGGTGGAGAAGGAAATGGTGGCTCTCATTCAGTAAGTGAAGCTGCAGGAGGTGTGGATGTAGCTGTGTCATATGGCGATTGTTGCTGTCTTCCTCTCAGTTAGACAAAAATAACAATAGAATAACCATCAAAAAAGTAAAAGTAAATGGACAAAAATCACACTGTGTAATCACACAGGAACAGTAACTGAAAAACGAAAAACAAGGAATGGGGTTAACCATGAGGAAAAAAAAATAAAAAATTTCAACCAGGGTCAGGGAAAAGAAAAAAAGCTAAAACTAGAACCTGGGAGGGGAAGAATAAAGAATAATAGTAAAACAGACAAAAGTGATAATAATAGTAGTGGTTTTAAAACAGACAAAAACAAACAAACTAAAAAACAGAAAAAAGAAAAAAAAATTGAGGCAAGGTGGGGCAGGGCACCCAGACTCCATCCGAGCACACAGACTGGGATGGAATTCCTGCCGGCCCAGAAAGCGGGTGCGACTGAGGGATGGCCACACCTCTGTTCACCAAGAGGGTGTTGGGTATCAGAGGAATAAGGGAAAGGTCATACCTTTACAGTTATCTGGGCCCAGAATGTCCTTGGGGTTCCTAGCAAGTGAAGCCTGTTCTTAAGTCTTTGGAATCTGGGAGGACACTGTCTCTTTAAATATCCAAAATTGTCAAGCCACTTGTAAACATTCAAAATGGCTGTGCTCTCCATACATAGAAAAGTCTACAGCTCAGCTTGCCTTCCTCTTCACTGCTTCCCTTTTTATTCCCCAGCCACCAGAGCAATCTTCTGTGCAGTCCGTGGCTAGCAGGGCCAATGTTTAGGTTAATTTTTAAATCCTACCACCGCTTGACAATATCAAACCTGTCTGTGCCATCAGGATGGCTGCCAGACCGCAGCTCTGTATCTCTCCTTTTTTGATGTTTTCATGGAAATTCTTCTGCTAGTTGGAGTTTAGTCCACATGTATATCCTTCCCTTCAAGGCTCAGGGGTCCCAGATTATCTTCTGTATCTGTGTTAATTGGTTCCCCTTTTCTTTGTTGAAGAGGGTCTGTCCATTCTTTCTGTCTGTTCTGCCATCTTACAGGAAGTCAAGGCATTTGTTATTTTCTGAGCTGTTGAACTTTGCTATTATTGCTGGGGTGAGATAATACCTCATTGTTGTTTTGCTTTGCATCCCTCTAGTGATTAATGATCATGAGCAATTTCTCATGTGTTTGTTGGCCTCCAGTTCATCTTTGGTGAAGTGTCTGTTCAAGTCTTTTGCCCATTTGTGAATTGGCTTATTTGTCTTTTTGGTGTTGAGGTGTTGAAGTTTTCTATAGATTTTAGAGATAAGTCCTTTATCAGATATATCATAGGCAAATATTTTCTCCCAATCTGTATGTTCTCTTTTTATCCTTTTGAAAAAGTCTTTCGACGCATATAAGAATTTGAATTTTAAAAGGTCCCAGTCATCTAGCTTCTGTTCTATCTCCTGCACATTCTGGGTTATGCTTGATAGTCTATTTATGCCATAGATCAGTGCTCCAAGATTTGCCCCTATTTTATCTTGATGAATTTTATAGTTTTGGGTTTTATATTTAAGTGTTTGATCCAGCTTAAGTTTGTTTTTGTGTATGGGGTGAGGTATGGGTCTTGTTTCATTTTTCTACAGGTGGATATTGAATTTTGCCAGCACCATTTGTTAAAGAGGCTGTCTCTTCTGCATTTAATGGGTTTTGGACCTTTGTCAAAGATCAGTTGTTCATAGATGAATGGGTGTATATCTGGTTTCAATTCTGTTCCATTGGTCTATCTGTCTATCATTGTACCAATACCATGCTGTTTTGACTATTGTAGCTGTTAGTAGTTCTTAAGATCTGGGAATGTTAGACCTCCCACTTTTCTTTTTTTTTTTTCTTGAGAAGTGCTCTGCTTATCCAAGGTCTCTTTCCTTTCTATATGAAATTAGTAATTAGCTTTTCCATGTCCTTAAAAATTTCATTGAAATCTGAATCGGGATTGCGTTAAATGTGTAGATTACTTTAGGTAGTTATTGACATTTTCACAATATTTAGTCTACCTATCTATGAACAAGGTAGGTTCTTCCATTTATGTAATGCCCTTGTCTTTTGTAGCAGAGTTTTATAGTTTTCTTTGTATAGGTCTTTTGTGTCTCTGGTGAGGTTTATTCCTAGATATTTTATCTTTTTAGTAGCTATAGTAAATGGTATTGTTTCCCTTATTTCTTTATCAGAGGACTCTTTTTTGGTGTAGAGGAATCCAACTGAATTTTGTATGTTGATCTTGTATCTTTCCACTTTGCTGAATCTCTCTTTTAGTTCCAGTAGTGTTTTATTTCTCTTTCTTGCCTTATTGCCCTGGCCAGAACTTCCAATACAGTGTTAAATAGAAGTGGTGATAGAGGGCATCCCTGTCTGGTTCCTGTTTGTAAGGGAAATGCCTTGAGTCTTTCTGCATTAATAAGTATGTTGGCTGTTGGCTTTGCATATATCCCCTTTATTATATCAAGGAATTTCCCTTCTTTCCTTATTTTGCTGAGAGTTCTGAACAGGAATGGATGTTGGATTTTATCAAATGCCTTTTCTGTATTGATTGGTATAATCATATGGTTTTTTTCTTTTATTTTGTTTATGTGGTGGGTTACATTGATTGATTTTCTGATGTTGAATCACCCTTGTAAACCTGATATGAATCCCACTTGGTCCAGGTGTATTAATTTTTTGATATGTTGTTGGATTCTGTTGGCTAGAATTTTGTTAAAGATTTTTGCATCTATGTTCATGAGGGATATTAGTCTGTAGTTTTCTTTTCTAGTGGTGTCTTTCCCTGGTTTCGGTATTAGTGTTATGTTTGCTTCATAAAATGAGTTTGGGAGTATTTCATCTTTTTCTATGTTCTGGAATAGCTTGAGTAGCATAGGTGTCAACTCTTCTCTGAATATTTGATAGAAATCTCCAGTGAAGTCATCAGGGCCAGGGCTTTTCCTTGTAGGAAGTTTGTTTTTGACCTGCTCATTTTCTTCTTTTGTTATAGGTCTGTTCAAGTTTTCTATGTCTGAGTGGGATATTTTCAGTAGGTTTTGTGATTCTAGAAACTTATTCATCTCTTCTAGATTCTCATATCTGTCGGAGTGCAGTTTTTCATATTCTGTCAGTATCTTTTTTATTTCAGTTGGTTCTGTTGTGATGACACTCTTTACAGTTCTTGTGATTTGGATCTTCTCTTTCTTTACTTTTGTTCAATCTGCCAATGATTTATTGATTTTATTAATCTTTTCGAAGAACCAGCTTTTTGTTTTGTTGATTTTCTCTATTTTTTTCTGTTTCATTTATTTCTGCTCTGATCTTTATTATTTCTTTGCTTCTAGATACTGTAGGATTCTCTCTCTCTCTTTTTTTTTTTTTTTGTTCTATTTCTAGTTGTTTGAGTTGGTGAGTTAGAGTGTTGCTTTGTTTCTTTCCTCTTTTTTTTTTTTTTTTTTTTTTTGCATTTATTGCTATAAACTGCCCTCTGAGTACTGCTTTCACTGTGTCCCATAGGTTTTGGTATGATTTATCTTCCTTCTCATTTGTTTCTAGGAATTTCATAATTTCAGTTTTTATGTGTTCTATTACCCAGTAGTTTTTGAGCAGTGAGTTGTTTAGCTTCCATATGTTTGATGTGTTTTCCTTACTCTTCCTATTATTAATTTCTATTTTTATAGTATTGTGGTCCGAGAAGATGCTTTGTGGTATTTCAGTGCTTTTGAATTTATTGAGGCTTGTTTTATGTCCTAACACATGATCTATTCTGGAGAAGGATCCATGTGCACTGGAGAAGAATGTGAATTGTGCTTTCGTTGGGTGAAATGCTGTGCACATGTCTATGAGGTCGAGTTAGTTGATTGTATTGTTGAGTTCCTTTGTACCTTTGTTGAGTTTTTTTCTAGTTGACCTGTCCCTCTTTGAAACAGGTGTGTTAAATCTCCTACCACTATTGTAAAATTGACTATTGTCCCTTTTAATTCAGTTAATATTTGCTTCACGTATTTTGGATCACTTTCATTGTGTGCATAAATATTTATTATAATGTTTTCTTTGTCAATTGACCCTTTCAGCATCATATAATGTCCTTCTTTATCTCTTATGGTGTTTTTCACCTTAATATCTCTTTTGTCAGAAATTAATATTGCTACTCCTGCTATTTTTTTGTTTTCCATTGGCTTGGTATATTTTTTTCCATCCCTTAAGTCTTAATTTATTTTTATCTTTGTGTCAAAGATGGGTCTCCTGTAGGCAGCATATCAATGGGCCTTCTTTTCTATTCAGTCTGCCACTCTCTTTCTCTTGATAGGTGCATTTAGTCCATTCACATTGAGTGTAATTAGTGGTAGGTATGAACTGATTGCTGTCATTCTATTGTGATTTTTGTTGTTGTTGTTGTTGTCATATTGTTGGTGTTTCCTTGGTCAATATACCTTCCTGGCCATGTTCGATTTGTTGGGCAATGCATTCTCCCTTTTCTTCTTTATTGTTGGTTTTGTGCTTATTAAACCCATATATTTTCCTTCCTTCTGGATTTGCTTATGGGGATTGTTACTTTTCTCTCTGGTTACCTTGGAGTATATTTTTGTCTCTACATTTTTAGAACCATTCATACTGTGAAGACATTGTCTTGTTTTCCTCTCCATTTGGAAGTTTAAACCTAGAAGTTTTATTCCCTCTGATAGGTTAGTTGCTGTTGTTGTGTGCTGATTGAGTTCCTCGGTTTTTAGAGTACAATGTTTTATGGTCTTATTTTGAGTTTCTATTTCTGATTTGGTTTTAGTGTTGATTCCGTGTGTCCTGATTTTGTTGATCTCTGTTGTGGGTTCTCTATTGGAAGGGCTTCCTTAAACATTTCTTGTAAGGTTGGTCTGGTTTTTACAAAATCCCTTAATTTCTGTTTTTCTGAGAATGCCTTGATTTCACACTCATATTTGTTGGATAATTTGGCTGGGTATAGGAGTCTTGGATGGAAGTTCTTTTTCTTCAATGTTTTATAAATGCTGTCCCATTGCCTTCTTGCCTGCATGGTTTCTCCTGAGTAATTGGAGCTCAGCCTGTTTGATTATTATAAGTAATATTTCTTTTGTCCCAGGCAGCTCTCAAAATTTTTTCTTTGTCTTTGGTTTTGGAGAGTTTGATTATAATATGCCTCGGTGTTTTTCTCTTGGGATCTGTCTTGTGTGGGGTTCTATGAGCTTCTTGGACAAATATCTTTTCTTCCTTCATGATATGGGGGAAGTTTTCTGTTAGCAGGTCTTCCACAATTTTCTCAGTGGTCTTTTTCGCCTCTTCTTGTTCTGGAATCCAATGAGTCTTATGTTGTTTTATCTCATGTCATCACATATAATTCTTAGGTTCTCTTCATTTCTCTTAAATCTTTGTTCCAATTTTTCTTTATACAGGCTAGTGTCCTGGGCAGCTCTCAAATTTTTTTCTTTGTCTTTGGTATTGGGGAGTTTGATTATAATATGCCTTGGTTTTTTTCTCTTGGGGACAAATATCTTTTCTTCTTTCATTGTATGGGGGAAGTTTTCTGTTAGCAGGTCTTCCAGAATTTTGTTGGTAGTTTTTTTCACCTCTTTTTGTTCTGGAATTCCAATGAGTCTTATGTGGTTTCTTTTCATGTCATCCCATATAATTTATAATTCTTAGGTTCTCTTCATTTCTCTTGAATCTTTGTTCTCATTTTTCTTCATACAGGCTGGTGTCCAGGCATTTGTCTTCTAGTTGGGATATGCATTCTTCAGCCAGTTGTATCTTACTCTTTTGTGTTTCTACTGTGTTGTATAATTCTGTACTTTTAGTATTCATCTTCTGGATTTTTAACTGCTGTTTTTGTATGAGTTCTGATTGTTCATTAATCTTATTATTTTGTTCTTGAATGATTTTCCTGAGTTCTTCCAGGGAACTGTCTGTTCTCCTTGTTTCTGCTTGGGGTTTCCTTAGGCTCTTGTGAAGCTTTATAAATATATCTTCTAAATTCCTTCTCAGATAATTCTATTGCCTCCTCTTCCTTCATGTGTAATGAGACTTTTGTTTGTGGTTTTGCTTTCAATGCCTTATCCTGGTTTTTTTTTTTTTTTTTTTTTTTGGATTTGAGGTTGCCTGTTGTTTCCTAGACTTTTTGAGGTTGTCTTTAACTGTTGGTTAGGATTGATTTATTTTGTCTTGATTTTATGGTTTAATATTTTGAAATGGTGAAGGTGTATTTTATTTTTTTAGTTATTAATTCAGGTATGTTGGGTTGCTTGCAGTTTTCTCTGTGATGGTGGAATCACTGTGTGGAAAGTGATTGTCATAAAGAGGGTTTAGAGTTCAAACCAGGAGGTTTTATTGTGTCTGAATGTGGTTTCTTCTATTGGATGAGTGAAGTTATTGTCAGAGAATGTGGGAGCAGAAGAAAGAAAGCTCACTATTGCTAGGGGCAGTTTCTAAGGCTTTGAATGGGGTGCTACTAATGACATCATACTGTTATTCACAGGCCCACAGCTCAGTTTCAGCAAAGACTCCAGTTGTTAGGGTGTTGCCACTTTCCACCAGGCTCAGACACTTGCAAAAACCCCACTCCTAAGGCCCCTCGGCACCAGAAAGCTGACCCAAGACAACTTACCAGCTCCACGATCTGCCATGGGGGTTTCTCCCTCTGGCCCCGCCCACCAGGGGGCACTTGCCCAACTAGCCCAACAGGCCCAGGCCATGATCTGACTCGGGAGTTTCTCTGTGGGTCTGCCCACCCATGACACCAAAGATAAGCTTGGTTTCTGTGGCGCTGGAGTCAGGAGTATGCCTTCTAGTAATCTGTGGTCCCAATATTACTGATAAAGTCAAGCACTGGCCTCTCAGTGCCATTAAGCTGACCCAAGCCTACTCGGTGACCTGGTGCAGGGGCACTTTCCCAGGCCCACCCTCCTGCAGCACCAGTGGGCTCTCTGCTCAGGTTTCAGTGGCACTGGACATGTCTGTTTGCACCTAGATTACTCAAGTTATCAATAAAATGAGGTGCTGAAGGTAGATCCTTGGGGTGATTGCTGGTATGCTGGTATGCTCGCTGTTATGGTGGTGTGGTGTTTCTTCTTCCTTAACCCAGGGAAATCTCAGATGGTCATTCTCGCCTGCCCCTAGGGAAGTCTTGTGGCCTTTCTCGGCTGTCTGTTGTGGCTCTGCAGGATAGATCTTCTGATCTTGTTATTTTTTTTTCCCCTGTATCTTCTTTCTGTCTAATTCTACTCCTCTGAGTTTGGTGCACTCTGACTCAGTGAGCTAATCAGAGCACCAGAATCCCTAATTCAAACTGCTGTACCTAGTTTTTCAAGCACTAAGATGCTAGAGGGAAATAGTGTGGTGATTACTGATGAGACTCCATTTTGAATCCAAGAGTATAAATCTTTACCGAAGCTGACTGCCTCATCTTTCCTCTGTGGAGTAGCTGGTGGCTTTGAACTGCTGACTTTTTGGTTAGCAGCCCAATGCTAACCACAGCACTGCCAGGGCCAAACTCACTGTTGTCGACTTGATTTGACTCATAGTGACCCCTCCTTGGTTTTCTGAGTTGGTATCCTTACGGAAGTAGATTGCTGAATCTTCCTTCCGAGAATTGTAACATGATCACCCAAGATGCCATAGTATGGCTTTTTAGATCATGATAGGAATGAGCATTGCATATTTCAAATGGACTTTTGCTATTAGTATTTTTTTATGCTTAAGCAAGGAAAATTATGCAATTTCTTATGTTATCACCATATTTTTTGGCCACAAAATGAAAAATCAATTATATCTAAGATTAAAGAAGGTATGAACAAATTTGAGCAGATTTAGCCTGGCAATATTTTCATTTGAACAGTGAGCTATTGAAAGCCATTAATATCTCTTAAAGGGAAAAAAAAGAGACTGTACAATATTTTGAGAATCTCATTATTGTCACTTCACTAAGCATTTTCAAAATGATGAATAAAACATAAACAAATGGAATGAGAGATTGTTGCCACGGATGATTCTAAATTGCAGATGGCTCATTACTGTGGTGAAGGCTTTCTTTATGTTTTGTGCTTGGATTTTGCTGCATCAGCTACCCTTCTCCCTATATTTTGATTTACATATGCCATAGACCGAAGCTAATTTTTCACCAATCTGAGGTAGCTTAATTTTGGTGAATCAAGTTAATAATCTTGGATTTATGGGAATGTGGGAAACAAATTAATAAAAAATGAATTTCTTACTAAACTGAAGCTTTTGTCCATTAAAATTTAGTAAAGCCAGCCCAATGTCCAAGTCCGTATTTTGTCATTTCTTGGGTGTTGAGAGTTAAAATTTTAGACAGAGGTCTATAGAGCAAGTACAAAAGGATTTCTATATGCATATATACCATGAGCTGACTCTTAAATCATAGATTTTATAAATTTATAAATAAAATTATTTAAGAAATGAACTGTATGTATTTTTTTTTAAATTCGTTTGTTGTTGTTGTTATTGAGAATATACACAGCAAAACAGACACCAGTTCAACCATTTCACATACAATTCAGTGGCACTGATTACATTCTTTGAATTGTGCAACCATTCTCACTTTCCTGTACATAGTTATTCCTCCTTCATTAATATAAACTCTCTGCCCCCCTAAGGTAATATGTAATTTTTAAAAATAAGATTTTGATTTCTGGTCATGATTGCAGAATGTGACATTCAGGAAAACAGATGAAATGAATGAAAGAGCAATTCCATGGTTGTCAGGGATCCAGTCAGACTTCTTCTACTTTGTTCTTCTGTGTCCCTCAGCACATGACATTTGACTGCATGGCCCAAGATGGTTGACTCAGCCACATGTGTGTCCATAAGCCAGCCAACAGGCAAAAGGAAGGAAGAGAACAAACCTATGCCCTTTTAGGGTACTCCCACGAATCTATACACACCTCAACTGCTTACATCTCTGTGAATGTAACCTTGTTATATATCTACCTAATTGCAAGGGGAAGTTGCTGGATGGCACAAATGGTTCAGTGCTAGTAGCCTTAGTTGGCAGTCTGAGCCCATCCAAAGGCATGTTGGAAGACAAGCCTCATTATCTGCTTTTGAAAGATCACAGCCTTGAAAACCTTATGAAGCAGTTCTGCTCTAACACACATGGGGTCACAATGAGTCAGAATCACAACAATTCCAAGGGAGGCTGGGAAATAGCCTTATCCTGGGCAGTTCTGTGCCTAGCTAAGTCACATATTCTGTTTCTAGAGAAGAAGAGATTGACAATCCTGGGAAATAATTAATAGTCCCTATTAATTATTTAATAGGGAACGCTTATTGACATGAAGAATATGTCTCATGATGTATTATAGATTAACTTGCTTTGCTGATCACTTAAAAATATAATTTTATCTTTTGTCTCAGGCTCAATTGTAAATATATTGAGGTCAGGGCACTGTGCCTTCTATTTAGTTTGTATTGCTACATTATCCAGCGTGGTGTTTTTAAAACAGTAAACATGTACATGTAATAAATATTTGTTCATTTGTTGGGGTCAGATTTTTATTATTATATTAGTTTATTTTTTGTTCATTAGAGTTTCACTCAAAAAAGGGGTGTTCTACTCAGGTAGTTGTAATATATATATATACACATATATATATATATGTATGCATATATATATTTATTTATTTACATATACACACATATATGTCATATATATACATTTATATATATATCATATATATATATATATATGTATATATATATATGTATCTAATAAGTATAACACAAAGGCTGAGGGTATAATAAATTTATATGTCTGTAAGGTTTCTACATTTTAGTTGTTGTTGTTAGGTGGTGTCAAGTAGGCTCTGAGTCATAGTGACCCGACTTATAACAGAATGGAACACTGCCCATTCCTGCACTATCCTCATAATCCATGCTATACTTGAGCCCATCACTTCAGCCACTTTGTCAGCCACTCTCATTGAGAGTCTTCCCCTTTTTTGCTGATTCTTTACCAAGCATGACGTCCATCTCCAAGGAATGTCCCTTTTGAGCACATGACTGACATAAGTGAGATGAAGTCTGGCCATTCTTGCTTCTAAAGAGCATTCTGGGTTCACTTCCTTCAGGATGGGTTTGTTCATTCTTCTGGCAGTCCATGATATTTTCAGGATTCGTCACCAACACCACAATTCAAATGCATCATATTCTTCTGCGGTCTTCCTTATTCACTGTCTAGGTTTCACATGCATATGAGGTGATTGAAAATACCATGATTCGAGTCAATGACATCTTTGTTTTTTAACACTCTAAGAGGTCTTTTGCAGCAGTGTATTTTCCCAGTGCAATATGGTATCTGATTTCTTGGCTGTTCCTTTTGTGGGTGTTGATTGTGGATTTAAGTAAAATGAAATCTCTGACAACTTCAATCTTTTCTCCATTTATCATGATGTTGTATATTGGTTCAGTTGTGAGGATTTTTGTTATCTTTATGTTGAGGTGTAATCCATACTGAAGACTGTAGTCTTTGATCTTCATCAGTGAGTGCTTCAATTCATCCTCACTTTCAGCAAGCAAGGTTGTTTCATCTGCATATTGCAGGTTGTTAACAAGTCTTACTCCAATCCTGATACTGTGTTCTTGTTTATTTTTTTAAAAAATTTTATTGGGATTTTGGTGCAAATTTATGAAGCAGATTCATTTTACCCTTAACTGTTTATGCACATTTAATTTCACAGACCTGATTACAATTCCAGCAATAAAAAGCTGTCCACCCATCTCCTCCCTGTGACTACCCTTTCCCTGTGTTCTTCTTATCTATTCATTCCTATCTGTCCAGCTTTCCCTCTATGCAAATGCTGCCCTTCTGATCTCTTATGGTTGATTGATCTAAGTTGTACATCTTCCTAGGGTAGGTGAGTACAGCTACCTATTGTTGTTGTTGTTGTTGTTAAGTGTCGTCGAGTCGTTTCTGACTCATAGCGACCCC
>NW_006921637.1:9800953-9814973 GCF_000298275.1 Orycteropus afer afer | reverse complement strand
TACAGTGACTCTGTGTATTCCTGCCATCTTCTCTTGATGTTTCCTGCATCATTCAATATTTTGCCCATAGAATCTCTCACTATTGCAACTCGAGGCTTCAATTTTTTCTTCAGTTCTTTCAGTTTGAGAAATGCTGAGCGTGCAGCTACCTGGAGTAGGTATTCTGCTTGTAGGCCTTTTTTTCTGTTTGCCTGAGAGCTAATCCATGGAAGTAAGTCCAGTTCCAGGCCTGAAGGATAACCTGGGGCCATAGTCTCAGGGC
Organism: Orycteropus afer afer; assembly: GCF_000298275.1. Taxonomy (NCBI): domain Eukaryota; kingdom Metazoa; phylum Chordata; class Mammalia; order Tubulidentata; family Orycteropodidae; genus Orycteropus; species Orycteropus afer. Next base: position 9,814,711 of record NW_006921637.1, on the reverse strand, counting down.
TTCCACCAGTCTCTATCTGACCAGTAATTCTGGTCATTTTTTTGTTTCTGCATTTTGTTCCACATATTTTCTCCCACTCTATTCAGGATCTCCAACTGTGATCCCTTTCTGAGTTGTTGGCATTACCAGCTGGGAATCATCTAGTTCTGGTCTCAGGTTCATGGAAGCTGAGGTTTCTGTGGTCCATCATACCCTTGGACTAATTGTTCCATATGACTTTGATTTCCTCTACTCTTCTTTGCTTCAGAAGAGTGCATACCAATAGTTGCATCTTAGATGGCTGCTTGAAAGCCTTTAGACACTGGGGTCAGATTATAAAATAAACTATTAAACCTTTGTTTCTTCATTTTGGATTACAGTCTCAGATCTTGGCTGTCTTGCTTCTTTATTTGTTTCCTAGTTTAATGATATCAGTGGTACGTTTGATAGTTTTCATGGAAGATGCTTGAGTTGTCTGGCTTATATATTGTATAGCAGATGAAACAATCTGTTAATAGAAAAGGAATTGAAATATTCCAGCATACTTAAAAGTAAAACTAAAAACCACAGCCATTGAATTGATTCTAACTCATAACAACCCTATAGAACAGGATTGAACTGTCCTGTAAGGCTTCCAAGGCTGTAAATCTTTATGGAATTAGACTGCCTCATCTTTCTCCCACAGATTGGCTGGTGAGTTCAAACTGCTGACCTTTTTGCTAGCAGCCCAATGCTTTAACCGTGACACTGCCAGATCTCCTTACTCAAGGCAGAAGGAGACAGAAATCCACACTGGATCCAATGACATTTGTCGCAATGACACAGTCTTTATGAAAGCATGAAGAAGGCCTGTGCTTTTCACTCCTGTCAGCTGTTCCTAAGCCTTCAGTAGAAGACAATTTTAAGTTCAGTGAAATACAGTGAAAGCTAAATCTATCTTTCAACCCCTGAGTACTTATGGAAATTAACTATAAACCTTTAATTATTGTGGGTTTCAATTTTTTTGTTTAAGGGAGGGTATGATGGAAAAAATCATTAACTTCCTTTACAGTGTGCAACATCTGCTTTGCAGAAAAAAGACAGCCCTGAGATTTACATAACTGCTTCTCTGTCCCTTGTGTATAAATTGGTAATCTGTATTGTATTTTATTAGTATTGTTGATTTTGCACTGTAACTGAGATATAGAGGAGGCAGACGTCAAGGGGAGTGATTTAATCACAGAATCATCAGGGCTAGAATTTTAAATAGGGCATCATTAGCATGTTAATGAATTTACCCACTTTGTGAGAGCTGCCTGAGTAGAACAGATACTGCGGATATAGCACCAATTGCTAGCTGGGTCTGTGGCCAGTGAGCTGCCAAAATTTTGTATAGAGGATCCTTAAAACACATAAAGGATTTGTAAATGGTAGTATCAAGTGATAAGATTTAGTTGTGCTGAGAATGAGGGATGGCTTGTTGTGTCTGGCCTTCACTTATTTGCCTTTTAATGAGTGAGGTAGGGTGAGTAGAAGGCAGATAATGGGCAATTTCAGAGTAATACAATTGATGTCGAGTCATTTTTCAAGTTATGATTTAGGGTTTATACTTTCTGTTTTAGATTAGAAAGGTCATATGTCTAAGCTGACAGAACTTTGCTCTTATTTTTTGGACTACTTCATAATATTGAGCTTGTTGTTGTTATGTGCCATTGAGTAGGACCAGACCCATAGCGACCCCTCCTTGGATTTCCGACGCAGTATCACTATGGAAGTAGATTGTCCCATCTTCCTTCTGAGGAGTAGCTGGTGGGTTTGAACTGCCAGCTTTCTGGTTAGCAGTCAAGTGCCTTAGGCATTATGCTACCAGAGCTCCTTATTGAGCTTGAAGTAGTTAATAAAAGGAAGTATGACATGCTTTAGTTAGACATTAGATTCCTTAACTCTATTGTGGTAGATCTCACCATGGAGTTGGACAGATGACAGGAGTGGAGCCCAGAGAATGGCATGAGAGATGGCAGGAGCAGAGCCGAGAGAGCTGGTATGAAACAGTGACAGCCTTACCAGCCCACAGAGGAGAAAGTGAGGTGCCATTGGGTAGACAGCTCCCTGGTGGAGTGGGTTGCCTTCGGGCATTAATTGCTAGAGAAGACCGGCATAAAATGGAGTGGAGTTAAGGTTATGATGTTTTTAATTGTATTTCATACCAAATTGGAATGGGCAGATTCTTGACATGCTAATTTATTTAGAGCAGGAACTTGCTTGTCAGACTTTTATGTGTCTGCAGATTTTCTACTTTGTAGATCTGTCTTGGTTTGTGTGCGTGGAGCCATTTCAGGCACAGGATGCAGTAAGCAGCCCTGGGACCAGTGGAAGGCAGGTGTTTGCCCCAGGGGAAGGCCAGGTAACTGAGCAGGGTGGGGGAGACCAGGAAATGAGTAGAGCAGTTTAGATCAGCTAGGGGAGACAAGTTTGTCTGTCAGTTTGTTGTACTGTGGTAATTTGAGTGTTGTTGTGAGGCTGGAGGCTATGCCACCAGTGTTTCAAATGCAAGCAGGGTTACCCATGGTGGACAGGTTTCAGCAGAGCTTCCAGACTAAGACAGATTCTGAAGAAGAAAGAAGCCATCCAGTTCTCAAAGAATTGGCCAGTGAAAACCTTTTGAATAGCAGTGGAACACTGTCTGATATATTACTGGAAGACACTATGAATAGCCCTGAAACACTGCATAAAATAATGCTAGAATATGGACCCCTCAGGTTGGAAGGCACTCAAAATACAACTAGAGAAGAGCTGCCTCCTCAGAGTAGCACCTACCTTAATGGTGTGGCTACAGTAAAGCTTTGGGAACCTCCATTTGTTGATGTGGCAAGTTTCAAGATGAGAAGAAACAGCTGGAAACATGTATTTATAATCAAAACATGGGATTTATGATGTATGAATCTAGGAGAATTGGAAGTTGTCAAAAATGAAATGGAATGCATAAAGAGTGAAATCCTAGGCATTTGTGAGCTGAAACGGACTGATTTTGGCCATCTTCGATCAGACAAGCATAGATCGACTATGCCAGGAATGGCAAGTTGAAGGGGAATGGTGTGGTATTCATCATCACAAAGAATGTGTCAAGGTCTATCTTGAAGTACAATGCTAATAGTGATAGGATAATATCCATATGCCCACAAAAAAGACCAATTAATATTACTATTATTCAAATTTACACACCAACCACCAAAGTGAAGGGGAAAGGAAAAGAAAGTCAGGGCATCCAGGAGAGAGTGAGAACAAGCAGCAGAGGGATCCAGGTAAGGGGAGGGACCCAGGCCCAAACCCCCAAGTGGCAGGAAAAGCAAAGGGGAAAGGAAAGGAAAGCTGGGGGAATCAAAGACAGAGGGATCCTGGTAAAGGGTGGGAGGAGAGGTTTCGAACAGCTTAGGGAGACAAACTTGTCTATCAGTTTGTCATGCTCTGGTGTTGTGTTGCTGTGAGGCTTGAGGCTATGCCACCAGTGTTTCAAATGATGATGGGGTTGCACAGGTTTCAGCGTGGCTTGCAGACTGGTACAGGAAGAAGGAGGAGGCCATCCACTTCTCAAAGAATTGACCATGGAAAACCTTATAAATAGCCAAAAAACACTGTCAGTTGCATTACTAGGCAACTATATGAATAGCCCAGAACCACTGTCTGATGCAGTGCAGGACAACGAGCCAGTTAGGTTGTAAAGTTCTCAAAACAGGACTGGGAAAGTGTTGCATCAACAGAGTAGAACCAACCTTACTGATATGGATAAACTAAAGCTTTTGGGACCTCCATTTGCTGACCTGACAGGACTCAAATTGAGGAGAAATAGCTACAAACACCCATTAATAATCAGAACACGGAATGTACAAAGTACAAATCTAGGAAAATTAGAAGCTGTCAAAAATGAAATGAAATGCATAAAGATTGATATCCTAGGCATTAGTGAGATGAAGTGGACTGATTTTGGACATTTTCAATCAGACAACCATATGATCTACTATGCCAGGAATGACAGTTTGAAGAGGAATGGCATGGCATTCATCATAAAGGATTATTTCAAGATCTGTCCTGAAGTACAATACTGTCAGTGACAGGATAATATCCATATGTCTACAAAGAAGACCTGTTAATATAACTATTATTCAAATTTAGGCACCAACCACCAAAGCCAAAGATGAGGAAATTAAAGATTTTTATCAACTTCTGCAGTCTGAAATTGACCAAACGTGCAATCAAGATGTGTTAATTATCACTGGTGACTGGAATGCAAAAGTTGGAAGCAAAGAAGAATTACCAGTAGTTGGAAAATTTGGCCTTGGTGACAGAAATAATGCTGGAGATCACATGATAGAATTTTGCAAGACCAATGACTTATTCATTGCAAATACCTTTTTTAACAACACAAACAGTGGCTATACACATGGGCTTCACCATATGGAATATGCAGGAATCAGATTGACTACATCTGTGGTAAGAGGTGATGGAAAATCTCAATATCTTCAGCCAAAACCAGACCAGGAGCAGATTGTGGAACAGAGCATTAACTGCTCATACACAAGTTCAACTTGAAGTTGAAGACAATTAAAACAAGTCCATGAGACAAAAATATGACCTTGAATATATGGGTCTCTTCCATATGGATTTAGAGACCATCTAAAGAATATATTCAATGTATTGAACACCAATGAACAAAAACCCAAAGAATAATGGGATGACATCAAGAACATCATCCATGAAGAAAGCAAGAGGTCATTAAAAAAATGAGGAAAAAAAGAAAAGACCAAAATGGATGACAGAAGAGACTCTGAAGCTTACCCTTGAGCAGAGATTAGCCAAAGCAAGTGGAAGAATTGGCAAGATAAAAGAACTGAACTAAAGATTTCAAAGAGCTGATTGAGAAGACAAAGCCAATCACTCTATTGAAACTATAATGAAATGTGCAGACTTGGCGTTAGAAAACGAAAAGGGAAGAACATGCTCAGCATTTCTCAAGCTGAAAGAACAAAGGAAAAAATTTAAGCCTCAAGTTGCAATATTGAAAGTTTCTATGGGCAAAATATTGAATGATGCAGGAAGCATCAAAAGAAGATGGAAGGAATACACAGAGTCACTGTACCAAAAAAACTGGTCAATCTTCGTCCACTTCAGGAAGTGGCATATGGTCAAGAACCAGTGGAACTGAAGGAAGAAGTCAAAGCTGCACTGAAGGACTTGGCGAAGAAGAAGGCTCCAGGAATTGGTGGAATACCCACTGAGCTTTTTCAACAAACGGATGCCCCACTGGAGGCACTCACTTGGTTATGCCAAGAGATTTGGAAGACAGCTACCTGGCCAACTGACTGGAAGAGACCCATATTTGTACCCATTTCAAAGAAAGGTGATCCATAGAATGTGGAAATTATCAAACAATATCACTAATATCACACACAAGTGAAATCTTACTGAAGTTAATTCAAAAATGATTGCAGCAGTATATTGACAGAGAACTTCCAGAGGTGCAAGCTGGAGTCAGAAGAAGACATTGAACAAAGGATATCATTGCTGATGTCAGATGGATCTTGGCTCAAAGCAAAGAATTCCAGAAATATGTTTACTTGTGTTTTATTGACTATGCAAAAGCATTTGATTGTGTGGATCATAACAAACTGTGGATACCATTGAGAAGAATGGGAATTTCAGAACACTTAATCATATGCACAAGGAACCTGTGTGTATACCAGGAGGCTGTTGTTCAAACAGAACAAGAGGACACTGCATGGTTTAAAATCAAGAAGAGAGTGTGTCAGGTTGTATCCTTTCACCATACTTATTCAATCTATATGCTGAGCAAGTAATCTGAGAAGCTGGACTATATGAAGAAGAACATGGCATCAAGATTGGAGGAAGAATCAACAACCTGTAATACGCTAATGACACAACTTTGCTTGCTGAAAGTGAGGAAGACTTGAAGCACTTACTGATGAAGATTGAAGAATACAATCTGCACTATGGACTAAATCTCAACATAAAGAAAACAAAAATCCTCACAACTGGACCTATAAGCAGCATCATGATAAATGGAGAAAAAATTGAGGTTGTCAAAGACTTCACTTTGCTTGATTCTACAGTCAACGCCAGTGGAAGCAACAGTCAGGACATCAGATGACGTGTAGCGTTGGGAAAGTCACCTGCAAAAGACCTCTTTCAAGTGCTGAAGAGCAAAGATGTCTTCTGGAGGACTAGACTGTGCCTGACACAAGCCATGATATTTTCAATTGCCTCATATGCATGTGAGAGCTGGACAATGAATAAGGAAGACCAAAGAAGAGTTGATGCTTTTGAATTGTGGTGCTGGCAAAGAATGCTGAAAGTACCATGGACTGCTAAAAGAACAAATCTGTCCTGGAGGAAGTGCAGCTGGAGTGCTCTTTGGAAGCAAGAGTGGCAAGACTTCGTCTCACCTACTTTGGTCATGTTATCAGAAGAGATTATTCCCTGGAGAAGGATATCAAGGTGGAGGGTCAATGAAGGAGGGGAAGGCCCTCAATGAGATGGATTGACACAGTGGCTGCATTGATAGGCTCAAGTTTAGCAGGGATTGCAGAGCTGGCACAGGACAGGCAGTGTTTTGTTCTGCTGTGCATAGAGTTGCTATGAATCAGAGACCACTTGACAGCACCTAACAACCACCACCACCACACCACCACCAAAGCCAAAGATGAGGATATTGAAGATTTCTACCAACTTCTGCAGTCTGAAATTGATCAAACATGCAATCAGGGTGCGTTAATTATCACTGGTGATTGGAACACAAAAGTTGGAAACAAAGAAGAATCACTGGTAGCTGGAAAATAGGACCTTGGTGATAGAAATGATGCCAGAGCTTGCATGATAGAAGTTTGCAAGACCAATGATTTATTCATTGCAAATACCTTTTTGTGACAATACACGTGGACTCTAACAGAAGGAGTACACAGGAGTCAGAATTACTACATATGTGGCAAAAGATGATGGAGAAGCTCAATATCTTCAGCCAAAACAAGGCCAGGAGCTGATTGTGGAACACACACATGCAACAGAACTGCTCACATGGAAGTTCAAGTTGAAGCTGAAGACAGTTAGAAGAAGTTCATGAGAGTCAAACTCTGACTTTGATTATGTTGTTGTTGTTATGTGCCATTGAGTTGGACCTGACTCATAGCAACCCCTCCTTGGATTTCCAAGGCAGTATCACTATGGAAGTAGATTGCCCAACCTTCCTTCTGAGGAGTGGCTTGTGAGTTTGAAACGCCAGCCTTCTGGTTAGCAATCAAGTGCCTTTGGCACTACGCTACCAGAGCTCCTGACCTTGATTATATCCCCCCTGAATTTAGAGACCATTTAAGAATAAATTTGATACACTAAAAACCGGTGACCGAAAACCAGAGGAATTGTGGGATGACATCAGGAACATCATCCACGAAGAAGCAAAGAGTTATTTAAAAAAAGGAAGAAAAAGACAAAATGGATGTCAGAAGAGATTCTGAAACTTGCCCTTGAATGCAGCTCAAGAAGGCAGTCAATTTTTATAATGAAATGTGCAAAGACCTGAAGTTAGAAAACTGAAAGTTAAGAACATCCTTGACATTTCTCAAGCTGAGGAACTAAGGAATAAATTTAAGCCTTGAATAGCAATATTGAAAGATCCCCAGGCAATATGCTGAATGATGCAAAAAGCATCAGAAGAAGACGGATGGAATACACAGAATCATTATACTGGAAAGAATTAGTAGATAGGCATTCATTTCAAGAGGTGACATATGATCAAGAACCAATGGTTTGAAGGAAGAAATTGAAGCTGCACTGAAGGAATTGGCAAAAAAAAACAAGGCTCTGGGAATTGACAGAATACTCACTGAGATGTTTCAACAAACAGATGTTGCACTGGAGGCACTCACTTGGCTATGCCAGGAGATCTAGAAGACAGCTATCTGGCTGTACCCATTCCAAAGGAAGGTGATCCCACAGAATGCAAAAATTATCAAACAATATTGATATCATGCACAAGTAAAAGCTCACCAAAGATAATTAAAAAATGATTGCAGCAGTATATTGAAGAGAACTTCCAGAAATGCAAGCTGGATTCAAAAGGGCATGTGGAGCAAGGGGTATCATAACTGATATCAGATGGTTCTTGGCTGAAAGCAAAGAATATCAGAAAGATGTTTACTTTTGTTTTATTGACTATGCAAAGGCATTCAATTATGTGGGTTATAACAAATTGTGGATAACATTGAGAAGAATGGGAATTCCAGAACACTTAATTGTACTCATGAGGAACCTGTACATAGACCAGGAGGCTTTTGTTGGAACAGAACAAGGGGATACTGCATGGTTTAAAATCAGGAAGGAAGTGTGTCAGGGTTGTATCCCTTTACCATACTTATTCATCTGAGAAGCTGGACTATATGAAGAAGAATGTGGTGTTAGGATTGGAGGAAACTCATTAATAACCTGTGATATGCAGATGACACAACTTTGCTTACTGAAAAGTGAGGCTGACTTGGAGCACTTACTGATGAAGATGAAAGAATACAGTCTGCAATATGGATTACATCCATATTGATGTAAAGAAAACAAAAGATGTTTTGATGTAAAGAAAACATAAAGAAAACAAAAATCCTTACAACTGGACCAATAAGCAGCATCATGATAGATGGAGAAAAGATTGAAGTTGTCAAAGACTTCATATTACTTGGTCTTACAATTGATCCCAATGGAAGCAGAAGTCAAGACATCAAAAGATATATTGCATTGGGCAAATCTGTTGTAAAAAGACCTCTTTCATATGCTGAAGGGCAAAGATATCTATCTCCTTGAAGACTAAGAAGTGCCTAATCCAAACCATGGTATTTTCAATCACCTCATATGCATGTGAGAGCTGGACAATGAATAAGGAAGACTGAAGAAGAGTTGATGCTTTTGAGTTGTGGTGTTGATGAAGAATGCTGAAAGTAGTGTGGCCTGCTAAGAGAATGAACAAATCTGTCCTGGAAGAAGCGCAGCTGGAATTTATCCTTGGAAATGAGAATGGCCAGACTTCGTCTCACCTACTTTGGTCATGTTGTCAAAAGGGACCATTCTCTGGAGAAGGATATCATGCTTGGTAAAGTGGAGGGTCAATGAAAGAGGGGAAGGCCCTCAACAAGATGGATTGATACAGTGGCTGCAGCACTGGGCTCACGTATAGTACGGATCATGAGGCTGGCACAGGACTGGACAGTGTATATAGGGTCACTGTGAGTCAGAGATGACTTGATGGCACACAACAACAACATATCCATTTTAGTAACCAATACTTATTCTAGTCTCTTTCTACATTCCATCCACATTCTGGAGAGCTGATGCCATGGTAAACAAACATACACACTTGCACCCTACCCCTATACAGTATAAGCTAAGAATGGTGGCAAGGGCCACATTTTGAGTGAGGAATAATTTGTTGCATGAAGGTGGTGACATGCATTGCAGATATTTCACATCTCTTGTCTTTGCCCTGTCTTCAACTCCCCACCCTCACTCCAATTTAAAATGTTCCTGGCTGGGAGCACTACCATCCTCAGTGCTCTTAACTTCAACATTTTTAAGTTTTAATAGAATCAACTTGACTTGAAAATATTCTAATCTAAAAAAACAAACTCACTGCCATCAAGTCAATTCCAACTCATAGTGACTCCCATTGGGTTTCCGAGGCTATAAATGTTTACAGAAGTAGATCTCCCCATCTTCCTTCAGCAGAGCAGCTGGTGTGTTTGGACTGCTGACCTTCTGATTAGAAGTCAAGTGGCTTATCCACTATACCACAAGAGCCCCTTTTTGAAAATATTCTAGCTGTTATTAAAATTATGAGGCCACTAAATTCTATTATTGGTACTGTCATTTCTGTAGACTCCTAAATTTTAAAATGACTTCTTTAAAGATTTTTCTTCCATCATTCTTTATTTATTACTGTATATATTTATTGTATTCAATGACATGAGGCAAAGTATGTGTAACTTTTGCTGTGTACACAGATTATTATGGGTTTCTTAGAAATATGCTCTGAGAAAAGGAAGGATAGCCCCTTGTATATTGTCAGTTTCTCTTCAGTAACAGATCTTTCGTTTATCATTTTTTTTTCAAGCTTTACTTTGTGCCAAGCATTGTGCTAAGACTTGACACAACTCTAATCTTTAATTTTCAGGACAACCTTATATGGCAGGCCCCAGTATAATTGTGATTTTACAGATGAAGAAGCTGAGGGTTGGAGAACTTCAGCTCCTTGTCCAAGGTCACACAGCTATGAGTGGTCAGGCCAGGATTTGATTGAACTTTTACTTTGTTCTATAAGAACCTGGTGACACAGTGGTTAAGCACTCAATTGCTAACCAAAAGATTAGCAATTTGGATCTGTCAGCTGCTATGGGAGAAAGATTAAAGGTCTGCTTCTACAAAGATATACAGCTTTGGAAACCCTAGGGGGCAGTTTTACTCTGTCCTGTATGGTTACTATGAGTCAGAATTGACTAGATGGCATTGGTTACATGATACTATATTGTTTAACGGAGGCAGTGGTGGTTCAGTGGTAAAATTACTGCCTTCCATGTAGGAGACCAGTGTTCGATTCCTGGTGAGTGCACCTCACGCATAGCCAACACTCATCACTAGAGGCTTGTATGTTTCTGTAATGGTGATAGGTTTCAGTAGACCTTTTAGACATAAGACAGTCAAGGAAGAAAGGTCTGGTGATCTACTTCCAAAAATCAGTCAAAGAAAACTCTGTAGATAGCAATGGTCTGGTCTGCAAGCAATCACAGGAATGGTGCAGGATTGGGAAGTGTTTTGTTCCATTGTGAATGGGGTTGGCATGAGTTGGTACCTGACTGGACAGCAGCTGACAACAACAAAGTGTAGTTTAAGGTCCATAGTTCTCTTTTCTTGTCATGTCTTTGTTTGAGTATTGGGGTAACACTGGCCTTGTAGAATGAGGTCTACGTTGTTTATAAACTTGATTCCTTATGTAAGTCCCTCTACCCAACCTCAACTTCACCATCCTACATAAATGCTGTGCTTGTAGATTTGTGATTATGAAACAAAATTATAGTAGAAGCTGTCTCTAGACAATGTTGAGTGCCCTGTCAGGTGATGGTCCTTGTTCATTTTGGAATTTTTAAGTACACTTCCAATATTTTATGCCTGAAATGGTGATCTACCACCTACAATTTTGTGTAACAGACATATCATTTAACTCTATAGGAGGTTATATAAGTTATTACCCAAATGATAATCACATATTTTGTATTAAAGCCAAAATCATACTTTGGGTGGCTAAGATGGATTTAGCATATTAAAACACAAATCAGAAATAAGATGAACTGTGGCAATTTAATTAAATATATGTTTGTTAGTTCAAACCACTTTTTTTTTTCTTGCACACATATACATATTCTCTCTCTTTTTTTTTTAATTGTGATTTGGGTGAAAGTTTACAGACCAAATTCACTTTCCATATAGCAGTTCACATACACTTTGTCTTATGTCATTGAATACAATTTACCACAATGCAAGAGCTCCTCTCCCACTTATTTCCCATAGTTACCTCTTCTCTGTGTCCTTCCCTCCATGCACTCCTGCCCTCTGAGCTATGTCCCTGTGCATAAACAGCCTTTCTATTCTCCCATGATTGTTCTCTCCAAGGAGTTTATCTACATAGTGTAAATGTTCACCTCATATGCTTTTTGTTTGGCTGGAAACCACATGTATGGGTTCAATTCCAGACCTGAAGGGCAGCTAGGGGCCATAGTCTCAGTGGTTCCACCAAGCTCTATCAGACCAGCAAACCTGGTCCCCCGCCTTTTTTTTTTTTTTTTAAATGATTTTGAGTTTTGTTCCACATTGTTCTCCCATTCTATCCAAGATCTCCTACATAGATACTCCTGCAAGTTGTTGACAATGGTAGCTGGGTACCATCTAGTTCTTCTGGTCTCATAGTCACATAGGCTGAGAATCACATGGTGTAACAGTCACTTGGACTGATTGTTTTCATGAATCTTTGGTTTTCTTCATTCTTCTTTGCTCTGGATGAAGAGAAACCCATCATTGCATCTAGATGGCTACTTGCAAGCTTTTAAAATCCCAGCCACTACTCATCAAAGTAGTATGTGAAACAATGTTTTGTGTAGTATGTTATGCCAGTTGAGCTTGATGTCCCCAGCGACTATGGTCCTGAGCCCACAGGTCCAACTACTCACTCCCTCTGGGTAGCTGGCTGTGACCAAGAAGTGCTACAACCTTGTCCCTTGTCAGCTCTACCATATCCCTGGAAATTCTTACAGAACATACAAATGCGCTTGGAGAAGCATTGTCTGCCAACTCTCTATATACATGGTCTTGGGCACATTCCTCCCTGCACAGACATACCTAATAGTTCAGCCTGTCTACCCATCTATCCACTGGATAGACATGTTTGCCTTCACTGACAACACAGTACTATATGTGCAAAAGAGTTCATCTTTGTTGTCTCTACCTCCCATGTACCTCTCTATGCCTTCGTCTTCCTCAGTGCCACCATATTGATCACTCACATTTGGTACATTGCCCTTCTCTTCATGCAAATCAATACTTATCTCTACCTATCTAACAGTGTTCCCTTCCATTACCTCCCACCCCTGGAAGGAAAATTTCCTTCCATATATAAACCTTTCCTTAACTTTGGACAATAATGGACTAATACACTATTTGTTCTTCTGTGATTGACTAATTCCACTCAGCATAATGGTCTCCAAGTTCATCCATGTTATGCAGTGTTTTGCAGATTCCACGTTATCCTTTAGGGTTGCATACTATTCCATTGTGTGTATGTACCATAGTTTGCTGATTCATTCTTCTGTTGATGAACACCCAGGTTGTTTCCATCTTTTGGCTATTGTAAATAGCGGTGTGATGAACATGGGTATGCATATGTCTGTTCTTGTCCTGGTTCTCACTTCTTTAGTATATGTAGCTACTAATGGAGTGGCTGGATCAAATGGGATTTCTAATTCCAACTTTTGAAAGAATCGCTATACTGCTTTCCACAGTGGTTGTACCATTTGACAGTCCCACCAGCAGTATATGAGAGTCCCAATCTATCCACATCCTCACCAGCATTTGTTACTTTCTGTCTTGTTGAACTTTGCTACTAATGCTGCGGCAAGATGTAATTCATTGTTTTGATTTGCATCTCGCTAATGGCTAATGATTGTGAGCATTTCTTCATATGTTTGTTGGCTACCTGAATATCCTCTTTGGTGAAGTGTCTATTCATGTCTTCTGCCCATTTTTTAGTTGGATTATTTGTCTTTTTGTTATTGGGGTGTTTGAGTTTTCTATAAATTCTAGAGATAAGTCCCTTGTCAGATATGTCATTGCCAAATACTGTTTCCCAATATGTAGGTTCTCTTTTGACTCTTTTGGAGAAATCTTTGGAAGCACATAAAAATTTAATTTTTAGAAGGTCCCATTCATCTAGTTCCTCATCTGCTGTTTGTGCATTTTGGGTTATGCTTGATAGTCTGTTTATGCCATATATTATGGCCCCTAAATTTGCCCCTAGTTTTTCCTTGAGGAAATTTACAGTTTTAGGTTTCACATTTGATCCATCTGGAATTAGTTTTTATGTATGGTTTGAGGTACAGATCTTGTTTCATTTTTCTGCAAATGGATACCCAGTTTTGCCAGCACCATTTATTAAACAAACATTCTCTTCCCCATTTAATGGATTTTGGCCCTTTGTCAAAGATCAGC
>NW_006921637.1:9787539-9795181 GCF_000298275.1 Orycteropus afer afer | reverse complement strand
CAAATTCTTCTGCTAGTTGGGGTTTAGTCCAATTCTGTATCCTTCCCTTCAAGTCTCAGAGGTCCAAGATTATCTTCTGTGTCTGTGTTAATTGGTTTCCCTTTTCTTTGTTGAAGAGGGTCTTTGCAATCCTTCTGCCTAGCCTGCCATCTTGCCAGAAGCCGCCTCTTAGGGTTTCTTGAAATAGTGTTTTATAGTTTTCTTTGTACAAGTCTTTTGTGTCCCTGGCAAGATTTATTCCCAAGTATTTTATATTTTTGGTAGGTATTGTAAATTGTATTTATTTCCTTATTTCTTTTTCAGCAATCTCTTTGCTGGTGTAGAGGCATCCAACTGATTTTGGATGTTGATCTTGTATCCTGTAATGATGCTAAATCTCTCAATTAGTTCCAGTAGAGTTTTTACTGAGTCTCTTGGATTTCCTACATATAAAATCATATCATCAGCAAACAGGGATAGTTTGACTTCTTCTTTACCAATTAGGATGCCTTTGATTTCCGTTTCTTGCCTTATTGCCTGGCTAGGACTTCCAATACAACATTGAATAGAAGTGGTGTTGTGGGCATCCTTGTCTGGTTCCTGTTTGCAAGGGGAATGATTTCAGTCTCTCTCCATTGAGAATAATGTTAGCTGTTGGTTTTGTATAGGTGCCCTTTATTATGTTGAGGAATGTCCCTTCTATTCCTATTTTGCTGAGAGGTTTTTTTTTGTTGTTGTTAAATGGGAATGGGTGTTGGATTTTATCAAATGCCTTTTCTACATCAATTGATATGATCATGTGGTTCTTTTCCTTTGTTTTATTTATGTGGTGGATGATGTTGATGGGTTTTCTAATGTTGAAGCATCCTTGCATACCTGATATGAACCCCACTTGGTCAAAATGAATTATTGCCTTGATATGTTGTAGGAGTCTATTGGCTAGGATTTTGTTGAAGATTTTTGCATCTATATTCATGAGGTATATTGGTCTGTAGTTTTCTTTTTTAGTGATGTCTTTGCCTGGTTTTGGTATCAAGGTTATTCTTCCTTCATAAAATGAATTAGCATGGATTCCATCCTTTCTATGTTTTGAAATAATTTGAGTAGGATTAGTGTCATTTCTGGGAGCTCTGGTAGCATAGTGCCTAAGACATTTGACTGCTAACCAGAAGGCTGGTGGTTCAAACCCACCAGCCATTCCCTGGAAGGAAGATGGGGCAATCTACTTCCATAGTGATACTGCCTCGAAAACCCAAGGAGGGGTCATTATGAGTCAGGTTGACTTGACGGCACATAACAACAACAACAACAGTGTCATTTCTTCTCTGAATGTCTGGTAGAATTCTCCAGTGAAGGTCTATGGGCCAGAACTTTTTTTTGTTGTTAATTTTTTTATGACCTGTTTAATTTCTTCTTTTGTTATGGATGTGTTCAACTTTTCCACATCAGTCTGTGTTAGTTTAGGTAAGTGGTATGTTTCTAGAAATCTGTCCATTTCTTCCAGATTTTCAAATTTGTTGGAGTCAGCTGCAGAGATCCCAGAGAGGGAACCCAGACCACACCCCACAAGTGGCAAGGTGGGAAAGCAGGGGAAGGACTGAAAAAGTCCAGGGGGACTGGGAGAGAGTCAGAAGTCAGCCACAAGGATCCAGGGAGGGGAGAGAACCTAGGCCATTCCCCACAAGAGGCAAGGCAGGAAAGTGGGAGAAAGGACAGAAAAAGACAAGAGGTACAGGGACAGAGTGAGAAGTCAGCTGCAGGGGTCCAGGTGAAGGGAGGGAACCCAGGCCATGCCCCACAAGAGGCAAGGTGAGAAAATAGGGGAATGTACAGAAAAAGGCCAGGGAGGCTGGACAGAGCGAGGAGGCAACAGTAGGGATCCAGGTAAGGGGAGCTTGGAAAGGTTACCAAGAACTAAGGGAGACAAACTTCTCTGTCAATTTGTCCTACTGTGGTGATGTGTTGCTGTGAGTCTTGAGGCTGTGCCACCAGTGTTTCAAACCCTGCGGGGTGCACATGGTGCACAGGTATCAGCATGGTTTACAGACTGAGACACGAGGAATAAGGAAGAGGCCATCCATTTCTCAAAGAACTGGCCAGGTAAAACCTTATGAATAGTAGAGAAACACTGATACATATCTGCACAAATTTATGAATAGTCCAGAAACATTGTCCAATACAGAGGAGGATGACTCACTTAGTTTAGAAGGCTCTCAAAATAGGACTAGGAAAGAGCTGCATCATCAGAGTAAAACCAGCCTTACTCATATGGATAAGGTAAAGCTTTTGAGACCCCCATTTGCTGACATGATACCACTCAAATTAAGGGAAACAGCTGCAAATATCCACTAATAAGTGGAACATGGAATGTACGAAGTATGAATCTAGGAAAATTGGAAGTTGTCAAAAATGAAATGGAATGCATAAAGATTGATATCCTCGGCATTAGAGAGCTGAAATGGACTGGTTTTGGCCATTTTGAATCATGCAACCATATGATCTACTATGATGGGAATAACAAATTGAAGAGGAATGGTGTGACATTCATCATCACAAAGGATGTTTCAAGATCTGTCCTGAAGTACAGTGCTGTCAGTGATAGGATAATATCCATATGTCTACAAGGAAGATCTGTTAATACTACCATTATTGTAATTTATGCACCAACCACCAAAGCCAAAGATGAGGAAATTGAAGATTTGTATCAACTTCTACAGTCTGAAATTGACCGAACATGCAATCAAGATGTGTTAATTATCACTGGTTACTGGAATGCAAAAGTTGGAAACAAAGAAGAATCACAGTTGGAAAATTTGGCCTTGGTGACAGAAATGATGCTGGAAATCGCATAGTAGAATTTTGCAAGACCAATGAATGATTCATTGCAAATAACTTTTTTTCAACAACACAAACGGGCTGTACACATGGACTTCACCAGAAGGAACACACAAGAATCAAATTGACTACATCTGTGGCAAGAGGCAGTGGAAAAGCTCAATATCTTCAGCCAAAACCAGGCCAGGAGCTGCTTGTGGAACAGAGCATCAACTGCTCATATGAAAGTTCAACTTGAAGTTGAAGACAATTAAAACAGGTCCATGAGAGCCAAAATATGATCTTGAATATATCTCTCCTGAATTTAGAGACCATCTAATGAATAGATTTGATGCATTGAACCCCAATGACTGAAAAGCAGAAGAATTGTGGTATGATACCAAGGACATCATCCATGGAGAAAGCAAGAGGAGTCTATAAAGATGAGAAAAGAAGACCAAAATGGATAATAGAAGAGACTCTGAAACTTGTCCTTGAGCAGAGAGTAGCTAAAGGAAATGGAAGAAATAGCAAGATAAAAGCTGAACTGCAGATTTCAAAGAGCAACTCAGGAAGACAAAGCTGATTAGTATAATGAAATGTGCAAAGACTTGGAGTTAGAAAACCAAAAGGGAAGAACACACTTGGCATTTCTCAAGCTGAAAGAATTGAGGAAAAAATTTAAGCCTCGAGTTGCAATATTGAAAGATTCTATGGGTAAAATATGGAATGATGCAAAAAACATCAAAAGAAGATGGAAAGAATACACAGAGTCAATATACCAAAAAGAACTGGTTGATCTTCATTCATTTCAGGAGGTGGCACATAATCTAGAACCAATGATACTTAAGGAGGAAGTTGAAGCTGCAATGAAGGAATTGGTGAAGAACAAGGTTCCAGGAATTGATGGAATACCCATTGAGATATTTCAAAAAATGGATGCCCCACTGGAGGCACTCACTTGGTTATTCTAAGAGATTTGGAAGACAGCTACCTGGCCAACTGACTGGAAGAGATCCATATTTGAACCCATTCCAAAGAAAAGTGATCCCACAGAATGTGGAAATTATCAAACAATATCATTAATATTGCATGCAAGTAAGATCTTACTGAAAATAATTAAAAAATTATTGCAGCAATATATTGACAGAGAACTTCCAGAGGTGAAGCTGGATTTAGAAGAAGCCATCGAACAAGGGATATCATAGCTGCTGTCAGATGGATCTTGGTCAAGGCAAAGAATACCAGAAAGATGTTTATTTGTGTTTT
Organism: Orycteropus afer afer; assembly: GCF_000298275.1. Lineage (NCBI taxonomy): Eukaryota > Metazoa > Chordata > Mammalia > Tubulidentata > Orycteropodidae > Orycteropus > Orycteropus afer. Next base: position 9,791,119 of record NW_006921637.1, on the reverse strand, counting down.
ATTGACTATGCAAAGGCATTTGATTATGTGTATCATGACTAATTGTGGATAACATTGAGAAGAATGGGAATTCCAGAACACTTGATTGTACTCATGAGGAACCTGTACATTGACCAGGAGACTGTCATTAGAACAGAACAAGGGGGCACTACATGGTTTAAAATCAAGAAGGGAGTGTGTCAGGGCTGTATCCTTTCTCCACACTTATTCAATCTATTTGCTGAGCAAATAATCTGAGAAGGTGGACTATATGAAGAAAAACTTGGCATCAGGATTGGAGGAAGAATCATTAACAACTGCAATACGCTGATGATGCAACTTTGCTTGCTGAAAGTGAGGATGACTTGAGGCACTTACTGATGAAGATTGAAAAATAGTCTGCAATATGAATTATATCTCAATATAAAGAAAACAAAAATCCTCACTACTGGACCAATAAGCAGCATCACGATAAATGGAGACATGATTGAGGTTGTCAAAGAATTCACATTGCTTGGTTCTACAATCAACACCAATGGAAGCAGCAGTCAGGACATTAGATGATGTATAGCACTGGGCAAGTTCGCTGCAAAGAAGCTCTTTCAAATGCTGAGGAGCAAGGATGTCTCCTTGAGGAGTAAGGTGTGCCTGACACAAGCCATGATATTTTCAATTGCCTCATATGCATGTGAGAGGTGGACAATTAATAAGGAAGACTGAAGAAGAGTTGATGCTTTTGAGTTGTGGTACTGTCAAAGAATACTGAAAGTACCATGGACTACTAAAAGAACTAACAGATCTGTCCTGGAGGAAGTGCAGCCAAAATGCTCCTTGGAAGTGAGAATGGACAGACTTCATCTCACCTACTTTGGTCCTGTTGTCAGAAGGGACCATTCCCTGGAGAAGGATGTCATTCTTGGTAAGGTGGAGGGTCGATGAAAGAGGAGAAGGCCTTTAATGAGATGGATTGACATGGTGGCTGTGATGATTGGCTCAAGTATAACAAGTATCATGGAGCTGGTGCGGGATTGTGCGGTGTTTTGTTCTATGTGCATAGAGTCTCTATGAGTCGGAAACTTCTCCATGGTACGTAACAACAACAACAACACAGTTCTTCATAGTATCCTGATATTATCTTTTTTATTTCAGTTGGTTCTATTGTGATGTTGCCCATTTTGTTTCTTATTTGTGTATTTTTATTCTCTCCCTCTTTTCCTTTGTTAAATTTGCTAGTAGTTTGTCAATTTTATTGCTTAAGGCACTTGATTGCTAAGCAGCAGGCTGGTGGTTCAAACCCACCAGCCACTCCTCAGAAGTAAGGTTAGGCAATCTACTTCCATAGTGATATTGCCTCGAAAACTTTCAAGGAGGGGTCGCTATGAGTCCGGTCCGACTTGATGGCACATAACAACAACAACAGTCTTGTTAACTTTTTCTATTGTGTTTCTATTTCCCTTCATTGATTTCTGCTGGAATCATTATTATTTCCTTTCTTTTGGTGACTGTAGGCTTTTCTTGGTATTCTTTTTCTAATTGTTGGAGATGGTGGTTTAATGTGTTTATTTGGCTCTTTCTTCTTTTTGATGTGTGCATTTATGGCTATAAATTGGTCTCTGATTACTGCTTTTGCTGTGTCCCAAAGATTTTGGTATGTTGTGTTTCATTCTCATTTGATTCAAGGAAGTTTTGAATTTCATTTTTTATTTCTTATTTTTACCCAGTCTTTCTTGAGGAGGGTGTTGTTCAGTTTCTATATATTTGCTCTTTTTCCATTGATCTTCCTATTGTCGGTTTCTAATTTGATAGCACTGTGATCTGGTAAGATGCTTTGCAGGATTTCAATGTTTTTAAATTTATTAAGGCTTGCTTTATGGCCTAACATATGGTCTATCATGGAAAATGTTCCATGGACACTGGAAAATGAATGTATGTTGTGCTGTTGTTGGGTGAAGTGTTCTGCAGATATCTATAAGGTCACATTGGTGGTTTGTATTATTTAGCTCTGCTGCATCTTTGTTGAGTTTATTTCCAGTTCTATTTTTTATTGAAAGTGGTGTGTTAAAGTCTCCCACTGTGGCTGTGGAGTCATCTATTTGCCTTTTCAACTCTTTTAAAGTCTGATTTATATGTTTTGGGGCTCTTTATTTGGGTCCACAGATATTTATTATGGTTATATCTTCTTGTTCAATTGATCCTTTAATCATTATATAATGTCCTTCCTTGTTTCGTATGGTGGTTTTTGTCTTAAAGTCAATTTAATCAGAAATTAATGTTGCACTATTGTTGTTTTTTGATTGCCATTTGCTTGATACATCTTTTCCAACCTTTGATTTTTAGTCTATTTTTGTCTTTGTTTCTAAGGTGTGTCTCTTTCAGATAGCATATTGATGGGTTTTGTTTTCTTATCCAGTCTCTTGAGTGGTGCCTTTAATTCATTAACATTCAGTGTAATTATCCACAAGTATAAATTGGTTGCTGTCATTTGTTATGTGTGTTTTCATGGTGTCCCTGGTTTCTTTGTTCCATATTATTTTCTGTGCTGAGCTTATTATATTTATGAATTGTGTTATCATTTCCTTTGTTACTATTGTTTTAGTATTTGCTGAATATTTGTGGTTGTTCTCTTTTTTATTGTGATGTGAAGGTTTATCATTTTTCTTTGGGGTTACCATGTGACTTATAATTTTCTCCCTGAGTTTAGAATAGTCCATTCTATCTTGCAACTCTCTTGATTTTCTCACCATTTAGAAGTTCTATAACTACACAATATTTTCCCTCTTTTGGTTTGTAATTGTCCTCATTTGCCAATTGATGTTTCTGGTTCCCTGATTACAATCTTGTAAGATTATTTTTCTTTGGATATGTCCATAGCTGTGGTTTCTGGGTTATGTCATCTTGTGTACTAATGGTTGGTTGTTATTTGCTATTTTTGGTTTTCTGTTCAAAGGACTCCCTTTAGTGTCTCTTGTAAGGTTGGTCTGGTTTTAACAAATTCCCTTAATTTCTGCTTATCTGGAAATGTCCTAATTTCACCATCATATTTGAGGGATGATTTGCCTGGTTATATAATTATTGGAAATTTTTCTCTTTCAGGGTTTTACATGTACCATCCCACTGCCTTCTTGCTTGCGTGGTTTCTGCTGAGAAATCAGAGCTTATTCTTACTGGTTGTCCTTTGTAAGTAACTTTTTGTTTTTCCCATGCTGCTGTCATGATTCTTTCTTTGTCTTTGGTTTTGGTGAGTTTGATGATGATGTCTTGGGATTTTCTTTTGGGATCTATTATTTTTGGGGTTGTTGGATTTCCTAAATGGATACATTCTCATCTTTCATCATTTTAAGGAAGTTTTCTTCCAACAAATCTTGGACAATTTTCTCAGCGGTTTTATTTTTCTCTTCCTGTTCTGGAATTCTAATAACATGTAGGTTATTCTTTTTGATGGTATCCCACATGAACATTAGGCTTTATTCATTTTGCTTTGATCTTTTTTTCTGATTCATCCTGTGATAGTTGAAGATGTGTCAACTTGGCTGGACTTCACTTGTGAGTGGTGATTCCCATGATGGATCACATGACTGCGTCCTAAGCGGCCGGTCAGTCT
>NW_006921637.1:9776535-9787079 GCF_000298275.1 Orycteropus afer afer | reverse complement strand
ACTTTGCTGGTTTTTGTGTTTCTCTAGAGAACCCAATCCAACACACATCCCTTTCCAAAGAAGAATTCAGGTATTTGTCTTCAATCTCATTAATTCTGTCTTCCATTGATTCAATTCTACTCCTTTGCCCTTTCAATGTATTATCTACTTCTGAAAAGTTAATATTAAAGTTCTGGATTAATACAAGTCTATCTGTAGAGTTTGAATCATTTCTAATTTTTCATTTATTTTGTCCTTTGTTCTTATATTTCTTCCAAAATTGTTCTAGGGTTTTGTCTGTGTTTTCCTTAATTTTGTCAGTGTTTTCCTTGATCTGTCTCTCAATCCTTTGAAGATAACTAAATGTAATTCTTTTTGAGTTCCTTATCAGAGAATTCCAATGCTGCTTCTTCCTCAGGGACGTGTTCTTGGTCTGTATCCTGCTCCCTTGTTTCTACTGCTTTATCTTGCTTCTTTGTGTGGACTGTGATGGTCTGTTGTCTCTGAGATGTTGTTGTGTTTAGATCTCTGTTAACTGTTTGTGAATAGCAGCTAAGGGTGAGTCAGGCTCTTCTTGTTGGTTATTTATCATTGACCCATTGGTGGAGAAGGAAGTGGTGGCTCTTACTCAGTAATTGAAGTTGCAGGAGGTGTGGGTATAGTTGTGTCATATGGGCACTGCTGCTGTCTCCCAGTCCATTAAGCAAAAAGGACAATTGAATGACCACCAAAAAGGTAAAAGCAAGTGGACAAAAATAACAACAACAACAACAAAAAAAAACCCACAATATCTGGGGAGGGGGCAATAATAGAAAAAGGTATAGTAGGAGAATAATGAAGGAAAAAAATGGGAAAAAAACATAAAAATAAAAACAAGGAATGGGGTTAAGCACAAGAAATAAAAACATTGGAAACAGGAACAGGGAAGAGAGGAAAAAACTGAAAACTAGAACCTGGGATGGAAAGAGCAAAGAATAAAAAGGACAAAAAAAAAAGAAGGTGGGGTGAAATCTGGGCAGGGCTGTGCAGGGCACCCAGGCTCCATCTAAGCACACAGACTGGGATGGAATTTCTGCTGGCCTAGAAGGCGAGTGAGAATGAGGGGTGGCCAGATCTCTGTTCACCATGAGGGTGTGGGTATAAGAGTAATAAGGGGAATGTTCCAGTCATTGACATCCAGAATTTCTTTGTGGTTCCTGGCATGTGGAGCCTATTCTTAAGTCCCTGGAATCTGGGAGAATGCTGTTGCTTTAAATATCGAAAATGGTCGAACTGCTTGTAAACATTCAAAATGACTACACTCTCCAGGCAGGCAGAAGTCCATATCTCAGCCCATCTTCCTCTTCATTGCTTCTTCTTTTATTCACCAGCCAGCCAGCAGTGCAGTCCTCCATGCAGCCCCTGGCTAGCAGGTCTAAATCATTATTATCACTTGGTTTTATTATATATTTAAAACAATATTGAAAATATAACATTTTATATGTATTTTATATACATTTTCTATCTATTTTATCATTTAAAACTTCTTTTTAACTCTGTATCTGCTTCAACATTTGACGTTCATCCATATGTACCAGTTGTATTGGGTGATACAGACAAATTAGAATTTGGCAAATATCTCATTGTCTTTCATCCAGACCTATTTTATTTTAGACTGAAGAACAGTAGTAGCTGGATGCTGAATTTCATGTCTGCCCTGAGAAGATCACCAAATACTGAAATTCCCCATTAGTATGGAATCTGGAGAATTTGTCAGCCTTTTGAGGAGACATAATTTTTCCCTAAAGAAGAATCCCTGGTGGTGCAGTGGTTAAACCCTCAGCTGCTAACCCAAAGGTTGGTGGTTACGATCTGTCTAGTGGCTCTGGGGGAGAGACTTGGTGATTTGCTTCTGTAATGATTACAACCAGGAAAACCCTATGGGAAAATTATGTTCTGTCACATGAGGTCACTGGGGCTATGGGTCAGAATTGGCTCCATGACACTCAACAATGACAGGTCACATAAGAATTGGCTACAGTTGAAGCTTATAAGAATTCTAATGTTTCTTTCAGTTTTTTATTTTTCCACAAATAAATATGTAACAAGCCTCAAAATCATAAGATAAACTGGTCTTACTGGTCTGATAGATACTGGAACCCCCGAGACCCAGGCCCTTAGACACCCTTCAAGTCTGGAACTGAACTCACCCCCATGGCCCAACTTTCATCCTAAAGGTAGACAAGCCTATAAAATGAACTATAATACCAGGGAGGTACGTACTCATTAGAGCAGTTAACCATTTGAGATCAAACAGGCAGCATTTGCCCAGGTATAAAAATCAGAAGGCAGGAATGGATAGGAAAGGGGGAGGAAGTAGGAAGAATGTTGTTACACTATGGTGATTGCAATGAATATCACAAAACAAAATGCATATGAATTGTTGAATGAAAAACCATTTTGCTAGGTAAACATTCACCCAATCACAATAATAATGATAATAAAGAGAATAAAATACATTTTAAAGCTGAGCAAAAAAAAAAAAAACTTCCCCATGCAACTTCTATAACAGAGTTCTTGTTTGCATTTATCATGTTCCTCTCTGTGCTTGGCCCCTTCAATGTTAAGTACAAGTCCTTATACACTTGTACTCAAAATGTGGACATAACTTCACAGCCTCTCTTTGCCCTTAACATTATACAACAATAGTGAAAGCATGGGAGCTCTGGTAGTGTAGAGCCTAAGGCATTTGACTGCTAACTAGAAGGTTGGTGGTTCAAACCCACCAGCCACTCCTAGGAAGGAAGGTTGGTCAATCTACTTCCATAGTGATATCGCCTTGGAAACCCAAGGAGGGGTCACTATGAGTCGGGTCCAACTCGACAGCACATAACAACAACAACAACAACAACAAGTGAAAGCATTACATCATTTTATCCTCACAAAGTACTTTGATATAAATTTGTTGTTCATATTCTGTAGGTGGTGAAACTAAGGTTCAGTGACTTAAGAGAGTTTCCCAAGTCCCTGTACATGGGAAGTGAAGAGCTAGAATGTGACTCTGCATCTATCTAGTTCCAGAGTCACACTCTTCATCATACACATACTTCCCTCATTGCAACAGTTTTCAAATTGATCATTTATTATGTTTATAACATGACAAGGGTCAATATACAATGAACTTACTTAACTATCTTCTTATTTTGTGATGTTTAATCATCATTTTATGAATTTCTTTCTTATGATAAAGTGCCATGATTACAATTAAGGGCCAAAGAGTGTGATCATTTTTATGTTGTGGTACATGCTGCCAAATTATCTTCCAAAAAGATTATATTAATTTAATGGGTACTAACAATGAAACCTTTCCTATATTGAATATTATTTTTAAAACAGTGATCAGGACTAGTAATAATAATAGTAATGAAGTAGTATTTAATCTGTGCTTTCTTTTGCATTTATTTGATTATTAGTGAGGATGAGCTTTCTTCTTTTTGTTCTTTTATAATTGCTTTCATTGTGTATTGTCCATGTATTTTGTCCCATTTGTTCTTTTATTGGGAATGCAATAGTTTTCTCATCTTCATATATGTGGATATTAATCATTTTTTCATCCTTTTTCTACTTGTATGTGTGAAATCAACTACTTACCATTATTAATAATGGAACAAGAAAAAGATCTTTATAATCAGTGATAAAATGAGGAGATTAGAGATTAGAAGAAATTCTGAAGCTTCTTAAGGCCTAAGGCTGCAAATGATTTAAACAAACACTGAGACAGACAGACCTTCCCAAGTAAAAGTATTCTGTTTCCACTAGGTGCACTGATAATTGTTGGACCTGGCTTTTGAAAACAGATGTGCTATACAGGAAACTGCTGCAATTGGGACTGTAATAAAACAGTTTTCCTTTTTTTTTTTTGTAATATTCCAGGAGCATGTTTTTTCATGTTCCAAAGAAGGGCATCTGTTTGTGGTGGGTGTGGCCATTGAAGTTGCAGTTTTAAGGAGGAGGTTAAAAAAATTAGAGTCAAAGGAAGTTCCTGTACTGGAAGAGTTCTAGACAAGATGACCTTTTAAACTGTCACCAAGTTTTTTTCATGGACAACAGTTTAATTTGCAATGGCTCCCTCCCCTTCTCTCCACAGACAATAAGCAGTGCTCGGTATTAAATCAAAGATCCCCTTTTCCATGATGATATGTAATCTATTAAATGACTATGATTTGGGTCTCATGAAGGTACCTCTGACTGTTGCAGCTGTTGGCTATTGTATTCTTCCACCACTCCGACCCTGTCTTCTCACTGCTTTTCATTGCTCCCCTTTGGCTTCCAGATTCTTTTCTTTCTTTTTTCTTTCACCTTTGGAATATACTGTAGTCTTTCCCACACACTCCCCCACTCCCTGGATTTCTTCTGAATTTCACCCTGGCAGCTCCCTTTGACCCTCTCAACTTCCCATGATCTCAGCATGCCCTAATGCAGCAGATTAAGCCTTCCCCCACATCTTTCTAGAAGTGGTTCAACATGGGATCTATTTCAGGAAGCTTTCCAGCTTCAGAACCCACTGACTTTTCTGTGTATCCACTCAGAGTCCTCCTTGGCCCCATATTTATAGTCATACCCTTTTTGTTCTCTCCTTGCCTGGTGCTTGGACTGATACTACAAAGGCGGTCATTATCCCTGCCTTAATGGTCCATGATTATTCATTCCATTTTGCTATGTTTAATGGAATGTTTAATAGCATCCATGAAGAAGGCTGAAGGCTATAAATAAATGCTCTTTTGGTATTGAAAGGGTTTTATACAATATAAAATTTCGGGCACATTTTTCTCAGGAGCTCTGACATTAATATTCATCATGAGCCCCAAAGTAGAAGCTATTATATTTTAGCATAATGAAGTTTACCATATGTTTCAAAGTCACTTGTAATTGTGCTTCTCATAATGACAATTAGAAAGGTCATCTTGTCTTGCCAGGCTCCATTAGATGTGTAAACCAGCTCATGGCTGTCGCTGTGAAATGTATTAGGATACTTGTGTGCAAATACAGGGGGAAGTGGGAGCCTTCTCTTAGAGTATAGCTGTTTACATCTAATTACCAAATGCTGACCATGGCTATTGTTTGGCCCTGGATGATATACAGACATAGAAAAGGAAACTTTTAAAGTAAGTTTGCCTCTGTCTTGTCATTGACTAAATGTTAATGAGGTTTTTCCTTTCCATGAAGAATGATGTGATAAGGTTCCTAAAATGGTAGACAGAGAAATTTGGATGCAGACTGACATTAAGACACTGGTTTGTTTCTAATCTCTCTTTTTTATGCTTTACTTAAAAAATAAAATATTTTTATTATCTGCACTAAAGTATGAAATCAGTATTGTATTTCATTCTCCTGCATGTGAGCTCTGATGAAATTATGGGAGATAGTGAGGAGGGGGCCTTGTAGAGAGATAAATCTACATTAGAACCAAAGCAGATTGTTCTTGGGAATTTGAAGCAGGGAGTCAGGAGAGTGGTCATAGGGGCTGATGCCGGAGGAAAATAGTTTTTCATCTGGCTTGCTAACAGCAAATTTTAATTATATATTTGACTGTAGTTGAAATATTAATGTATTTATATGTCTTTTGTTCAATAAGCTTCTTTGCTTTAAAACATGACAGAGGGGCTAAACTACTGTATTTAATCCTTTAGAATTTACATGCATTTACCAATAGACAAGAAGGTGGCTTAAGTCTCAGATTCATTAATGCATGTACATGGGCTCCATAGTTTTCAGTTCTTATTTGGGAGAATCCTAGGGAAGATACTGTGGCCCGTGAGATAGCTGATTGTTGACATTTGATACTAATCAAATCTCTCAACATTTTATATTAATCTATTAATTCAACGTATTCATGGAATGTAGATGCTGTGCCAACAGTTGCCTCTTCTTGACTTTCTTTGTATTTGAGCTACATCTATCTAGAATGATTTCTGCTCAGAATTGTCAGAGGCATAGGGTTAGTCCATAGTCTTCAAGGTGCTTTCCAGTCTAATGATGATGATGATGATGATTTTTTTCTTATTATTAAAAGAATGAACTTTCCTAATTGGGGATGATGTTGTTTGCTGTCGAGTCAGACCCGACTCATAGCGACCCCTCCTTGGGTTTCCGAGGCAGTATCACTACGGAAGTAGATTGCCCCATCTTCCTTCCGAGGAGTGGCTGGTGGATTTGAACCATCAGCCTTCTGGTTAGCAGTCAAGTGCCGTAGCCACTATGCTACCAGAGCTCCCATTGGGGATGATAGAGAAGTGTAAAACATTTTAATAGTCCCATCTACACATAAACGGAGGGAGAAAGAAAGAACATGACACTTATATAAATAGAAGTTGCTAGGACAACTGTGGTGTTGTCTATGAAAAAGGACTTTTTCCTTCTTTTTTGGACTCTTTCTTTTTCCCTACTGCTGTCACCTTGGGATGAGTGTTTCCTGTTGTCCAAGTTCTGTTTGATGCTGATTTAGATGGACATCAGAGTCTATTTCAGGAATTATGTAAAAATTTGCCTAATGTCCTTTCTTTGCATATGAATTCTTCTCAGTATATAATGCTCTTATATGGCTATATATTGTAGGACTATAAGTGTATTTAAAAATTTCCTGTGCAGAAATTTGTGGTGTATTAGAGAAACTGAAAAAGCAGATAACGAGGGTAATGAATGGAAACTCTGGAGCTATGTGGCCCAGGATAGCCTCTGCCCAATACTTGTAGGCATGTAAATCCCATAGTGCTCTTCATTCTCTTTCTTCCCTCAGTCTTCTTAACTCTACTTATACCCTGCTAATGACAGTTACAGGATCTGGAAATAGGGGATGTGACTGCTATAGGAATAAGCTTCCCTTTCTTGCATCATTCATTGTACTCCAACAGTGAGAGAGGTAGCATCTGAGGTGGCACAAACTCATGAATTCATGTGCCCAGAGGATCAGCCAGCCAGGACTTTCTTGGTCTGATTCTTGCACAATCTGGACTTGGTCTTTCATTCAGAAACCTTAGCTATCATTTAACTGTAGTAGGTGTTGCGCATCTACTATGTTTCAGATACTGTGATAGGCACTGGGGAATAGAAGTTTGAAAGGTATAATTCTTGGCCTCAAGAAGGTTGTAGTCATTGGTAGGGGACACAGACATATAGCAAACAGAAAATCATATGGTTAGGGATGAGATAAAGAAATGAGCAAGAATTGAGAGAACAGAGATAAGGACAACTACTGGTCTTGAGAGTGGATGACCTCTTCCTTCTTCTGGTACAGTGCAGAAGGTGTACAGTGGCCTGGCAGGTGGGAACCAGGAGGAGAGGTGATGTGGCAGGTTTGGAGGGGCCTGGAAGGAGACGAGGAGGAGTGGTGGTGTGGGGGGTTCTGAGTGGCCGGGAGGGAGGGAACCAGAAGGAGAGGTGGTGTGGTGGGTTCAGAGAAGCCTGGAAGAAGGGGACCAGGAGGAGAGGCAGTGAGGTAGGTTTGGAATGGCTGAGGGAGACCAGGAAGTGAATGGAGCAGTTTGAAACAGCTAAAGGAGACAAACTGGTCTGTCAATTTGTCATACTATGGTGGCTCGCATGTTGCTGTGAGGCTGGAGGCTATGCCACTGGTATTTTAAATGCCAGCAGGGTTACTCATGATGGACAGGGTTCAGCAGAGCTTCCAGACTAAGATAGACTCAGAAGAAGGAAGAGGCTATCCACTTCTCAAAGAATTGGCTAGTGAAATCCTTACGAATAGCAGTGAAACACTGATATATTAATAGAAAACATTATGAATAGCGCAGAAACATTGTCTGATATAATGCTGAAAGATGAGCTCCTCAGGATAGAAGGCACTCAAAATACAGCTGGGGAAGTGCTGACTCCTCAGAATAGAGCTGATCTTAGTGATGTGGATAGAATAAAGCTTTTGGGACCTCCATTTACTGATGTGGAATGACTCATCATGAGAAGAAACAACTGAAAACATTCATTGATAATAGAAACATGAAATGCACAAAGTATGAATCTAGGAAAATTAGAACTTGTCAGAAATGAAATGAAACGCATAAAGATCAATATCCTAGGCATTAGTGAGCCGAAATGAACTGGTTTTGGCCATTTTGAAACAGACAATCATATGATCTACTATGCCGGAAATGACAAATTGAAGAGGAATGGTGTAGCATTCATCATCACAAAGAATGTATCAAGATCTGTCCTGAAGTACAATGCTGTCATTGATAAGATAATACCCATATGCCTACAAGGAAGACCAGTTAATACTACTATTATACAAATTCACCAACCACCAAAGCCAAAGATGAGGAAATTGAAGATTTTTACCAACTCCTGCAATCTGAAATTGACTGAACATGCAATCAAGATGCATTGATTATCACTGATGATTGGAATGCAAAAGTGGTAAACAAAGAAGAATCACCAGTAGTTGGACAATAAGGCCTTGGTGATAGAAATAATGCTGGAGATCACATGATAGAATTTTGCAAGACCAATGACTTATTCATTGCAAATACCCTTTTTTCAACAACAGAAACAGCAGCTGTATATGTGGACTTAGCCAGACAGAGTACATAGGAATCAGATTGACTACATATGTGATAAGAGGCAATGAAGAAGCTCAATATATTTAGCCAAAACAAGGCCAGGAGCTGATTGTGGAAGAGACCATCAACTGCTCATGTACAAGTTTCAGTTGAAGCTGAAGACAGTTAAAACAAGTCCATGAGTTCTAAAATATGACCTTGATTATATCTCTCCTGAATTTAGAGACCATCTGTTCTGGTTACTTAGTGCTGCTCTGACAAGAAATATACCACAAATGGGATGGCCTTAACAAACAAGAATCAATTCTTACAATTTGGAGGCTTTAAGTCCAAGTTCAAAGTGCCAGGCTTTAGTTGCTGGGTGAAGCCCCTCAACCTTGGGGTCCAGCTCTGCCTCCTGCTACTGTCCCACTGGAGCTAGAGGCACTTCTTTACTCAGACAGCTGCTGGCTGCTGAGGTGGAAAACTCAAAGTTGACAAGTAAAAAGGCACAGTCCCGATGTTACCAAACCACACAGAAGGCCATTAACTTAAGTTCATTGTAAGTCCCAAGGTTGGCAGAGCATAGCAGACTGCTGAGCAATGACAGGGCTACATGCAGGGCCCAAGCATGCCATAGGCTAGAAACCATTCCTAAGGCTTCTCCTTATATACAGGAAGTAGACCACATCCCAAAGGCAGCTACTCAACTGTGGTAGATTCCACCATGGAGTTGATTGCCAGTCTCATCATGGGGAATAACTACCACCAGCTGCTCAGCCACTCAACCAGGCCCAGCCAAGTTGACACAAAAACATAACTACCACACCATCTAAAGAACAGATTTGATGCATTGAATACCAATGACTGGAAACCAGAGGAATTATGGGATGACATCAAGAACATCATCCACAAAGAAAGCAAAATGTGATTAAAAAGACAGGAAAGGAATAAAAGGCAATAATGAAGGACCTGGAGTTAGAAAACCAAAAGGGAAGAATACATTTGGCATTTCTCAATTTGAAAGAACTGAAAAAAATACTTAAGCCTCAAGTTGCAATATTGAAAATTTCTATGGGCAAAATGTTAACTGATGCAGGAAACATCAAAAGAAGATGGCAAGAATACACAGAGTCACTGTACCAAAAAGAATTGGTCGATATTCATCCATTTCAGGAGGTGGCATATGATCAAGAACCAATGGTATTGAAGGAAGAAGTCAACGCTGCACTGAAGGAACTGGTGAAAAACAAGGCTCCAGAAACTGATGGGATACCTGTTGAGATGTTTCAACAGATGGACACCGTGCTGAAGGTACTCACTCAGCTATGCCCAGATATTTGGAAGACAGCTACCTGGCCAACTGACCAGAAGAGATCCATATTTGTACCCATTCCAAAGAAAAGTGATCCCACAGAATGTGGAAATTATCAAACAATATAATTAATATCATACACAAATAAAATCTTACTGAAGATAATTCAGAAATGGTTGCACCAGTATATTGACAGAGAACTTCCAGAAATGCAAGCTGGAGTCAGAAGAGGATGTGGGATGAAGTTATCATTGCTGATGTCAGATGGATCTTAGCTAAAAGCAAAGAATACCAGAAAGCTGTTTACTTGTGTTTTATTGACTATCCAAAAGCATTCAATTGTGTGGATCATAAGAAATTATGGATATCATTGAGAAGAATGGGAATTCCAGAACACTTAATAGTACTCATGTTGTTGTTGTTGCTGCTGTTAAGTGCCATCGAGCCGTTTCCGACTCATAGCGACCCCATGTACAGCAGAAAGAAACACTGCCCTATCCCGCGCCAGCCCCACAATCCCTGCTATACTTGAGCTCATCATTGCAGCCACCGTATCAATCCATCTTGTTGAAGGCCTCCCCCTTTTTCGTCGACCCTCCACCCTACCAAGCATGACATCCTTCTTCAGGGAATGGTCCCTCCTTACAACATGAGCAAAATAGGTGAGACAAAGTCTGGCCATTCTTGCTTCCAAGGAGCATTCTGGCTGCACTTCCTCCAGG